>NC_029788.2:118772323-118812617 GCF_000816755.2 Arachis ipaensis
ACTATTTTCACATATTCTTTCTAAAATAATAATATTTCATAAAATTTTTTTATACAAATATTTTTTATTTATTTATTTATTAAATTTTTATATAAACAAAAAAATTTTTTGTAATAAGAAGAGATATTTATAATATTTTTTATTAAAACGATGATTTTCAAAAAAATTATATTAATTTAGAGAAATTAACACAAAAAACAACACTATTCCTAGTTGCACCTACAGGTAAGAGTTCTCTTTTACCTGAATTTACGTACAACTTTATAACAAAATTTATTACTACAAATTAGACCCCTAATTTATTTTTAGTAAATTCTCTATAACAAATTTATTACTATAAAGTAGACACATAAACTATTATCCAAAGCACACATGGTGAATGAACCTTTAATTCACCTTAAAATTACTAAGATGTATCATAAAAGATGAAGTAGCGGTGTATATAACTCAGTGTTTGACAAGTTATAGGAAAAATTATTCCTTGAAAGCTTAAATGTCCTAGGTCCCAAATCGAAAGCCAAGACAACGGAAAAAAACTAAGCGAATTTAAGTTGAGATTTTGATTGAGCAAAACCGATAGAAAAGTTATGCAGATTGAGAGAGAAAACTGGATAAGTTAAGGAAAGAAGTTACGCATTTTTCGAGGTTGCTTCAATAGATTGGAATCGAGGGACAATCAAGACAAAGGAGATGAAATCGAGGTGTATCGAGCCGTTTGAAGTATTAAGACGGATTGGTGGCCAGCGACGTATCAAATAGTTTTACTACCATATCAGTTGAATTAGAAGATGTAACACCCTACCACCCTAAGCTTTACGCTTAAGTCGTAAAACAGAGGTGGAGAGGTATTACGACCTCTAAAATAAAATGAGTACATATAATATCACAAGAATTATAATATGCTAGGAGCCTTGAAGAAAAGAGGAAACAAAAATCGCAAAATAAAAGTGCAACGCTCAAAGCACGAGTTAACTTACGTGCTAAAAAAATCATAATTATTAAATATAAGATAACAGAAGTAGGAATAGAGTGCCAAAGAAACAAAATAATAAGCTCCTAACTCAGCCTGTGAAGTCAAGACTGACCGGAGAATATTTACACATATATACATACATATCTCAAAACCCAAAAGTACATATACACAATCCTGCCTCTCCATAAACCTCTAGGAGGATCAAAAGAACAAGTTATGCGGAGAGAAAACCAAATACATATATACACATCATAGCATAACAAAATAACCCTGTAACCACTCCGCTTCAAGGGTCCAGACGCCTAACGAGATGCCTCTCGACCTGCATCTGAAAAACAACAACATAGTATGGAATGAGAACCGGAGGTTCTCAGTATGGTAAAGGTGCCACACACATAATATATAAGGTCCTGGGAATGCCAGAGGCAATCTTAGAACGACGACACTCAGATTATAGAGCTTAAAGTATTAAACAGACGCCATAAAAGGTGGTTTTCTAAAAAAATATTTAATCCTAACTTAACTTAACCTTAAATCTAGGTCCCATACTGCCATTCCTCCATACCTCCAACTCCATCATGCATTTTCACAGATAAATAGACAGATAAGGCAAATAAAAGAAGGTTACAGTTATTACAGGTAACAAATACACATTTAGCACGACAAGTACATATAGGCACACCCAATTAAAGCACAAGCAAATAATTCAAGTAATATGCATATGATGCATGCCTATCCTATGGCTGATGAGGCTCATTTGTCGGTTATCCAGCCAATCCGACAAGTCTGAATTGTCCTTAGACTATCCCCCGACGTGCATCCTCAAGAGTCTATGCATAGCTTTTTCTCAATAATCAATATTGCTCAATGGGGGTAACATTCCCGGGAATTTATATAGTGCCTGGTCACACTTACGTCATAGGGTCAACAGAGTATCGAGTTTTAACCTGGTACATGTGGTGGCAACCCACGGCACTTGATCCAGGGAATCTCGTATCTCAGATTATTCAAATTCATAAGCCATATAAATAATTCAATTATAATTCATCAACATCCATATCATTCTCAATCGCATCTCATTCATCATTATACGTCAATCATATTCAACCCTTATCCTTCATTATCACACCTCCCATTCCGTCCATCAATAGTTCCAATTCAAAACATAATTCATTCTTTTCTAAATGAATCAAACTTAAAACATGCTCATTTTCTTAATAACTCTAATCAAACCATATAACCTTTGAATCTAAATCTATTTAAATAATCATATAAATAAAATCTCTAATTTTTATAAAATTTCGGTAGCATCTCCTCTAAAACTCGGACGTTGCCACCCTTTTTGGGTCCAAACCTGCTTTCTTTTCAATTCAACATACCCTTCCTCATCATCATAACAATCACCACAATAAATCTACCTCAAATCAACAATTATACTCATACAATATTCAAATTCAACAACCAAAGTCCAACTAAGAATCATAGTTCACAAATCCTAGGCTTTTAACATAAAATACCTCATTATCACAACAACTTCCACAATAGTTATACCTCAAATCAATAATTCACCAAATCACCAGTTAATCAACAAGCACCAAACCAACCATGTTCATCAACAGAATACTAAGCATTAAATATACACATGCAATCCAACCTATCCTATGGTCATCTAGCCTAAGTTTTCACAGAACATTATATATTAAATGCAAGAAACCTAAACCATACCTTATCCGATTTCCAAGTATTATTCCAAGACAATTTTCTTAAAAGAACACAGACCTCAAAACCTCAACTAATCCGCTTTCTCCAAGTTTCAGTATTCCCAATTTCGAGCTCCAATTATTTATTCACAACCTAATACACATCCATAATACATATATATCTAATTTAATTCTCAAAGCTCAAATTTAATAAAATTAAAATAGATTTATCATATCCTCACCTTATCTAATCCTCACATAAGTAAGAGTGAACGTTTTTCTCAAACTAATTGGATCCTAAAACATCAGAAATCAAAGAAATTCAACCTTCCCATTAAAAATTTAAAAATTGGGGGAAAAGAGGGCTGAGAGTGATTAAACAAGTTACCAGTGAAATTGTTCCGATAGAAATATACAGCTCGATGCGGTGGACGCGTGACCGCAAACGGTGCGGTAATCGGAACTCGGATGTAACACCCTACCATACAGAGTCTTATGCTTAAGTCATAATTCAGAGATGGCAAGGTATTACGACCTCTAAATTTAGTACGTATAGTAGTATGAATGATTGATTATAACTAGGAGCCTTTGTAGAAAAAGGGGTAAACAAAAATCGCAACTTGAAAGCGCAACACTCCGATCGATAACGCAACGAACAAGGATAAACCAACGCGAGATTATATATATACAAAGGAGTGTCAAAAACAGGAATATCAAGACTCAAAATCCGGCTGCGAAGATAACCGGTCCGAGCATAGCAATATATACATATGATAAAATAAGGAAAACCCCAAAGGAAACCCAAAGGGACACAAATACAGAAACTTATTCTCCAAAATCTCCCATAAGAGGAGTCATCACAGTTTGTATTATTTAATGGAGATAAAAGTATCTAAGCAAAACATATAAAGCAAAACATAGTCTCGAGAACAAAGGGTCTTCGCAAATCTAGAAATCTCTAGCATGCCTCAGCGGGAAATCTCACGTCCTGCATCTGAAAACCACAAAATCTGTATGGGTGAGAACCAGAGGTCCCCAGCATGGTAACAGCTTCCACATATATAATACATAATAATAGAGGAAAGCCAAAGGCAATCCTAGAACTTCCTCCAAATAATTCAAAGCTTATAAACAAGCTAAACCATAAAAGGGCATCTGACTAAAGATTCTTCAGTCTAAATAATACTTCCCTTTCCAATTCCTTCAAACCTCCCAACCACCAGCAGGAGCATAATATAGCAAACACAGTTATATCAGACAAGAGATATACAAATAGGAACAAGTAAGGCACTTAGACAAATAGCAAGTAATATGCAGTCAAATAGGCAATCTCAATCAATTCACATAGTATGCATATGATGAATGCCTGTCCCTAATGGCTGATGATATCATCTGTCGGTTATCAAGCCAACCTGACGTGTCCGGTAGCTAATCCGGGCACAGTCTCTCTGTTGCGGATTAATATCATTAGAGGGAATATGTGCCCTGTCACCATTAGAGGGTATTTGCGCCCTGTCGCCATTAGAGGGTATCGGTGCCCTGTCACCCTTACAACCAGAGAGAAAACACAAGCATGCTTACATTCAACATTTTCCATCATTATTCATTTATCATATTCGTTCATTTATCATATATGCCTTTATACTCAGCCATAATCCATAATGGCTTTGCCGTAACTCGGCAATAACTCAGCCATTCGGCTCACAGTTCAATCCAGAACTAGCCAATTTATCAACATGGCTCCGCTGTATCCGGCAATAACTCAGCCATCCGGCTCATGGTTCAATCAAGAACCAACCATTTATCAATAAATATAGCCCTTCGGCTCATGGCATACACGGTACTTCCACCGCCATCCTCCGTATCTCATATAATCATCTTTGATCATCATTGATCATAACTTTTCCCCTTGCTTCATTCGCAAGTTACCACATCCCCTAGCTCCTTTCTCATTGCTAGGCATATCATAATGATTTAATACATAAGGGGTGAGATCGGAGGCTTAGAAGTATGAGATTTAGCTTTTAAAACTCACAAATCAACTTTGGGATGAAAACAGGGCCACGCGTACGCGCACTCCACGCGTACGCGTGGATGGCCACAAAACTCATCGACGCGTATGCGTCATGCACGCTAACGCGTGGATTGAAAAAAATAGCCAAGCAACGCGCACGCGTCAGCCACGCTTACGCGTGGGTGCTCTCGTGCCCCAGGCACAAGACTGGCACAATTTCCGGCATAACTCTCTGGAAATTGGCTGGGCATTGGGTGCAGCACATCGGCGCGCCCGCACACACCACGCATACGCGTGGATGGCGCTTTCTAGAAGAACGGCGCATACGCGCCAGGTGTGCCTACGTGCGGGGGGGTCATTCTGCTAAAAATTTTTCTAAGTTAAAAGCTGCAGAATTCACAGTTTCAACCCCCAATCTTCCAACGGACATAACTTCCTCATTTTAAATCATTTTTCACCCGTTTTTCGAACGGCATGGACATCCCGGATCCAATTTCCTTTCTAAATAGATTTGGCACAAAACAGAGATCCGTAGTCCAAGTTATGTCCCATCAAAGTATGCTCAAAAACCATATTTTTCATACAAAACCACAAAATGCCATTTTCAAAACAAGCCATTTCCAACTCTTTTCAAAATCAGTCAAAACATGCCAATTTCATCCCTTTTCTTTGAAATCAATCAAAACATACCAAAGTCAACATCAAGCCTCCTTAGCTCACACATTGACACATTATCTCAATTTACCAAAATCACTATCTCATCATTTTAACTCACTTCACCCAAGTGGCTCAAACTCAAATACATTGACATATCATATACTCTTCCTCATGCCAATTTTCAACAACACCAATTCCAATCAACCATCATTGTACATCATCAATATCATACTCACCATCAACATGGTTTTACCCACAATTCAACCATAATCATTCATCAAGCATATATCATAACATGCATATTTCTCATACATCATACCATCAAGGCATTAATAATCATCATCACATATATGACCACATCATATATATATCAACCATTCAACAACATCAACAATTCAATGCCTATCTTAGGGCCTCTAGCCTAAGTATTTCCTACCACATTACATATTAGATACGGAAAACCGAGACTATACCTTAGCCGATTTTCCAAGCTCAACCGGAGCACTTCCAAACCACTTTTTTCTCAAGCTCTCAAGGTCTCAACACCTTCAAGAACAGATTTTTCACCACCAAACCCTTTTCAAGCTCTTCAAAGTCACCAATCAAGCTCCAATATTCACATATACACAACCTAAGCCACAATCATCATACCCATACACAACATCTCAAAACCCAAACATCATAGAACAACAAATTATACTAGGGTTGAGAATATTACCACACCCAAGGTCCAAGGAGACAAGATTAACCTTCTCCTTCAAGAGAGTTGGGTCCTATAACATCAAAGAGCCCAAAATCTCAACATTTTTGCTCATGAAACTCGAAAACAAGGCTGAAAATTCGAAGAGCAAAACGTGGCTTACCTCAAGATTAATTGTATGTTTTTTATAGAGCTCTCCGCGGTGAACGCGTGGCCACAAATGGTGCGGCAATGGGAGCTCTAGATCAAAAGTTATGGTGGTTTGAAGATCAAGTGAGAGATAGAAGTTGAGAGAGTGTTCTTCCCTCTTGTGCCTCCAATTTCAGCGTGTAAGAGTGTTATGTGAGGAGAGAGAGAGTGCTGAAAACTAGGGTTTTGGTTTAGTTATGTTGGGCCAAGGGCCCACTTTGTGTTCGGTTGGCCCGGTTTGGCCCGTTCGGCCCAATCTTGGTCCGATTTCTATAAAATTGGTACCGAAATTCTCGTTTCAATCTCCTCTATCACATTTAGCCATAAAAATAACATTTTGGATTTTCTAGAATAAATTCTCATTTATGGATTAATTAGCCGTTAATTAACCGGGTCTTACATCGGACGGAGAAGTTACGGGGATCGGAACCACCGTAAGGGTTTTCGGCGAAGTTCTCGTCCTTCCCTTCCCTGGAAGCTGAAAGCTTCATTTTTGTTAAAGTGAAGGGGAAGAAAGGCTTTGGGTTCACTAAAAGGGTTGGTCCGGTTGGACCGACAACACGGTTTAGGTTCGGTTCGGCTCTTTTGGTCCAATTTTGGACCATTTTCTTCGAAATTGGTGTCAAAATTCTCGTTTTGATGAGATCTATCCTAATTTAATATTATATTCACATTTCTAATATTCTTTATTAAAAAATAATTTATTGACTAATTATCTACTAATTTAACTGGGGTTTACAGAAGAAGATTTAACATTTCAAGTACTTTCGGTTAGAATGCACGATACCAACGTTAAGCGACTACGCGGAAGAGTAGTACCATTAGTAAAGGTTTTTTGGAGTCGAGTTAGAATTGAGGAACTAACACGCTTGAGAGCTTGAAATCCGGAATGGGAAGTGACTCCCACACCTATTATCAGGTAACTGGATCTAAATTTTTAGGACAAAATTCTTAATTAGGTGGATAGAATGTAAACCCCAAAAAATTAATAAATAATTAGCCAATAAATTAATTATTCAAAGAAATTAAGCAATTAAATTTTATAGTTTACGGAAGTAGAAATATTAAAAATATGAATTTTGACACTAATTTTAAATATTTTGGCACAAAATCGAATCAACAGACAGAACCGATCGAACTGGACGCCCATGGCCCAGCCCATTCACTTTCTTATAAGTGGCTTCAGCCACTCTTCCCTAAATCAAAGGGAATTCACGTAGGAAGAGTAAATTGATGCTAAAGACCCGTAACTCTCACCTCCGAAATTCAATCGTCCATAACTTTTAATCCGGAGTTCCGATTTACGAGTCGTCAGTGACTACGTGTTCGTCTCAAAATTCTCTACAAAATCCATGGATCAATTTGGTAAGAATCTAGAAATTTCCCTAATTTAAAAATTTAAGGTTTTGATTTTAAGAGATTATGTGATTTTGGTGTTCTAGGGTCGAAATAGCTCGTGGATAGTGTTGGGCTTTGTCCATTTCATCCATGGATAAGGTAAAGAACTGTTGAATCCTTGTGAATTATTGAATTAGTGAACTTTATGATCATTATAGTGATATTGTATGAAATTAGATTGTGTTCTTGTTGATTTGGAGTTCAATTGGGCGGTTTGAAACGAAATCCAAGTGATTAAGCTTGAGAAATTAACATTTGGAAGCTTGGAACTTATGAAATGAGAGGTTTTTGATGTATTCCGAACTTAGGAAGGAATCAACCAAGGTATGGTTTTGATTTCTTGTAGATAATATATAATATTTTGTGAAAACATAGGTTAGTTAACCATAAGATAGGTTGGAGATGAGGGAATATAGTAATGCTAGTAACCTTGATGGAAATGTGGAACTATATTGTGAATGGATTGATGAATGATGATTTTGTTGAATTGGTTTGGCTTATTGGAAATGATTTGAAAAAGGGTTTGAAAGGTGGTTTGGTTGGAACTCGAGAAGGGTGGCAAAGTTTGAATTTTAAAGAAAATATTGCCGAAATTTTTATAAAAATTGAAAATTCGATTTAAAGTATTATTTAGACAAGTATAGATAAAAGAATTATATTATTTGACTTTAATTATAAAGAAAAGAAATGCATTATATTTTGGAACTTGATTTATTAAGAAAAGTAATATGTTGGAGATTCAATTTATCAAGAAAAGTATTATGTTTTTGAGTTTTACATAGTTAAGAAGAGAATTCTGTTTTGAGTTTGAATTATTGATGAACGGAATGGGAGGTGTGATGATGATAATTGTTGAATGAATTGAATGATGATGAGGATGAATTTGATATGGAATTGTTTTGTGGGGATCGTGGTTATTTACTGCCTACCACATTTTAAAGAAAATTGTTTTTTGGAAATCGTGGTTATTTACTGCCCACCAAATTTGATAAGAAATTATTTTATGGGGATCGTGGTTATTTACCGCCCACGTGTGTGCTGTTTTTCAATTGAAAACGTCTGTGGGGATCGAAGATGTTAACCACCCGCAGATGGTGGGGATCGAGGTGATTTATCGCTCACTAGGCGGGGATTGTAGTATTGTACCGCTCACCAGTTTTCAAGAGGACGATGCCCAGATTAACTATTGGACATGTCAAATTGGTGAAAAACAGAAATCACACATTTGAGAGTAAGATTTTATGATAAAATTTTACAAGTATTTAAATATAACCTTTAAATATGTAATTTTATATGACGGTTATCTCTCGCGTCAATATTTTTTGATAGCCTGCTATCGATATTGCTAAAAAAATAATTAAAAATAAAATATTAAAATCGACATCCAGGTTGTTGATAATTTTATGATGCATTAAAAAATAATTAAATCAACGGTTGTTCTATCGATTTTATTGAATTAAATATCGATAGAAATCTTGTCGATTTTATATAATAATATTGACGGCAAGGTTGTCGATTTTATTAAGCGGGTAAAATTTGCAAACTTATATTATAGACAGAAATATTATCGATTTTATTGAATCAAATATGGACAAAAATGTTGTCGATTTTATATAATAATATCAACAACAACGTTGTCGATTTTATTAAGGTAAAATTCTCAAACTCATATTACAGACAGAAATATTGTAGATTTTATTAAATTATTATCAACGGCTTGGAAAGCCATCGATTCTATTAGAATTTTAAAAATTCGACAAGTTTAATAGCGACCACTTCTGCTGTCAATTTTGCCATTGATTTTTAATATTATCGACAGTTTAGCTGTTGATTTTGACGATGTTTTTTGTAGTGAAATCTGTTCTTTAAATTTTTGGTACCCAAATTTGAAACCCAAATTTATTTTATTTGTCTTTCACAATTTTGTGATATACTCTTCGTCTTCATGATACAATAAAATACACACTTTTTTTCAATATTAAAAATAAAAAATACATTTTTTTGCAATGAAAAATAAATATGTCTGCATGAATGTTTATTTGACGAATTGATTTAATTTTATCTTTAATGTTTTATTTATTTTGATTTTGTATTAAATATTTTTAATATATTTTAGTTATATATAGTATTTGCATTTATAACCTTC
Organism: Arachis ipaensis; assembly: GCF_000816755.2. Classification (NCBI taxonomy): domain Eukaryota; kingdom Viridiplantae; phylum Streptophyta; class Magnoliopsida; order Fabales; family Fabaceae; genus Arachis; species Arachis ipaensis. The sequence goes on from NC_029788.2 coordinate 118,782,101, forward strand.
TTAAATTTATTTATTCTTTATTTGGCCAATTGATTTTCAACCTCTAGAAATATATAGCCATCAGTTTAAAAAAAAAATACAAAAGATTAAAACAAAAAGCATTACTAAAAATGTTTGCAAGAGTGAAATGTATCATGTTCTTATTCTTGTTGGTTGTGCTACAACCACTTTCCATCGCTCGCAAGACAGCAGTTGTAGTAAAAAATACTGTAGAGAGCAACTTGAATCTCACCATTCACTGCAAATCTAAGAATGATGATCTTGGACCAGTGATTCTCATCCCAAATCAATCATATCGGTTTACTTTCACTCCAAATATTATTTTCCGCATAACATTATTTTTTTGTACTTTTCGTTGGACAGGTTCATGTCATCGGTTTGACATATATACACAAGTGAGAGATGAACGACTTTGTGATAATCCATGTGGTTGGATTATAAAGAAAGGTGGACCATGCCGGGATTTATCTAGTTCGCATGAATGTTTTCCATGGAATTCAGATACGTGTGTTTGAAGATACTTTTATGTAATAGTGTTATGTACATATGATCATGGGGGATTGGGGAATCAATGAATAAATTGATCAATGTTGATCATAGGAGACAACAAATATACGCCAAAAAATATGTGAACTCTACAAATAAAATAAATGAATTCACGAATCACAAACAATTTAGAAAAGTTTCTAGCGATCTTTTTGTTCTTTTTTTATAGTTGTTTTTTATTTTTGATAAAGAACAAAAAATTTATTTTATGTTTAATTATTCTATCGATCTTTATAATTTTATAAAATTTGCAATTAGGTTCTTATATTTTTTTCTTTTAATTGGATCCACCGAATATTTTTCTACAAATTGGCCGGATATATAGACAATTAAATCCAAATTAGATTGATTATATATTATTTGAAAAAAATATTCAGCTAATTTTAATATTTTTGACATGAAAATAATCTAAGTTTTCACGTGACATTAAACATTAACTACGAGAAACTAAAACCATACCTTCGTACGGAATCAAAATATTCGAAGCTCCGGAGAAGCTTTCTGACCGAGCTATCGAAGAAGAAAATGTCCAGAATCGTTTATACCTCCTAAAATTCCAGTTGGCCGAACTTAAAGGATAGATGAGCTACGTCATCGTCAACTTTTACTGATAAAAAGTGGTGCCAATATATAAAGGAAGAGGATACAAATACTTTTACTGGATTAGATTTTTGATTGGAGTTACGGATTGCAAGAAATCAAAGCCGGAAATTTGGTGGGGTTTACGTTCTCTCTTTCTCTCTCAGTTACTCTCTTCTTTTTTTTTTGACCGTTAGACCATAAATAACTTAGTAATACCAACAAATTTTTATATGTTATTTTACTGTAAAGTAAGAACATATCAAAATTAACTTAAAATGAAAAACAAATAATTATTAGAGAATTCTAATACACAAAGTTCTCTAATAAACAATAAATAATTTAAAACCACAAAAAAATAACTCAACACTCTCATTTGATGCCTGCAAAATATATATCTGAAACAATATTATATCAATGTTAGTGTACAAAATTATATGATTAATGTATTTTTAAAATAGTTTATCAAGAGAATAAAATAATACAGATTTTTATGATAATTTTAATATTCTCAAGTTATAAATGTAAAATAAGAACGTGTTGCCCATTAGTACCTAGAATTTGTCAATTTTTTTAATTAATAGTAATAAATTTTAATAAATATGGTTAAGAGATTTAAAAATTTCTTTTTCATTATAAGCTCTCAAAAACTTTTCTATATACCATATTCATCATGCAGTTATCTTCTAAGTGTTTGTGAACTTGCAATAGCACTCGCAGACTGTCTTTACTCTTTACTCTTGATAACGCAACATACAATTGATCATGGATGAAAATTGACTTTAAAAGGTATATTCTAACTTTTGATAGAGTTTGTCTTTGAGACTTATTTATTGTCATTACAAATAAAATAATAATTGAAAATTGTCTTTGCTATGTTTGTGTTTGGGGCTGAGTTATGGTGCGGGTCAATTTGTCTGGACTGTGTCCCGTCCAAAAAAAAAAAAGCTCTTCTGTAAGTAAGCACTAAATGACCTGAAATAAAAAAGTACCCAGATAATTTAGTTAAGTACAGCATAGCAGAATATATATTTATTTTTTGTAATATCTATTTAGATTATTTTTTTTATCATAGGTTACAATTATTTTTAAAATATTTATTTAATACATCATGTGCTAATACTAATAATATTTTTAAAAAGATATATTCGTAAAAATAGATATAATATAATTACAAATATAACATAAACAAATATGTTAATAAAAGGTTAAACCAATATGCTTACCAATGCTTTTGTTAAATTTTGCAAATTAGAGAATAAGTATGTCTTTAGTTGCTTGGTGATTACGTAAATAATTGAGTAATTGGGTTGCAGTTTGATTCCACAGTGTGCACCTTATTTTTTTTATTTCTAAATAAAAACAGAAATTAAGAGAAATAAATAGTAATATATGATGAAAAAGATAAAAGATTTTGCATATGAATAGATAATTGTTACAAAACAAAATCTCATTATGAAATATTAAAATTTTACATACTGCAAATCATGAAGATCAACCACAATGTAATGGCCGTTTCTTCTTATTTTTTACCATGATATAAGTTCTCATTTATCAGTCAAGAGTCCAATAACATTTAATTGAAAAAAATTGAATTAAAAGTATCAAATTAAAGACAAATAAATGAATAACATAATAAATTACTTATAAATTAAAGAGATTTTACCAATTTATTTTATATTAAATAATAAAACTAACAATATATTAATAAAAGGATATACCTTTAAAAAAAGTAGCAATACAATTTCAAACATTTGAATAAATAAACAGTGAAAATTTATGTTATCCATAAAATGATGCTATATATTATATAATTTCTTAGCAAAAATTAAAATTAAAAAAAGTTTTGTGTAGGTTAATACAAATTAATTACGTACTAAATAAGTTGGATTGTTTATTTATTTGTTTCAATATATTAACATGAGCAAAAAAATTACAATGATTGTCAGAAATTTTATAACACCCTAACTTTTAGCACCTCATGATCATACTAAAAGTTCAAGCACTACTTATCTCCAAACCTTTTTATTATATACTATTTAATATTAAGCCTTTACACGTAAAACTATCGATGGTTTTACTAAAACTTAGAACTTTTCAACAAGAACAAACAATACATATTCACATACTTAATATTAATAATACACTGTAGTATTACATATAAAAGTAATTAAAGAACCTACCCCTCTGAATAAAACTCTAATTGACAAGTGTAACACCCTACCATACAGAGTCTTATGCTTAACTCATAATTCAGAGATGGCAAGGTATTACGACCTCTAAAATAAAAATTTAGTACGTATAGTAGTATGAATGATTGATTATAATTAGGAGCCTTTATAGAAAAAGGGGTAAACAAAAATCGCAACTCGAAAGCGCAACACTCCGATCGATAACGTAACGAACAAGGATAACCAACGCGAGATTATATATATACAAAAGAGTGTCAAAAACAGGAATATCAAGACTCAAAATCCGGCTGCGAAGATAACCGGTTCGAGCATAGCAATATATACATATGATAAAATAAGGAAAACCCTAAAGGAAACCCAAAAGGACACAAATGCAGAAACCTATTCTCCAAAATCTCCCATAAGAGGAGTCATCACAGTTTGTATTATTTAATGGAGATAAAAGTATCTAAGCAAAACATATAACCCAAAACATAGTCCCGAGAACAAAGGATCTTCGCAAATCTAGAAGTCTCCAGCATGCCTCAGCGGGAAACCTCACGTCCTGCATCTGAAAACCACAAAATCCGCATGGGTGAGAACCAGAGGTCCCCAGCATGGTAACAGCTTCCACATATATAATACATAATAATAGAGGAAAGCCGAAGGCAATCCTAGAACTTCCACCAAATAATTCAAAGCTTATAAACAAGCTAAACCATAAAGGGCATATGACTAAAGATCCTTCAGTCTAACTAATACTTCCCTTTCCAATTCCTTCAAACCTCCCAACCACCAGCAGGAGTATAATGTAGCAAACACAGTTATATCAAACAAGAAATATACAAATAGGAATAATTAAGGCATTTAGACAATTAGCAAATAATATGTAGTCAATTAGGCAATCTCAAATAATTCATATAGTATGCATATGATGAATGCCTGTCCCTAGTGACTGATGATATTATTTGTCGGTTATAGAGCCAACCCGACAAGTCCTGGTAGCTAACCATTGGACTGTCCCTCTGTCACGCATCCCCAACTCGAGTTATACTCATCATAAACTTGATCATAATCCTGATCTATATCCATCACCTTCACTGGTGAATATTTACGGGGGCGAGCTCATCCGGGTCTTTCACAGTGCCCCGCCACACTTATGACATAGGGTCAAAAGAGCTTCGAGTCTCAATCTGGAGCACGTGGTGGCTAGTCACTGCTTCCTTCCAGGGAAACTCTCATTTCCAACAGTGGAAGTGCAACATTCACAATTCATTCAACAGCATATATGCATTTATACATAGCCATAATCATGGCTCCGCCGTAACACGGCAATAATCCAGCCATCCGGCTCATGGTTAAATCCATAACCAGCCAATTCATTAACAATTACGGCCATTCGGCCCATGGCATATCAAGCACTTCCACCACCATCCTCTGCATCTCACATAATCATCTTTGATCCTCATTGATCATTCATTTTTCCCTTGCTTCACTCGCAAGTTACCACATCCCCTAGCTCCTTTTCTCATTGCTAGGCATATCATAATGATTTAAGACATAAGTGGTGAGATCGGAGGCTTAGAAGTATGAAATTTGGCTTTTAAAACTCAAAAATCAACTTTGGGATGAAAACAGGGCCACGCGTACGCGCACTCCACGCGCACGCGTGGATGGCCACAAAACTCATCGACGCGTATGCGTCATACACACTAACGCGTGGATTGAAAAATAGCCAAGCGATGCGCACACTTCAGCCACGCTTACGCGTGGATGCTCTCGTGCCCCAGGCACAAAGCTGGCATAGTTCTGACACCACTCTCTGGCAAAATGGGTGGGCATTGGGTGCAGCACATCGGTGCGCCCGCGCACACCACGCGCACGCGTGGATGGCGTTTTCTGGTAGAACGGCGCGCACGCGCAAGGTGCGCCTACGCGCGGGGGATTATTCTGCTAAAATTTTTCTAAGTTAAAAGCTGCAGAATTCACAGATTCAGCCCCCAATCTTCCGACGGACATAACTTCCTCATTTTAAATCGTTTTTCACCCGTTCTTCGAACGGCACGGACATCCCGGATCCAATTTTATTTTTAAACAGATTTGGCACAAAATAGAGATCCGTAGTCCAAGTTATTTCCCGTCAAAGTATGCCCAAAAACTGTATTTTTCATACAAAACCACAAAGTGCCATTTTAGAAACAAGCCATTTTCAACTCTTTTCAAAATCAATCAAAACATGCCAATTTCATCCCTTTTCTTTGAAATCAATTAAAATATATCAAATTCAACATCAAGCCTCCTCAACTCACACATTGACACTTTACCACAAATCACCAAAATCACTATCCCATCATTTTAACCCACTTCACCCAAGTGGCTCAAACTCAAACACATTGACATATCATATACTCTTCCTCATGCCAATTTTCAACAACACCAGTTCCAATAAATCATCATTGTACATGATGAGCGGATAATTTATACGCTTTTTGGCATTGTTTTTAGGTAGTTTTTAGTATGATCTAGTTACTTTTAGGGATGTTTTCTTTAGTTTTTATGGTAAATTCATATTTCTAGACTTTACTATGAGTTTGTGTGTTTTTCTGTGATTTCAGGTATTTTCTGGCTGAAATTGAGGGACCTGAGCAAAACTTTGATAGGAGGCTGACAAAGGACTGCTTATGCTGTTGGAATCTGACCACCCTGCACTCGAAATGGATTTTCTGGAGCTACAGAACTCCAAATGGCGTGCTCTCAACGGCGTTGGAAAGTAGACATCCAGATCTTTTCAGAAATATATAATAGTCCATACTTTATTCGGGAATTGACGACGTAAACTGGCGCTCAACGCCAGTTCCAAGTTGCATTCTGGAGTCAAACGCCAGAAACACGTCACGAACCAGAGTTGAACGCCCAAAACACGTTACAACTTGGCGTTCAACTCCAAGAGAAGCCTCAGCTCGTGGATATATCAAGCTCAGCCCAAACATACACCAAGTGGGCCTTGAAAGTGGATTTATGCATCAATTACTTACTTCTGTAAACCCTAATAGCTAGTTTATTATAAATAGGACTTTTTACTAGTGTATTAGACATCTTTTGACCATTTGGTCTTTTGATCACGTTTTGGGGGCTGGCCTCTCGGCCATGTCTGGACCTTCATCACTTATGTATTTTCAACGGTGGAGTTTCTACACACCATAGATTAAGGGTGTGGAGCTCTGCTGTACCTCAAGTTTTAATGCAATTACTACTATTTTCTATTCAATTCCGTTTATTCCTGTTCTAAGATATTCGTTGCACTTCAACATGATGAATGTGATGATCCGTGACACGCATCATCATTCTCACCTATGAATGCGTGATTGACAACCACTTCCGTTCTACCTTAGGCCGGGCGCATATCTCTTGGATTCCTTAATTAGAGTCTTCGTGGTATAAGCTAGAATTGATGGCAGCATTCATGAGAATCCGGAAAGTCTAAACCTTGTCTGTGGTATTCCGAGTAGGATTCTGGGATTGAATGACTGTGACGAGCTTTAAACTCGCGATTGCTGGGCGTGATGACAAACGCAAAAGAATCAAGGGATTCTATTCCAACATGATCGAGAACCGACAGATGATTAGCCGTGCCGTGACAGAGCATTTGGACCTTTTTCACTGAGAGGATGGGATGTAGCCATTGACAACGGTGATGCCCTACATACAGCTTGCCATAGAAAGGAGTGACAAAGATTGGATAAAAGCAGTAGGAAAGCAGAGATTCATAAGGAACATAGCATCTCCATACACTTATCTGAAATTCCCACCAATGAATTTACATAAGTATTTCTATCATTTATTATTTAATTAAGTATCTCTTTATATTTTCCGAAAATCACTATCAATTTGAATCCGCCTGACTGAGATTTACAAGATGACCATAGCTTGCTTCATACCAACAATCTCTGTGGGATCGACCCTTACTCACGTAAGGTATTACTTGGACGACCCAGTACACTTGCTGGTTAGTTGTGCAGAGTTGTGACAAAGTGTGATTCACGTTTAAGAGCACCAAGTCTTTGGAGCCATTGTTGATGATCACAATTTCGTCCACCAAGTTTTTGGCGCCGTTGCCGGGGATTGTTTTAATTACAATTACGTGCAACTAGAGCGCCAAGTTTTTCTGATCCGGCAACAACACCAAGTTTTTTGCGCCGTTGCCGGGGATTGTTTTGAGTATGGATAACTGACGGTTCATCTTGTTGCTCAGATTAGGTAATTTTCTTTTCAAAAAGTTTTCAAAAATTTTTTTTCTTTATTTTCGTTTTTCTAAAGAATATTTTCGAAAAAAATAAAAGAAAATACAAAAAAAATCATAAAATCATAAAAAACCAAAAATATTTTGTGTTCTTGTTTGAGTCTTGAGTCAATTTTTAAGTTTGGTGTCAATTGCATGTTTTTAAAATTTATGCATTATTTTTTCAAAAAATTCATGCATTCATAGTGTTCTTCATGATCTTCAAGTTGTTCTTGGTAAGTCTTCTTGTTTGATCTTGATGTTTTTTTATTTTGTATCTTTTGTTGTTTTTCATATGCATTTTTCGTTTGTTAGAGTCCATGCATTAAAGATTTCTAAGTTTGGTGTCTTGCATGTTTTCTTTGCATAAAAAATTTTTCAAAATTATGTTCTTGATGTTCATCATGATCTTCAAAGTGTTCTTGGTGTTCATCTTGACATTCATAGTGTTCTTGCATGCATCTTGTGTTTTGATCCAAAATTTTCATGTTTTGGGTCATTTTTGTGTTTTTCTCTCTCATCATTAAAAATTTAAAAATAAAAAAATATCTTTTCCTTATTTCTCTCCAAATTTTCGAAAATTTGGGTTGACTTAGTCAAAAATTTTTAAAATTAGTTATTTCTTACAAGTTAAGTCAAATTTTCAATTTTAAAAATCTTATCTTTTCAAAATCTTTTTCAAAAATCACATCTTTTTCATTTTTTTATAATTTTCGAAATTTTAAAAATTTATTTTCAAAATCTTTTTCTTATCTTTTTTTTAAAAAAAAAATTGAAACTTTACTAACAATTAATGTGATTGATTCAAAAATTTGAAGTTTGTTACTTTCTTGTTAAGAAAGGTTCAATCTTTAAATTCTAGAATCTTATCTTTTAGTTTCTTATTAGTCAAGTAATCAATTTTAATTTTGAAAATTAAATCTTTTTCAAAATATCTTTTTCTTAAAAATCTTATCTTTTTATCATATCTTTTTATCTTATCTCTTATCATATCTTTTTCAAAATTTTATCTTTTTCAAAAATTTGATTTCAAAATATCTTATCTAACTTCTTATCTTCTTATCTTTTCAAATTTGACTTTAATATCTTTTTCAACTAACTATTTGACTTTTTGTTTGTTTCTTATCTTTTTCAAAACTACCTAACTACTTCTTCCTCTCTAATTTTCGAAAATATCTCATCCTTTTTCAAAATTCTTTTTAAATTAACTAATTGTTTTAAATTTTAATTTTAATTCTATCTTATCTTTAATTTTCGAAAATCATTAACTCCTTTTCAAAATTAATTTTTGAATTCTCTCTCTCATCTTCTTCTATTTATTTATTTATTTACTAACACTTCTCTTCACCTCTCTTCATCTCAAATCATTGCCCCTATCCTTACCCTTGTGTTTGGATTCTCCTTTCTTTATTCCCTTTTTCTTCTACTAATAATAAAGGAACCTCTTTACTGTGACATAGAGGATTTCTCTTCTTTTTTTCTGTTCTCTTCTCTTTCATATGAGTAGGAACAAGGAAAAAGGCACTCTTGTTGAAGCTGATCCGGAACCTGAAAGGACTCTGAAGAGAAAACTAAGAGAAGCTAAATTACAACAATCCAGAGGCAACCTTTCTGAAATTTTCGAACAAGAGAAGGAGATGGCAGCCGAACCCAACAACAATAATGCAAGGAGGATGCTTGGTGATTTTACTAAACCCACCCTACATAGCCAAATACACACCTCTCTCCCTCTCCTCCATATCTTCTTCTTCTTCTTTTATTCTTCCTTCTTTTGCTCGAGGGCGAGCAACATTCTAAGTTTGGTGTGGTAAAAGCATAGCTTTTTGCTTTTCCATAACCATTGATGGCACCTAAAGCCAGAGAAACCTCAAAAAAAAAAAAAAAGAAGAAAAAGGGAAGACAATTGCTTCCACCTCTGAGTCATGGGAGATGGAGAGATTCATCTCAAGGGTCCATAGCTCAGTAATAGAGCATTTGACTGCACATCAAGAGAGCATGAGGAATTCCCTCATCAAGAAATTCCTGAGATACCTCAGGGGATACATTTTCCTCCACACAATTATTGGGAGCAACTAAAGGATAAGAGCACCAAAATCATTAGGGATCAAGCAACAGAGGCAAGGAAGAAACATAGAGGAGCTCAAAAAGCACCATTGGTCCTTCAAGAAGGCGCCACCCTCACTAAGGTGGACTCATTCCTTGTTCTTATTTCTCTATTTTTTCGATTTTTATGCTATATGTTTGTTTATGTTTTGTGTCTCTACTTCATGATCATTAGTGTCTTGTGTCTATGTCTTAAGGCTATGAATAATTCCATTAATCCTTCACCTTTCTTAAATGAAAAATGTTTTTAAGTCAAAAGAACAAGAAGTACATGAGTTTCGAATTTATCCTTGAATTTAGTTTAATTATATTGATGTGGTGACAATACTTTTTGTTTTCTGAATGAATGCTTGAACAGTGCATATTTTTGATCTTGTTGTTTATGAATGTTAAAATTGTTGGCTCTTGAAAGAATGATGAATAAAGAGAAATGTTATTGACTATCTGAAAAATCATAAAATTGATTCTTAAAGCAAGAAAAAGCAGTGAAGAACACAAGCTTGCAAAAAAAAAAAATAAAATAAATGGCGAAAAAAACAGAAAGAAAAAGAAAAAGCAAGCAGAAAAAGGCAATAGCCCTTAAAACCAAAAGGCAAGGGTAAAAAGAATCCAAGGCTTTGAGCATCAATGGATAGGAGGGCCCAAGGAAATAAAATCCAGACCTAAGCAGCTAAATCAAGCTGTCCCTAACCATGTGCTTATGTCATGAAGGTCCAAGTGAAAAACTTGAGACTGAGTGGTTAAAGTCGTGATCCAAAGCAAAAGAGTGTGCTTAAGAGCTCTGGATACCTCTAACTGGGGACTCTAGCAAAGCTGAGTCACAATCTGAAAAGGTTCACCCAGTCATGTGTCTATGGCATTTATGTATCCGGTGGTAATACTGGAAAACAAAGTGCTTAGGGCCACGGCCAAGACTCATAAAAGTAGTTGTGTTCAAGAATCAACATATTTAACTAGGAGAAGCAATAACACTATCCGAAATTCTAAGTTCCTAGAGAAGCCAATCATTCTGAACTTCAAAGGAAAAAGTGAGATGCCAAAACTGTTCAGAAGGAAAAAGCTACAAGTCCCGCTCATCTAATTAGAATTAATATTCATTGATATTTTGGGATTTATCGTATATTCTCTTCTTTTTATCCTATTTGATTTTCAGTTGCTTGGGGACAAGCAACAATTTAAGTTTGGTGTTGTGATGAGCGGATAATTTATACGCTTTTTGGCATTGTTTTTAGGTAGTTTTTAGTATGATCTAGTTACTTTTAGGGATGTTTTCATTAGTTTTTATGCTAAATTCACATTTCTGGACTTTACTATGAGTTTGTGTGTTTTTCTGTGATTTCAGGTATTTTATAGCTGAAATTGAGGGACCTGAGCAAAACTCTGATAGGAGGCTGACAAAGGACTGCTGATGCTGTTGGAATCTGACCTCCCTGAACTCGAAATGGATTTTCTGGAGCTACAGAACTCCAAATGGCGCGCTCTCAACGGCGTTGGAAAGTAGACATCCAGATCTTTCCAAAAATATATAATAGTCCATACTTTATTCGGGAATTGACGACGTAAACTGGCGCTCAATGCCAGTTTCATGCTGCATTCTAGAGTCAAACGCCAGAAACATGTCACGAACCAGAGTTGAACGCCCAAAACACGTTACAACTTGGCGTTCATCTCCAAGAGAAGCCTCAGCTCGTGGATATATCAAGCTCAGCCCAAACATACACCAAGTGGGCCCTGAAAGTGGATTTATGCATCAATTACTTACTTCTGTAAACCCTAGTAGCTAGTTTATTATAAATAGAACTTTTTACTAGTGTATTAGACATCTTTTGACCATTCGGTCTTTTGATCACGTTTTGGGGGCTGGCCTCTCGGCCATGCCTGGACCTTCATCACTTATGTATTTTCAACGGTGGAGTTTCTACACACCATAGATTAAGGGTGTGGAGCTCTGCTGTACCTCACGTTTTAATGCAATTACTACTATTTTCTATTCAATTCCGTTTATTCCTGTTCTAAGATATTCGTTGCACTTCAACATGATGAATGTGATGATCCATGACACTCATCATCATTCTCACCTATGAACGCGTGATTGACAACCACTTCCGTTCTACCTTAGGCCGGGCGCATATCTCTTGGATTCCTTAATTAGAGTCTTCGTGGTATAAGCTAGAATTGATGGCGGCATTCATGAGAATCCGGAAAGTCTAAACCTTGTCTGTGGTATTCCGAGTAGGATTCTGGGATTGAATGACTGTGACGAGCTTCAAACTCGCGATTGCTGGGCGTGATGACAAACGCAAAAGAATCAAGGGATTCTATTCCAACATGATCGAGAACCGACAGATGATTAGCCGTGCCATGACAGAGCATTTGGACCTTTTTCACTGAGAGGATGGGTTGTAGCCATTGACAACGGTGATGCCCTACATACAGCTTGCCATAGAAAGGAGTGACAAAGATTGGATAAAAGCAGTAGGAAAGCAGAGATTCAGAAGGAACATAGCATCTCCATACACTTATCTGAAATTCCCACCAATGAATTTACATAAGTATTTCTATCCTTTATTATTTAATTAAGTATCTCTTTATATTTTCCAAAAATCACTATCAATTTGAATCCGCCTGACTGAGATTTACAAGATGACCATAGCTTGCTTCATACCAATAATCTCTGTGGGATCGACCCTTACTCACGTAAGGTATTACTTGGACGACCCAGTACACTTGCTGGTTAGTTGTGCGAAGTTGTGACAAAGTGTGATTCACGTTTGAGAGCACCAAATCTTTGGAGCCATTGTTGATGATCACAATTTCGTCCACCAGTACACAATCAATATCATACTCACCATCAACATGGTTCCACCCACAATTCAACCATAATCAATCATCAAGCATATATCATAACATGCATATTTCCCATACATCATACCATTAAGGCATTAATAATTATCATCACATATATGACCACATCATATATATCAACCATTCAACAACATCAACAATTCAATGCCTATCTTAGGGCCTCTAGCCTAAGTATTTCCTACCACATTACATATTAGATATGAGAAACCGAGACCATACCTTAGCCGATTTCCCAAGCTCAACCGGAGCACTTCCAAACCACTTTTCCTCAAGCTCTCAAGGCCTCAACACTTCCAAGAACAGATTTTTCACCACCAAATCCCTTCTTAAGCTTTCCAAAATCACCAATCAAGCTCCAATATTCACACATACACAACCTAAGCCACAACCATCATACCCATACACAACATCTCAAAATCCAAACATCATAGAACAACAAAATTACACTAGGGTTGAGAATCTTACCATACCCAAGTTCCAAGGAGACAAGATTAACCTTCTCCTTCAAGAGAGTTGGGTCCTATAACATCAAAGAGCCCAAAATCTCAACATTTTTGCTCATGAAACTCGAAAAACAAGGCTGGAAATTCGAAGAGAAAAACGTGGCTTACCTCAAGATTAATTGTATGGGTTTTGTAGAGCTCTTCGCGGTGAACGCGTGGCCACAAACGGTACGGCAATCAGAGCTCTAGATCAAAAGTTATAGTGGTTTGAAGATCAACCAAGGAAGAGAACTTGAGAGAGTGTTCTTCCCTCTTGTGCATCCAATTTCAGCGTGTTTTGGTGTTGTGTGAGGAGAGAGAGTGCTCAAAACTAGGGTTTTGGTTTAGTTATGTTGGGCCAAAGGCCCACTTTGGGTCCGGTTTGCCCGGTTTGGCCCGTTCGGTCCAATCTTGGTCCTATTTCTATAAAATTGGTACCGAAATTCTCGTCTCAATCTCCTCTATCACATTTAGCCATAAAAATCACATTTAGGGCTTTCTAGAATAAATTCTCATTTATGGGTTAATTAGCCGTTAATTAACCGGGTCTTACATTCTACCCACCTAATTGGGAATTTTGCCCACAAAATTCAAATGCAATTACCTGAGAATAAGTGTGGATAATCCGTTCGCATCTCCGACTCAAGTTCCCAAGTGTGTTCCTCAACACCGCCTCGACTCCATGCCACTTTGACTAATGAAACCTCTTTTCCACGCAACCGTTTGATACTAGTATCATCGATTCTGACCGGAGCCACTGGAAGCGTCAAATCTTCCCTTAACTGAACCGACTCAGGTTCTAACACATGGCTAGCATCAGGAGTGTACTTCCGAAGCTGCGACACGTGAAACACGTCGTGCAGGTTCGAAAGATGAGGTGGTAGAGCCATCCGATACGCCACCGGTCCAACCCTCTCCAGGATTTGAAATGGACCAATGTATCGAGGATTTAACTTCTTTGCTTTAATCGCTCTACCTACTCCCGTAGTCGGAGTAACTTGAGGAAAACATGGTCTCCTTCCTCAAATTCTAAGGGCTTTCGCCTCTGATCGGCGTAACTCTTTTGACGACTCTGCGTCGTAAGCATCCTATCTCGGATTTTCTTGACTTGTTCAGTGGTCTCAGCTATCATTTCCGGCCCCAACAAGCTTTTCTCTCCAGCTTCATACCAACATAGTGGAGATTGACATTTCCTCCCATACAAGGCCTCATACGGAGCCATTCCGATGCTCGCATGATAACTATTATTGTATGCAAACTCCACTAATGGCATATATCGATCCCAGCTCGCCGCTTGGTCCAAAACACAAGCTCTCAACATATCCTCTAGTGTTTGGATCATTCTCTCGGATTGACCATCTGTTTGAGGATGGTAAGCCGTGCTCAAGCTTAATCGGGTTCCAAAAGCTTTTTGAAATGCACCCCAAAACCTTGAAGTGAAACGAGGATCTCTATCAGAGATTATAGTAGCAGGTACACCATGAAGTCTCACGATCTCCTTTATGTATAACCGTGCTAGCTCCTCAAGGGTGTAAGTCATCCGAATGGGTAAAAAGTGAGCTGACTTCGTCAGTCGGTCCACAATCACCCAAATAGCATCAAAACCAGCCCTAGTCCTTGGCAATCCTGACACGAAGTCCATTGCAATACTTTTCCACTTCCATTGTGGAATCTCTAAAGGTTGCAACATCCCGGAAGGTCTTTGATGTTCAATCTTTACCTTTTGACAAGTTAAGCACTTTGAAACATATTCCGCCACATCATTCTTCATACTCGGCCACCAAAACATCGCCTTTAGATCATGGTACATCTTAGTACTTCCCGGGTGAATGGAGAATCCACTTTTGTGTGCCTCTTTTAAGATATCCTGCCTCAAAGCGCCGACATCCAGCACAATGATCCTTCCCTTGAATCTCCATAACCCATCTTTTTCTTCCGACACTCTCCACTGTTTCCCTTGCTCAATTGCCGGTAACACCTTCCATAATGCTTCATCATTTTGATGAGCCTTTAGGAGTTCGGACTTAAAGTCACTTGAGATTTCTAATCGGCTCAAACACAAAGTTCCGGATGCTTCTCGAGCACCAATTTTCAGACTCTCGAATCCCTTGAGCAACTTCTCCTCTTGAAGCATCATCCAAGCCGCATATAATGACTTCCAACTTAATGCATCCGCCACTACATTCGCCTTTCCCGGATGGTAATGCAACTCAAAGTCGTAGTCCTTCAACAATTCCATCCACCTTCTCTGCCTCATATTAAGCTCTTTCTGATCAAAGAGATATTTCAAGCTCTTATGATCAGAGAAAACTTGGAACTTAACCCCATAGAGGTAATGCCTCCACACCTTCAAGGCAAACACAACCGCAGCGAGTTCCAAATCGTGCGTAGGGTAACTAACTTCATGAGGTCTCAACTGTCGTGAGGCATACGCCACCACATTATGATGCTGCATCAGCATGCACCCTAGACCCTTTAATGAGGCATCACAGTACACCTCAAAAGGCTCGTTCGGCTCAGGTAACACTAACACAGGTGCAGTGGTCAACTTTTTCTTCAATGCCTGAAAGCTCTCCTCGCATTCAGGAGTCCAAACAAACGGAGTGTCCTTACGGGTTAACTTTGTCATTGGCAAAGCTATCTGTGAAAAGCCCTTGATAAACCTTTGGTAATAGCCAGCTAAGCCCAGAAAACTCCTTATCTCCATTACGGTGGTTGGTTGCTTCCAATCCATCACAGCCTCCACCTTAGTTGGATCTACGGCTATTTCCTTTTTACTCACTACATGCCCCAAAAACTTCACCTCACTCTTCCAGAACTCACACTTAGACAGTTTCGCATAGAGTTTCTTCTCCTTTAGAATCTGCAACATGGTCCTCAAGTGTTTCGCATGCTCTTCTTCAGTCTTGGAGTAAATCAGTATGTCATCAATGAAGACAACAACGAATTTATCCAGAAACGGACGAAAAACTCTATTCATGTAATCCATGAATACTGTTGGAGCATTTGTCAACCCAAAAGACATTACAGTGTACTCGTAATGACCATAACGAGTCCTGAAAGCGGTCTTAGGGATATTCTCACCCCTCACCCTTATCTGGTGATAATCGGATCGCAAATCGATCTTGGAGAAAACTCCAGCTCCTTGTAACTGATCCATGAGATCATCAATTCTCGGTAATGGGTACTTATTCTTTATTGTAACCTTGTTCAGCTGCCTGTAATCCACACAGAGCCGCATACTCCCATCCTTCTTCTTTACCAGTACCACTGGCGCACCCCACGGAGAGACACTTGGTCGTATAAAATTCTTTGCCAACAAATCCTCTAACTGAGACTTTAGCTCTTTCATCTCTAACGGTGACATCCTATAAGGAGCACTTGAGATTGGTCCCGCCCCAGGCACCAATTCAATAGCAAACTCAACCTCTCGGTTAGGTAGAAACTCATCAATATCATCGGGAAACACTTCCAGAAACTCACACACAACCAGAATCTGTTCCAACCTTTGATCATCACCCGAAACGCCCGCGGTTAACAACAGGATACCCTGACATTCGGTTCCTGAACAATTCACCATCATCGAATTCAAGTAATAATTATTCACCACGATCGGCCCTTCTGTATCTTCCGGCATAAAGTACACCGACTTTGTAGAACAATCCAGCAGGACATGGTTCTTAGATAACCAGTCCAATCCCAAGATAAGATCAAGACCGATCATCGGTAAGCAGACTAAATTATGAACAAAATCGCGCTGCTTGTACCTAAACGAAACTTTCGGGCATCCTAGCCTAGTTACCATGGCTTCATGGGTAGCATTATACACTCTTAGATCATAACCTAAGGTTACGATTTTCAATCCTAACTCATGGGCTTTCTCAAATGCAATGAATGAATGTGATGCTCCCGAATCAAATAAAGCATTTAAAGTTTGACCAGCCATTTCACAGTTACCTCGAATGAGTGTCTCGGATCCCTCGGCACCTAAAGCTGAGGTGGTGAACACCCGACCAGTCTGTTGTGCTTTCCCAGCACCTTGTTTCTGCTTCTCTGGACAACTTGCGGCTTTATGCCCCGCTTTTCCACAATTGTAGCACAAGCCCCATCTGGCCTTGCATGGTGCTCCTGGATGGTGACTCCCACATCTAGTACAAGCTTGATCATTCTGAAGCTGCTTCCCAAACTTTTTCCCTTGGGAGTTGTTGTTGTTGGGCCTCCTGAAAGAGCTTCCCCTCTTGAAAAGTGGACCTCTAGGTGCAAAGCTCTTCCCTCAATTCTGTGGGAATGATCCTTTGTGACTCCCTTTCTCAGCGGTTGCCCTTTTCACACACTCTTCAGCAACCCTACACTTGTTTACCAACTCGGAGAAAGTTCTGATCTCCATTGGTCCCACTGAACTAAAGATATCGCTCCGGAGTCCTCCTTCATATTTAACACACTTCCATTCCTCATATTCCACCGGAGTCCCTTGGCACATACGAGAGAACCTGAACAGCTCCTCAAACTTGTCAGTATACTCTGATATGGACATGGTACCCTGCTTCAGTTGTAATAATTCAAGCTCTTTGGCCGTCCTAGCAGAATTCGGAAAGTACTTCTTATAGAACTCCTCTTGGAAGACATTCCAGGTGATATAGTCATCACCCTGCTGCAGAAGACGTCGGATACCTTACCACCAATGCGACGCTTCACCTATGAGCATATAGGTAGCAAACTCGACACGCTGTCCTTCAGGTACCACTTGTGCTTGCAGTGCTCGCTCTATAGCCTGAAACCATGTATCAGCCTCAGTCGAGCTAGCAGTTCCCTTAAACTTAGGCGGATTAACCTTCAAAAAGTTTGCCAGTGTCATCGGGCCCTGAACTCCACCTCCATCATTACCATGGTTGTTCATCTGTTGACCAAGAGCCTCAGCAGTGGCTTGCATAGCAGCAACCATATTCTCTAACGCAGTCATAAAGTTCACCGGGTCATTAGGGTTATTCTCCGGCGCACGAGCATTCGTACGACCTCTCACACTACCTCTACCGCGTCCACAAGGCGCCATCTGGTTCCTATACACACCAAACAATCGATATTAAGTTGATCAGTCTCAATACCGGAAGTCTAGTACTTCAAGGCCCCAAATGTATGCTCATGAACGTTTATGTCAATTATATCAAGCAATATACTAATAGCACATAA
Source organism: Arachis ipaensis (assembly GCF_000816755.2). NCBI lineage: Eukaryota > Viridiplantae > Streptophyta > Magnoliopsida > Fabales > Fabaceae > Arachis > Arachis ipaensis. Next base: position 118,800,313 of record NC_029788.2, read on the forward strand.
CACACACACAGAGAATGCACAGAAGCATAGTCAGTCCATCCTTCAGGCTCTACAGGAACGAACTGCTCTGATACCATAATGTAATACCCTACCATACAGAGTCTTATGCTTAAGTCATAATTCAGAGAAGGCAAGGTATTACGACCTCTAAAATAAAAATTTAGTACGTATAGTAGTATGAATGATTGATTATAACTAGGAGCCTTTATAGAAAAAGGGGTAAACAAAAATCGCAACACTCCGATCAATAACGTAACGAACAAGGATAACCAACGCGAGATTATATATATACAAAAGAGTGTCAAAAACAGGAATATCAAGACTCAAAATCCGGCTGCGAAGATAACCGGTCCGAGCATAGCAATATATACATATGATAAAATAAGGAAAACCTCAAAGGAAACCCAAAGGGACACAAATGCAGAAATCTATTCTCCAAAATCTCCCATAAGAGGAGTCATCACAGTTTGTATTATTTAATGGAGATAAAAGTATCTAAGCAAAACATATAACCCAAAACATAGTCCCGAGAACAAAGGATCTTTGCAAATCTAGAAGTCTCCAGCATGCCTCAGTGAGAAACCTCACGTCCTGCATCTAAAAACCACAAAATCCGCATGGGTGAGAACCAGAGGTCCCCAGCATGGTAACAGCTTCCACATATATAATACATAATAATAGAGGAAAGCCGAAGGCAATCCTAGAACTTCCACCAAATAATTCAAAGCTTATAAACAAGCTAAACCATAAAGGGCATATGACTAAAGATCCTTCAGTCTAACTAATACTTCCCTTTCCAATTCCTTCAAACCTCCCAACCACCAGCAGGAGTATAATGTAGCAAACACAGTTATATCAAACAAGAAATATACAAATAGGAACAATTAAGGCATTTAGACAATTAGCAAATAATATGCAGTCAATTAGGCAATCTCAAACAATTCATATAGTATGCATATGATGAATGCCTGTCCCTAGTGGCTGATGATATCATCTGTCGATTATAGAGCCAACCCGACAAGTCCTGGTAGCTAACCATTGGACTGTCCCTCTGTCACGCATCCCCAACATGAGTTATACTCATCATAAACTTGATCATAATCATGATCTATATCCATCACCTTCACTGGTGAATATTTACGGGGGCGAACTCATCCAGGTCTTTCACAGTGCCCGACCACACTTATGACATAGGGTCAAAAGAGCTTCGAGTCTCAACCTGGAGCACGTAGTGGCTAGCCACTGCTTCCTTCAAGGGAAACTCTCATCTCCAACAGTGGAAGTGCAACATTCACAATTCATTCAACAACATATATGCATTTATACATAGCCATAATCATGGCTCCGCCGTAACACGGCAATAATCCAGCCATCCGACTCACGGTTAAATCCATAACCAGCCAATTCATTAACAATTACGGCCCTTCGGCCCATGGCATATCAAGCACTTCCACCACCATCCTCCGCATCTCACATAATCATCTTTGATCCTTATTGATCATTCATTTTTCCCTTGCTTCACTCGCAAGTTACCACATCCCCTAGCTCCTTTTTTCATTGCTAGGCATATCATAATGATTTAAGACATAAGTGGTGAGATCGGAGGCTTAGAATTATGAAATTTGGCTTTTAAAACTCAAAAATCAACTTTGGGATGAAAACAGGGCCACGCGTACGCGCACTCCACGCGCACGCGTGGATGGCCACAAAACTCATCGACGTGTATGCGTCATGCACGCTAACGCGTGGATTGAAAAATAGCCAAGCGACGCGCACGCGTCAGCCACGCTTACGCGTGGGTGCTCTCGTGCCCCAGACAAAAAGCTGGCACAGTTCTGGCACCACTCTCTGGCAAAATGGCTGGGCATTGGGTGCAGCACATCGGCGCGCCCGCGCACACCACACGCACGCATGGATGGCATTTTCTGGAAGAACAGTGCGCACGCGCAAGGTGCGCCTACGCGCGAGGGATTATTCTGCTAAAATTTTTCTAAGTTAAAAGCTACAGAATTCGCAGATTCAGCCCCCAATCTTCCGACGGACATAACTTCCTCATTTTAAATCGTTTTTCACCCGTTCTTCGAACGGCACGGACATCCCGGATCCAATTTCATTTCTAAACAGATTTGGCACAAAACAGAGATCCGTTGTCCAAGTTATGTCCCATCAAAATATGCCCAAAAGCCGTATTTTTCATACAAAACCACAAAGTGCCATTTTCAAAACAAGCCATTTTCAACACTTTTCAAAATCAATCAAAACATGCCAATTTCATCCCTTTTCTTTGAAATCAATTAAAATATATCAAATTCAACATCAAGCCTCCTCAACTCACACATTGACACTTTACCACAAATCACCAAAATCACTATCCCATCATTTTAACCCACTTCACCCAAGTGGCTCAAACTCAAACACATTGACATATCATATACTATTCCTCATGCCAATTCTCAACAACACCAATTCCAATAAATTATTATTGTACACAATCAACATCATACTCACCATCAACATGGTTCAACCCACAATTCAACCATAATCAATCATCAAGCATATATCACAACATGCATATTTCCCATACATCATACCATTAAGGCATCAATAATTATCATCACATATATGATCACATCATATATATCAACCATTCAACAACATCAACAATTCAATGCCTATCTTAGGGCCTCTAGCCTAAGTATTTCCTACCACATTACATATTAGATATGAGAAACCGAGACCATACCTTAGCCGATTTCCCAAGCTCAACCGGAGCACTTCCAAACCACTTTTCCTCAAGCTCTCAAGGCCTCAACACTTCCAAGAACAGATTTTTCACCACCAAATCCCTTCTTAAGCTTTCCAAAATCACCAATCAAGCTCCAATATTCACACATACACAACCTAAGCCACAACCATCATACCCATACACAACATCTCAAAATCCAAACATCATAGAACAACAAAATTACACTAGGGTTGAGAATCTTACCACACCCAAGTTCCAAGGAGACAAGATTAACCTTCTCCTTCAAGAGAGTTGGGTCCTATAACATCAAAGAGCCCAAAATCTCAATATTTTTGCTCATGAAACTCGAAAATAAGGCTGGAAATTCGAAGAGAAAAACGTGGCTTACTTCAAGATTAATTGTATGGGTTTTGTAGAGCTCTCCGCGGTGAACGCGTGGCCATAAACGGTACAGCAATCGGAGCTCTAGATCAAAAGTTATGGTGGTTTGAAGATCAACCAAGGGAGAGAACTCTAGAGAGTGTTCTTCCCTCTTGTGCCTCCAATTTCAGCGTGTTTTGGTGTTGTGTGAGGAGAGAGAGTGCTGAAAACTAGGGTTTTGGTTTAGTTATGTTGGGCCAAGGGCCCACTTTGGGTCCGGTTGGCCCGGTTTGGTCCGTTCGGTCCAATCTTGGTCCGATTTCTATAAAATTGGTACCGAAATTCTCGTCTCAATCTCCTCTATCACATTTAGCCATAAAAATCACATTTAGGGCTTTCTAGAATAAATTCTCATTTATGGGTTAATTAGCCGTTAATTAACCGGGTCTTATAACAAGACGAGGGGAAAAATAAATTCTAACAACTCAACTCATAAACATAATCCTCTGTGCTCCCGCAACTTCGCAATAAGCCTTCGCACCTGTAGTTGAAAGGGGGTGGAGATAGGAGGTAAGAACTGGGGATTTCTTAGTAGGATCAGGGTTCGAAGTTAAGTTCATTTTATATATACTTGGTCAGCAATAGCAGTCAACAAGGGAGAATTCAATTCAATAATTATAAAACACATAATTCAAATAGCCATTTAGCACACTCACAATCACAGGAAACACACTCACAAACAAATATGCACAAACAAGTATGATGCATGTCTATTTCTATCGCAGATAATGAGCTCATTTCTCGGTTTTGACCCGCACCCGACGCAATCCGACTCGCAAGTCAGATAAGGCATTCCAGCGGCATAACCTCTGCAAAGTTCAAACCTCTTGCAGGCGCTGATTCTCTAGCTGAAGTATGTCGAACATGACCTCTGCAAGTACTTACAGGTGCTGATTCTCTAGCTGAAGCATGTGCCACCTTCTTCTGGAAGCCATTCCATACACACGGGCATCCCAACACAATCATTCATATACAAGGCCCACGGCCTCCAGTGAGTGTTACGTATCGCCGCCCTCACTGAGCTGTCTCTATTGTGTCAAGTGAGCGTTACGTATCGCCGTCCTCACTAGACACTTGGCACTAAGGCCCAACAACACTCAATATCTTTTCAGTTTCTGCTCTCTTCCCTTCTATGGCAGAGGTCCTTCAACACATAACTTGAAACAAAATCCATTCTCAAAAACTGAATGTAAAACCTTATACTTTCTTAATAAATCAAGCTAAAAATAAGACTTTCTGTAATAAATCGAAATCAAATAGTTTTCAGTAATTAAAACATTTTCTTTGAAGCTAGCCACTTTTTATTTTAATAAAATTTTGACCTTTCGAATCTTATGTTATTAAGTCAAACCAATAATTATTAACAAATCAAATCAATAATTTCTCAAAAATAAGCTTATAAATCAGATTTTTAAAATGAAATCACTTTTCATATATTTTTACAAAAATTGGACAGCATTTTCCTTTAAAATTGGACTTTGCCACCATTTTCGGGCCCCAACCGAACCATTTTCAACCTCTTTTCAATCATTTCAAATATCAATTCAATACCAACAAATCAAACCAAAAAAATTCTAACATTTTCAAATTATTCCAATGTAATCCAGAAATCAAATTAATCAGAATAACTCAGTTCCTGGCTGCACTTAAACCCTCCTAACCTCAAACTTATCACAAATATCAATATATCACAAAATTCCATATAAATTCAATCAAATTCAATCAACAAGTAATCACGACATCAATTCACTTATAAAATATCAATTTAACCGGTGAAAATTTACTAAAATCCTACCTCCATGTATAAATCACAACAACGGAGCCTCTGTGAAGCTTTCTTACCGAACTGCTGAAGAAGAAAACGTTAGGAATTGTCTGTGTCTCCTAGAACTCCAATTGGCCGAACTCAAGAGAAAGAGGAGCTACGACACTGTCAATTTCTACCGGACAAAACTAATGCCAACGTGTAGAGGAGGAAAACACAATCACTTTTATCGAATTAGATTTTTTATTGGAGATACAAATCGCAAGAAATCGAAGTCGAAAGTTTCGAGGATTTCATGGTTTCCTCTCTCGCTCTGTCCCACGTTCATTTTTCTCTCTTTCTTTTCTTTCAATATTGTTTTGGTTCCAAAAGGAAAGAATGAATATTGGATGGTGAAGAATAATGAATGCTGGTGTCTAACGTTTGGCGTGCTCTCTCTCTCTCTCTCTCTTTCTCTCTATATATATATATTAAAATAACTTTTAATAAATAATTTAAATTAATAGAATAAATCATAATTAAATTAAACTTTAATAATTATAAATTTTATTTAATTATTTTTGTTAAAAATAGTTTTATTAAAAACAAATCTCAATATAATATAATAACTCATAAATAACTAATTATTTAATTTTCAAAAATACGGGGTGTTACAAATTTTACTATCATCGACCGTATTTACTATACGTAATTTCTTCTTAAAAGTTATTCTACAAACGTGTGCAGTCTGAAGATAAATTTCGCTTGATTCCTCAATCACAAAATTTGAGAAGACATAGACTTTTCCCTCGATGAGTTCATTCTCAAACATCTTTGCCAAATAATTTTTGATTGAACAATGAATTTGATCACACTGTAAAATAAATTAAATATAAAAGCTATTAGTATTTATAAAGCCTTTAAATCGCACTCTCTTTGATTCTTGCAAGGGTTTACTTATCAAATAAACTTAAAATACAAACCACAAATATTTATGTACTGAACCTAACATCACTTGAAAGAATCATAAAAAATAATCAACTAATGTAACACCCAAACTACCAAAGCTCACGCTTCCGGCTGCGCGACTATGATAGCTTAGACATTACGACAACATTTATACTATTTAATACAAAAATATGAGCCTGTTTAAAACTTTAAACCGCAACACCGCTCCCAAAACTACTTTCGTTCGATAACGTACATCCATAGATACCATACAACTTACAAAAACCACAAAGAATACATCCATATATATATATATATATATAATATGACAAGCATTAATCAATACAATGCCTATCCCTCTTATAGAATATATAAAGATAAAGGCGAGGGTACAATAAATAATAATCTAAGGCATACAGAGCATTTCAACAATAACTAAATAAACTCTTCCTGACTTCTGCGTCCTTATCCTGAAAGGGGAAAAATGAAAGGGGTGAGAACATCATCCTCGAAAGGGTTCTCAGTAGAGGGTTTTTGGGAATTACTATAATAGGATACGTGAAGATAAACCATACCAGTGATTAAAAACCATCTTATGCCTCTTTTCAAAAACAACAGTTTACAATAAAAGAGAAATCTGAAATCCTTTTTTGAAGAGGAAACTGTTCATTTAAAACAATATTTAAAAGCCTTTCAAAAGGTTTATCTATGATAAACCAAATTAGCCTTTCATACTTTTCCAAACCAGAAACACAAAACTGAAATCAACCATCGGTCCATCTCAATTCAACCACAGCCCTAGGCCCAAATAATCCAACCAACAACCAATCACCACAAACCAACAGAGTCCCAGTTGCAAACACAGATAGGAAGTTCAAGCACAAGCAAATAGTTACAGCAAGTAGAACAAGTAGCAGTTAATATCAAATAGTCACAAAGGCAAACTAAGTACAATATGCACACCCAAACAATGTCACATAGATTCATATGATGCATGCCTATTCCTAGTGGCTGATGATATCATCTGTCGGTTATAGAGCCAACCCGACAAGTCCTGGTAGCTAACCATTGGACTGTCCCTCTGTCGTGCATCCCCAACTCGAGTTATACTCATCATAAATTTGATCATAATCATGATCCATATCCATCACCCTCACTGGTGAATATTCACGGGGACGAGCTCATCCGGGACTTTCACAGTGCCCGGCCACACTTACGACATAGGGTCAGCAGAGTCTCGAGTCTCCACCTGGAGCACGTGGTGGCTAGCCACTGCTTTCTCCCAGGAAACTCGTGCCTCTAATAGTGGAAGTACGAATCACAATTATCAATAATTCAGCATATACATGTATTCATTCTCAGCCATGGATCAACATCCATCTCAGCCATCCGGCTCACGGTTCAGTCCAGAACCAGCCAATATTCATATCATAAACAGTCATTCCGGCTTACAGTTCAATCCAGAACCCACCAATATTCATATCATACATAGCCATTCCGGCTCACGGTTCAACCCAGAACCAGCCAATATTCATAATCATACACAGCCATTCTGGCCCAAAATAAAACAGCACTTCCACCATTCAACATCATCAAATTCATAAAATAAGCATTTAAGTCATAAACCACTTTTTCTCAAATCATTTCACTTTGAAATCACGTTTTAACTCTTTTCAGCCTTGGCTTTAAGGATCTCATTTCTCAAATCATCTCAGGCTAATAAGCCACTTTTACTCAAGGTAAATTCCCCTTTTAAAACAATGTCACTTTCGGCATCCTCTTTCCAAAAATTCCATAACCATGGAAAGTTAAATATTCATTTTGAAACATTCAAAATCATTCATCCAACAATGGGATTTTATAACAAAGTTTCTCGGCAGAGTCCCAAGTCTTTAGGAGAGAATAACATAACTCATTTTGCAAAATTCATTTAAAATCATTAAAACCTTAGCCTTTCGATTTGAGTAGTAAAATAGGATCTAAGACAAACTGAGTCACGTAATCATTTACTTCTTTCAAAGCCATTTCCTTTACTTAGGCAAAACCAACTTCAATCCGCATGATAAATTCTATAACGTTTCAACTGTTCAAAATTGTTTTAGTCTTGCAAGAATTAAGAATTCAAAGAGTACTTAAAATATTTCTAAAAGCATTTCAAAATGAAACTTGTCAATAGACATTTAGGTTCTTTCAAAGTCATTGAAACTCCTCTAATTGAAACCCTCAAGTCAAATTCAAAGGCATTGCCTTTGTCACGTTTAAAACAGCTTTAAAACATAAGTTTCATCTAAATAACTTTCTCCTGAAAGAGATACAATGCCTTTCTTAAGAAGCAAGACTAAATCACAATTTCCTCTTTAATAATTCATTTCAAAAGCATGAATAATCCTTTTCTTGATAATTCAAATAAAATAGTAGAAGTCATTAACTCATCATTTTTCCAGACAACATTCAATAAAGACTCGAATTTTATAGAAATTTCGGCAGCACCTCCCCTAAAACTTGGACTTTGCCACCCAGTTCGGGTCCCAACTGAACCGTTTCACAATCCTTTTTAGTAGCCCAAAATCCAAAATCAGTCCAAGGCAAGCCAAAATCCAACAGTCATCTTAATTCCATATTTCAAGAAAACCGTTTCAAAATCAAATCATTATCAGCCGAATAAACTCATTTCTAAAGCTTTAAAGAAATCGTTCAGCAACAATCATTTATCAAACCAGATCATTTAAAGCAAACCAGGCTGAATTAAAAAGTGTATTCTATTTTTCACATTTTCAAGAAAATCAACTCAACTCAAATCAATTTCCAACGGATTAAACTTGATTTCAAAGCATTAAAAGAATCATCTTCAAAAGCATTTCGTTTCACAAAACCACACAACAATCCAACCAACAAACGTTCATAATCAATCGAGACAAATCAAACCAACCATAAGGCCGATATAATCACCAAATACACATTCTCTCACAGTAGTATCCATATATAATAATTCCAATATATAAAATATATAATTTTTGGAAAGTGCCCCTACCTCAAAACGCGAATCCATAACCCAAACGCCTCACAGAGTCCTTTTCGTCTCAACCCAAAACCGACTGCAGTCAACAACTCAGCTCCACTTGCTTTCTCAACAATCTCAACGACTTTAGTCGCAACATACAACAACCGAAACTCAATCATATAGTAATTAACGCCACAACCCTCAGCGTATGATAACAGAATAGTAACTAAAGGGTTTTCAAATAAAAAATGCTTACCGAAATAACAAAAAGAGTAATTAACGCACCACTTATTTTCTTTACCAAGTTGTAAGCAAGTTTTTACCACGGAGTTTCTTTTCTAAAAAGAGTTTAACTTCCTCTTTCGTACTTGCTAAAACTTTTATACACACTTGTTAAATATGGACTTTGGAAATTTTTGAACAAGCATTTGATTACTTCCGAGTTTTTATGAATTACTTTTGGTTAGGTCGTGCACCTAACTATCTTTCTAAAATACTTGAGGAAATATTTTAGCTATTAGTCGAACTTGTGTGCATTTTGTTTTAGAACTCTACAAAGTCTACTTCAACATGAATTTGCATTAAAGCAAAGACACGATTATGCTTTTGTTACTCTCTTGAAGAATGGTTGTTGCTTAACTTCTCTTTTAGACCGCAAAGTGATTTTTTTCGAAAGTTTTCGGCTCTTTTAACGAACAGCATATTCGGAAGTATTTTAATTATGCTCTTGAGTTCTGTGAGCTTGGTCTTGGGTCTGAGATACTCTTTTCTGTAAACCTTATACCTCTTCGACTCAGCTTGAGTTTGTTTTAAACTGATGTGCTGGTTTTCTTCCTATCGATCCTGTTGAACTTCTTTGATCCAAGGATTATCTTTGAAGTTGTCAATTGATTTATTTCTAGCAAACTTCATTGCTTGAGCGTCTTTGGTTATCTGGAAATTGGATACCTTCCCTTAAACCTGAGTATTACCCTTGACAATTGTCTCTCCGTTCTAAATCTGGTATCCTTCTGAGTAGACTCGAGAATTGTTTTGATATCACGTGTAACTTGTAGACATAGTAACACGATGCGTTAGTTCTTTAAGACATGATGTGTGTATACGGAAGTTGAAGCGGCAGGTGTGCAACGTTATGAGTTGTGGGTGTTTTGTTCCTTGCGGACGGGTTTGCGGTTGTAAGGTTTGTGATCGAGTATGGGATTGTAAAGTGCTTGATAGAGTTGGAAAGTTGAAACCTTGAGGTTGATATGAGATTAGTGTGCGGATATTGAGCACATCGTTTTAACTCCATCCTGTTTTATAGCCTTTGATGCCTTGCCCTACTATCACATGATTGACCCATGTTATCTTTTGTATCGAGCCTACCTTGTAATGTTTGCTTTGCAATCACACTCCTACCTTTACACCCTTAAGCATATGACGATTAAAAGTATTTGAAAATCATTTGATAATTATTGGATTATTTTCTATAATTATATTATAAAGTTGGTAGTTGTGAAATAATAAGGATTTTTATATGATTCGGATTAAATAATTAATATTTTAAATATTAATACTGTTACTTTGGAAAATAAATGGTTTAATTATATTATTTCTAATTATTTTGATTTGGGCATTTTATGGAAAATAATTTGTGAAATTGACGAGCAAATAGTATTTTCTATATATAATTAGTGTTGGATTTAAAATTGGGTTTCAAGTACTATATTATTTCCAATTTTATGTGAAATTACCAAATTACCCCTAATCTTAACTTTACTCAAAAACCCTAACCCTAAAACCCTACCCGGTTACCCATTGCTCCCCCCATGCCCCAGTAGCCAAACATACACGGTTTCCCCCTTTCCCTTCCATGAAAGAAAGACACAGGAGCAGAAAGAGAGGAAGAGAAAGGAATATGCGTTAGTGGCACTGGGAAGGCTGTCGCCCGTCATCATTGCGAGTCACCGTCCCTGAGCTGCAGCACCATGGAGCCAGCTTCGTCGCGCTGCCTCGGCCGTCTGTGCTATCGCCGCCGCCGCTGGTTCACCTGGCGCCGCCGTCGAAGTTGAAGCACGGGGAGAGAGGGTTTGCGAGTGAGAAAGGGGTGATGGCCTGGATCTGCCGCGCCTAGTCTCGTCTGGGAAGCCACCGTCGTCGTCCAAGCCTGTCACCGCCAGTCGCATCGTCGCCGTCTCTGCCCAGCGCCGCCGCAGATGATGGGTCGCCGGGAACCGCCACTGAAGCCCGTGTAGTCATCATCCTCGCCAACAGCGAGAGAGGAGCATGATGAATCCTTCTGTCTCTGTTGTTTTGGTCTGCTGAGAAAGGAAAGATGCTGCCTTTGTACTTCATGCGTCGCCGATGAGCACGGAGAAGAGGAGCTGTGTCCGCGTCATTGCCGTTTGAGGGGCTGTGCTTGGCCGCCGTTGTACCGCCCTGCTTCACCGTAACCAAGCTCTATCACTGCCTGCTCTTTGGGCTTGTGATGTTGTTGGGGATATTGCTACAGGAAGAGGAACAGGCTGAGTCACCGTGCTTTGGGCCGTCGGGAGTAGTTATGTGACTTCCGGGACCACCGCCGGAGCTCCGGGATGAGCTTCTGCCACTTGAGACCTTGCTGCCGTTGCCGGAAAAGTTTGCCGGTAAGGGTTTTAATTTTCGGTTTTGGTCATTTTGGAACTTGAGAAGGTTTTAATGTTGCGCGATTTTTATAGTTGATCCACCGGAGCTTCTGGCTGCCGCCGGAGCTGTTGTCGGGGCCGGTTCGAAATCACAACTGCTTCGTGTTGTTATTCCGGTAAGAGATTATGTTTCGAAAGCCCTACGTTAGTGTCTCGTACGTGTATTAAAGCCTATGCGTTATTAATGTTCCTAGAGTTTAGTAACTGAGGTTGCTTGTTGTAAATTAGAGCTGTTTATGCTGCTGCGAAAATGTGTGGGGCTGTGCTTTGAAGCTGCCTTTGATTTCGAGTTGAGGCAAAAAGAACTTATGAGGCGTTTGGGTTATGGAATTTGCGTTTTGAGGTAGGGGCACTTTCCGAAAACTATAGTTTATTATTGGAATTATTACATATGGGTACTGATGTGAGATATTGTGTATTTGGTGATTGGATCTGCCTTATGTATCAATTGATTGACTCGAATGACTATGGATGTTGGCTTGGCTGAATTGTTGTGTGGCTTGTGAAATGTAATGTTTGAAGTTGATTCTTTATATATTTGAAATGATTTTAATCCATTGAGGATTGGTTTGAATTGAGTCAATTATTTTGATGATGTGAAAGATAGAATGCTCTTGAAATTCAGCCTGGGTTGCTTTAATTGCTCTGGTTTTAATAAATGATTTATTACTGAACCGATTTTTTTAAAGCTTTAGAAATGAGTTAAATCGGTTGATATTGACTTGATTTTTGAAATGGTTTCCTTGAGGTATGCCATTGAGGCGACTGTTGGATTTAGCTTGC
>NC_029788.2:118812986-118820951 GCF_000816755.2 Arachis ipaensis
AATGATGAGTTAAAGACTTCTACTATTTTATTTGAATTATCGAGAAAAGGATGATTCATGCTTTCGAAATGAATTAATAAAGAGGAAATTGTGATTTAGTCTTGCTTCTTAAGAAAGGCATTGTATCTCTTTCAGGAGAAGGTTATTTAGAAGAAACTTGTGTTTTAAAGCTGTTTGGATGTGAAAAGGGTTTATGCCTTTGAATTTGACTTGGGGGTCTCAATTAAAGAAGTTTCAATGACTTTGAAAGAACCTGAATGTCTATTGACAAGTTTCATTTTGAAATGTTTTGAGAAAGGTTTTAAGTACTCTTTGAATTCTGAATTCTTGCAAGACAAACAATTTTGAACAGTTTAAACGTTCTAAAATTTATCATGGGGGTTGAAGTTGGTTTTGCCTAAGTAAAGGAAACGGCTTTGAAAGAAGTAAATGATTACATGACTCGGTTTGGCTTAGATCCTATTTGCTTACTCAAATCAGAAAGCCAATGTTTTAATGATTTTAAATGAATTTGGCGAAATGAGTTATGTTATTCTCCCCTAAAGACTTGGGACTCTGTCGAGAAACTTTTGTTATGAAATCCCATTGTTGTATGGGTGATTTTGAATACTTTGAAATAAATGCTGAAATTTGATTTCAAAGTGAAATGGCTTGAGAAAAGTGATTTATGGCTTAACTGCCGGTTTTATGAATTTGATGATGTTGAATGGTGGAAGTGATGTTTTGTTGTGGGCCGGAATGGCTGTGTATGATTATGAATATTGGCTGGTTCTGGATTGAACCGTGAGCCGGAATGGCTGTGTACGATATTGATTTATGGCTGATTGCCGAATGAGTTATGGGCCGTATGGCTGACTATGAATTATGAATTTAAGCCGGATGGCTGAGATGGATGTTGATCCATGGTTGGGACTGAATGAATATATGCTTGAGATACCTGGGTAGTAGCAAGGGTTGTGGTTCGTCCCACTTGCTCCAGGTCAGAGACTGTGACGCCTGGGTAGTAGCGGTAGTAGTGGTGATTCCACTCGCTCCAGGTTGAGCTTTTAAACACCCGCCTGGGTAGTAGCCGCAGTAGTGGTTATTCCACTGGCTCTGGGTTGAGCGGGTAGTAGCAATGGGGTTGTAGCTCAAACCTACTTGCTCCGCGAAGGGTGTTTCTGTCCATGGTTAGCTACCAGGACGTGTCGGGTTGGCTATATAACCGACAGATGATATCATCAGCCACTAGGGACAGGCATGCATCATATGTATTTATGTGACATTGTTTGGGTGTGCATATTATACTTGGTTTGCCTATGTGATTAATTGCTAATTGTCCTACTTGCAATAACTATTTGTTTGTGCTTGCATCTTCTCATCTGTGTTTGCAACTGGGACTCTGTTGGATTGTGGTGATTGATTGACGGTTGGATTGTTTGGGCCTAGGGCCGTGGTTGGAATGAGATGAACCGATGGCTGATTCTGGTTTTGTGTTTTCTGGTTTGGAATAAAATATGAAAGGCTATTTTGGTTCAGCATAGATAAACCGTTTTGAAAGGCTTTTGAGTTTTTGAGAATTGAACGGTTCCTCTTTCAGAAAAGATTTCCGACTTTACTTTCATTGTAAACCGTTGTTTTTGAAAAGAGGCATGAGACGGTTATTAATCACTGATGCGGTTATCTTCACGTATCCTATTACAGTAATTCCCAAAAACCCTCTACTGAGAACCCTTTCGAGGATAATGTTCTCACCCCCCTACATTTTTCCCCTTTCAGGATATGGGCGCAGAAGTCACGAAGAGTTTATTTATTTGTTATTGAGATGCTCTGTATTGCTTTAGATTATTATTTTTGTACCCTCGCCTTTATCTTGATATATTCTGTAAGAGGGATAGGAATCGTATTGGGTAATGTTTGTAATATTATTTATATATATGTATGTATTTATATATGGATGTACTCTTTATGAGTTGTTGTAAGTTGTATGGTATTTATGGATGTATGTTATCGAACGAAAGTATTTTTGGGAGCGGTGTTACGGTTTAAAGTTTTAAACAGGCTCATATTTTAGTATTAAATAGTATAAGTGTCGTCGTAATGTCCGAACTATCAAAGTCGCGCAGCCGGAAGCGTGAGCTTTTGTAGTTAGGGTGTTACATAAAATTTTAAAAACAAATTGTACACAGGTTTGGCTAAGAGCAAAAATATTTTCTCAACTATTTTAGAAAGATAGTTAGGTGCACAATCTTAACCAAAAGTAGTTCAGAAGACTCGGAAGAAAAATCAAATACTTGTTTCAAAAATTCTCAAAGTCCATATTCAGACAAGCGTGTATAACATTTATAGCAAGGACGAAAGAGAAAGTTAAACTCTACTTGGAAGAGAAAATCCGAGGTAAAAGTTTGCTTATAAATTGGTAAAGGAAACAAGTGGTGCGTTACAAACAGACAGGTTTCCATTAAACAATGAAGCTATTCGAAACTTCATTTAAAATAGTGCATGCCAAATTTTAAATCAACTTGGTCAAAATCAAACAATGGTTTCAATATCAATCAAGCAACAGAAAATAAATTCTGTTTAGAATTTCTTCAAAAAGAATTTAACACTTCAAAAAGTTCGAAACAAGAATCCAAAAGTATACTTGAAATCACCATCTCGATATTCAAGAAAATTAGGATGTACTTAAAAACGAGTCAAGCCATATAAGAAAATATCTTAAATCAAAGTAGTTTAAACAAGATCCACTAGGCATGAGACATCAACAAGCTTTCAATTGATTCAAAGGAATACAAAGTTATAGGAAAAGACAACTCAATCATTAGTAATTTCCCAAGAATAAATCTTTGACTGAAAACTCTTGTAAGGACAATGAGAGGATAAACGATGCACCATTTTGAAACGAATCAAACTAACTCATATAGGAACGAGATTCATAAGAAAATAAAAACCAAGATCAATGGTAACGTTCACAAGGTGTAAAAGGTTAGTTAAAAACAAAGTCAAACATGATGTTCATGGAGACATAAAGCTTAAGAGAGACTTTAGTCCATTCATAGGAAGAAAGCTATGAGTCCAACACTTTCAAAAGAACAACAATGGCATAAACCATATAGCATGCTACATCAAATTCAATTCAAAATAAGTTAAGTAAAGCTTATCAAACGAAACTCAACCTGGATAAAAGTGAAAAATCCTTTCTTTTCAAAATTTGAAAAATACCCAAATACATAATCAAATGAAGATGTGCATTGTAACTATAGTAAAATTACTAGAAAGTCAATTTGTACTTAAAGTAAATGCAGTTCCGTAAACCAGTAAAAGCACAGGCGGGGTATTAGGAATAAATAGTTGTTAAACCGTATAAGAAATTTTCAAAGTTCCATATATATATATAATCAACAGCACTTTTTATAAAAATCTCAAAATTGGCTGTAATCACTGTCAAATAAGAGAAAAACTAAATCAACAATTTCTCTAAGAATGGACTCAGACAGGGACTTAAAGGGCACATCGCATCAAGACAATTTAAAGGTATATCAAAGAACACATGAATCAAGGAGAAGAATTTAAACGGAGAAATATGGATACAATAAGGATGTCAAACAAGCATATACATTTAGATCCCACAAGAATGCATATGAATGGAGGAATAAAGTTGAAATATCAAACTACTTCTCATGAGGAGTAACAAACAAGAACTTCAAGTTAGGCTATGAAAGAACAGGTCGACTCGAACAAAACTCAAGACACACAACAGAATAGCCTCGAGAAATAGTTTCTAATGTTCCCAAAACCCGTGATTCGCTTTACTCAAAACTCGTATATCATCTATGATAACCCATTAGTGCTTTCATATACAAAATTCACTAGTATTAAGCCGGCCAAACTTAATACCAAGAATTATGCAATGCAAGACTAACAACGTTAATCAATAGACCGTCATGTGCATAAAACTCTCGTCATTCGACAAGGCCTAATACACGACAGACGCTCAGAGTATGCAACTGAAGCACAGTCAGTCCATTCCTCAAGCTCTACAAGAAAGACCGCTCTGATACCATAATGTAACACCCAAACTACCAAAGCTCACGCTTCCGGCTGCGCGACTCTGATAGCTTGGACATTATGACGACACTTATACTATTTAATACAAAAATATGAGCTTGTTTAAAACTTTAAACCGCAACACCGCTCCCAAAATTACTTTCGTTCGATAACGTACATCCATAGATACCATACGACTTACAAAAAACACAAAGAATACATCCATATATATATATAATATGACAAGCATTAATCAATACAATGCCTATCCCTCTTACAGAATATATAAAGATAAAGGCGAGGGTACAATAAATAATAATCTAAAGCATACAGAGCATTTCAACAACAACTAAATAAACTCTTCCTGTCTTCTGCGTCCTTATCCTGAAAGGGGAAAAATGTAGGGGGAGTGAGAACATCATCCTTGAAAGGGTTCTCAGTAGAGGGTTTTTGGGATTTACTGTAATAAGATACGTGAAGACAAACCGTACCAGTGATTAATAACCGTATTATGCCTCTTTTAAAAAACAACGGTTTATAATAAAAGAGAAATCTGAAATCCTTTTCTGAAGAGGAAATTTTTCATTTAAAACAATAATCAAAAGCCTTTCAAAAGGTATAGAGCATATGATGCATGCCTGTTCCTAGTGGCTGATGATATCATCTGTCGGTTATAGAGCCAACCCGACAAGTCCTGGTAGCTAACCATTGGACTGTCCCTTTGTCGTGCATCCCCAACTCGAGTTATACTCATCATAAATTTGATAATAATCATGATCCATATCCATCACCCTCACTGGTGAATATTCACAGGGGCGAGCTCATCCAGGACTTTCACAGTGCCCGGCCACACTTACAACATAGGGTCAGCAGAGTCTCGAGTCTCCACTTGGAGCACGTGGTAGATAGCCACTGCTTTCACCCAGGGAACTCGTGCCTCTGATAGTGGAAGTGCAAATCACAATTATCAATAATTTGGCATATACATGCATTTATTCTTAGCCATGGATCAACATCCATCTCAGCCATCCAGCTCACGGTTCAGTCCAGAACCAGCCAATATTCATATCATACACAGCCATTCTGGCTCACGGTTTAATCCAGAACCAGCCAATATTCATATCATACACAACCATTCCGGCTCACGGTTCAACCCAGAACTAGCCAATATTCATAATCATACACAGCCATTTCGGCCCATAATAAAATAGCACTTTCACCATTCAACATCATCAAATTCATAAAATAGGCATTTAAGCCATAAATCACTTTTTCTCAAATCATTTCACTTTGAAATCAAGTTTTAACTCTTTTCAGCCTTGGCTTTAAGGATCTCATTTCTCAAATCATCTCAGACTCATAAGCCACTTTTACTCAAGGTAAATTCCCCTTTTGAAAACAATGCCACTTCCGGCATCCTTTTTCCAAAACTTCCATAACCATGGAAAGTTAAAGATTCATTTTGAAACATTCAAAATCATTCATCCAACAATGGGATTTTATAACAAAGTTTCTCGGCAGAGTCCCAAGTCTTTAGGGGAGAATAACATAACTCATTTCGCCAAATTCATTTAAAATCATTAAAACCTTGGCATTTCGATTTGAGTAGTAAAATAGGATCTAAGCCAAACCGAGTCACGTAATCATTTACTTCTTTCAAAGCCGTTTCCTTTACTTAGGAAAAACTAACTTCAATCCCCATGATAAATTCTTGAACGTTTCAACTGTTCAAAATTGTTTTAGTCTTGCAAGAATTAAGAATTCAAAGAGTACTTAAAACATTTCTCAAAACATTTCAAAATGAAACTTGTCAATAGACATTCAGGTTCTTTCAAAGTCATTGAAACTTCTCTAATTGAAACCCTTAAGTCAAATTCAAAGGCATTGCCCTTCTCACGTTTAAAACAGCTTTAAAATATAAGTTTCATCTAAATAACTTTCTCCTGAAAGAGATACAATGCCTTTCTTAAGAAGCAAGACTAAATCACATTTTTCTCTTTAATAATTCATTTCAACAGCATGAATCATCCTTTTCTTAACAATTCAAATAAAATAGTAGAAGTCTTTAACTCATCATTTTTCCAGAAAACATTCAATAAAGACTCGGATTTTATTAAAATTTCGGCAGCACCTCCCCTAAATTTTATTAAAATTTTATTAAAATTTCGGCAGCACCTCCCCTAAAGGTTCGGGTCCCAACTGAACCGTTTCACAATCCTTTTCAGCAGCCCGAAATCCAAAATCAGTGCAAGGCAAGCCAAAATCTAACAGTCATCTCAATTCCATATTTCAAGAAAACTGTTTCAAAATCAAATTATTATCAGCTGAATAAACTCATTTCTAAAGCTTTAAAGAAACAGTTCAGCAATAAAAATCAACTCAACTCAAATCAATTCCCAACGGATTAAACTCGATTTCAAAGCTTTAAAAGAATCAACTTCAAAAGCATTTCGTTTCACAAAACCACACAACAATCCAACCAACAAACGTTCATAATCAATCGAGACAAATCAAACCAACCATAAGGCCGATACAATCACCAAATACACATTTTCTCACAGCAGTATCCATATATAATAATTCCAATATATAAAATATATAGTTTTTGGAAAGCGCCCCTACCTCAAAACGCGAATCCATAACCCAAACGACTCACAGAGTCTTTTTCGTCTCAACCCAAAACCGACTGCAGCCAACAACTCGGCTTCACTTGCTTTCTCAACAATCTCAACGACTCTAGTCGCAACATACAACAACCGAAACTCAATCATATAGCAATTAACGCCACAACCCTCAGCGTATGATAACAAAATAGTAACTAAAGGGTTTTCAAATCGAAAATGCTTACCGAAATAACAAAAAGAAGCAACAGAAAATTCCGAACCGACCTGGCAGCGGCTCTGTCAACAGCTCCGGTGGCGGCCAGAAGCTCCGGTGGATCAACTATAAAAACCGCACAGCATTAAAACCTTCTTGAAATCCAAAAAGGCGAAAACCTCAAATAAAACCCTTACCGGCGGTGGTTTCAGCGGCCAAGGCGGTTTTCTCCGGCAGCCATATAGTAGACTACAACCACAGCGGCAGCGAGGTTTTTTGGTGGTCAGAACTCCGGCGACGCAGCAGCAGGGACATTTTTTGGGACAGAGGCTTACCGGTGCAACTCAACACAGGACCAGATAGAGCGGTGGCAGCCTCCAGCAACTCCGACGAGCTCCCTCAATGACGATAACGGCCGGAGCCTTGGCGGCGCTGACGGCGGCAGGAACGGCAGGGATAGCTTCACGCAGCATGGCGGCGCCTATCCTTTCCCCCACCGGCAGATTGGCGAGGATGAGCTCCTCTAGCTCGTGTGTGGCAGCTATTTCCTCAAATCTTCCTCTGCGCGAACAGTGGCGACACGGCGTGGAGGAAGGCGGCGAGCTGGGCGCGATGATGGCGTGGTGGTGGCGCGACCGAACGGCGTGGAGCGTGGCCCCCTACCCCTCCGATTTTCTCTCCTCTCCTCTGCTCTCCTGGCGCAGCTCTTTCTTCCCCGACCCCATTTCTGTTTATTCTTTCCATGTTTCTGTGAATGAGAGGGTGAAAGGGAGACAAGTGGGGTGCGGCTGCTGCTGAGGTAAGGAAGGAGGGTTGGAGTGTGGCTACTAAGGGGTAGGGGATTAGGGTTTCATTTTTTAAAAAAATAGGGTTAAGGGAATTTTTGTAATTTCTTATAAGAGTAGGGATAATATAGTAATTAGAAATAAATTCTAATCCAACAATAATAATTTATAAAATACTATTTGTTCATCAATTTCACAAATTATTTTCAATAAAATATTCAAATCCAACAAATTGAAATAACATAATTAAATCCTTTATTTTCCCAAAATAGCAGTATTACTATTTTAAAATATTAATTATTTAGTCCAAATCATATAAAATTGTTATTATTTCACA
>NC_029788.2:118820968-118831763 GCF_000816755.2 Arachis ipaensis
TATAAACATCTATATTTTTTTATTATACTATAAAAATTAAAATTATAATATTATGTTACTATAAATATGGGTAATACGTTCTTATTTTACATTTATAGTTTGAGAATATTAAAATTATCATAAAAATTTGTATTATTTTATTCTCTTGATAAACTATTTTAGATATATGTTTTGTAGGCATCAAATGAGAGTATTGAGTTATTTTTTAGTGATTTTAAATTATTTATTATTTATTAGAGAACTTTATGCATTAGAATTCTCTAATAATTTATTTTTAATTTTGAGTTGATTTTGATATGTTCTTACTTCACAGTAAAACAACATACAAAAATTTGTTGGTGGGTTTAAGAATTACTAAGTTATTTATTTATGGTTATTGAGTATTTATGTCTAATTTATTGAAGAAAGTAGATTACTAAAATCCATTAATAACTATTTAGAGTTAAACACTTAACACTAGATTAAAAAAATAAATAAATAATACATAACATGTTACATTTTATTAATCAAATTATTATAATTCAAATTAATTTTAACAAAATAATTTAAAATGATAATTTTAATCTTATCACGTGCATGGCACGTGTTATTATACTTTTTGTATCAATATAATTAAAATGATTAAAAATATTTTCGATTGATAATTAGTTTAACAATGCATTAAATATTAATTATTTTATATAATTATAATAAAAATATTTTTCCAAATTAGTATAATTATGCATTATTCATTAAATACTAATTGTAATATAGTTATAATAAAGATATTTTCTAAAATAAATTTAGAAGAGATTGTAATTTTTTTAAATTAACTATTTTTGTCTTAGTTATACTAAGAGCAAATAAAAATAGAAATAAAAATAACTTAAAATCGAAAATGGAAAGAAACTTCATATTCAAAAGTTTAAAAATAACATATTAAAGAAGAATAGTCGTAATATATAAATTGAGGCAACAATTTAAATTTAAATTAATCTAAAACTAGTTTAATCAAATACGATATTAGAACTGAATTACTTAAATAATATTTAATCTATTCTAGTCCTTAGACACGTATAAATTAGAGTCATTCTCGTAACGACAATCAACTGAAATTACATCATAAGTTCGAATATTTAGAATTCTTGCAAATTCAGACCATCTCCTTGTTAAATAAGCTTCATTATCTGCTATCCATGCAATACGACAAGGTATATAATTGTCACATTGAAAAACTAAACTGACCTTTATTCCTCTCAATGGCATTGCATTGATGTAAAAGCTGGCAGGTAATTTCTGAAAAAAATCACAATATGTTATAATTATTTTAATTACGAAAAGTTTAAAATAAGAAAATTTGAATATATTACTAATGATTGAAATTGCATCTTCGAATTTGACACAAATTTACCAAAACTGAACTTAAATTGAGAAAATTCAATCTCATTATATGCTTAACTTTTATAACACCCTACCACACAAAACTTTATGCTTAAGCCGTAACATAGAGGTGATGTGGTATTATGACCTCTAAAATAAATAAGTGTACATATAATAGTAGAAAGAATATAATAAACTAGGAGCCTTGAAGAGCAGAAGAAATAAAAATCGCAGAATAATAGCGCAATGTTAAGAAAACGAGTTAACTTGGGTAAAAAGAAAGCTATAGCTATGAAGCATAAGATAACAAAAGTAGGAATAGAGGGCCAAAGATACAAAATAACAAGCTCCTAACTCAGCCCGCAAAGTCAAGGCTAGCCGGAGAATCTACATATATATACATATCCAAAACCCAAATTTACATAAACAAAATCCTGTCTCTCCATAAGCCTCTAAGAGGGTCAAAAGGATCAAGTCATGCGGAGAGGAAACTAAGTACATATATATACATAACTATACAACAAAATAACCTAATAACCACTTCGCTTCAGAAGTCCAGACACCTAATGAGGTGCCTCTCGACTTGCATCTGAAAAATAACAACATAGTATGGGGTGAGAACCAGAGGTTCTCGGTATGGTAAAGGTGCCACACATATAAGATATAAGGTCCTGGGAATGCCAGAGGTAATCCTAGAACGCCAACACTTAGATCATAAAGCTTAAAGTATTAAACAGAAGTCATAAAGGGTGGTTTTCTAAGAGTAACTAAGCCTAACTTAACTTAATCTTGAATCTAGTCTTACCGCCTTTCCTCCATACCTCCATCTCCGACAACATATCACAGACAAATAAACAGATAAAGGCAAATATAAGAAGGTTACAAGTACTGCAGGTAGCAAATATACATTTAACATAGCAAATACACTTAGGCACACCCAGTTAATGCACAAACAAGTAATTCAAGTAATATGCACATGATGCATGCATGTCCTATGGCTGATGAGTCTCATCTGTCGATTATCAAGCCAACCCGATAAGTTCAGTTTGCTAAACTTTTGGACTATCCCTCGACGTGCATCCCCAAGAGTCTATGCATAGCTTTTTCTCAAATAATTAATATTGCTCAATGGGGATAACATTCCCGGGAATTTATAAGTGCCCGATCACCGTTACGTCGTAATGTCAGACCCAGAACCTTTGAAAAGTCTTTTTATGATCAAGTCTCAAATCATATAGTTATTTATAGCCTTAATTTCAGAAATTTCTCTATTAAAGAAAATTAAGGCAAGTTGTGATTTATTGAATTTGAGACGAGTTATGATTATTATCCAATTTTATAATTATTGGATTATTTTCTATATTTAGATTATAAATTTGGCAGATATGAAATAATAGGGGGTTTTACATGGTTTGGATTAGATCAATAATATTTTAAATATTAGTACTGCTATTTTGGAAAAATAGAGAAATTAATTATACTATTTCTAATTTTTAGTTCTGGGTTTTCTATTGAAAATGATTTGTAAAATTAATGAAAAAATAGTATTTTTCTATATACAATTGGTGTTGGATTTAATTTGGATTTTAATTACTATATTACCCTACTTTTATTTGAAATTACGAAATTACCCTTGGACCCAATTTTGCCCTAATCCTAAAATTCAACACACATAACCTTAACCTTAAAAACCCTACCCAGTTCCCCTGACCCGGTACACCCCAGGATGCCTAATGCAGCAGCAGCTGCAAGCTGATTGAAAGAAAGAAAGAAACAAAAAAAAAAAAGAAAGGGAAGGCATAATCGGGAAAAGGGTAGAAGAGAGGGAAAGGGGGACTAAGCTGCGGCGAAGAGGGGAAGGAGGAGCGTCGCTGCCGCACCGCCGTCGCCTCGTCCAGCTGCCGCCTTACCGCCACCATGGCGCTCCGAAAGGAGAGAGAGAGAGAGATCGGGCAGAGAGAGGAGACCGAGGGCGAGGGAGCGCGCCAGGGAGAAGAAGAGGCGTGGCTTGGTTGCCGTCCCTAGACGCCGTCGCGTCAGGCGCAGGGGTGGTCACCGTCGCTGCAGAGAGGTCGCACTGCCACTGCTGCATCCTCGCCGCCAGCTTCGCCGGATCTGGCCGTCGAACTCATCCTTTTCGCCGCCGTTGGATTCGCGAGTAGGAGCGGGAGAAGAAGTTGCGAGCCAAGGCCGAGGCAGAGGAGGCGCTGTGCCTGGTAGCCGCCATCCCGTCACCGCCGTCTACCTTCGTCTCCGTTGATCTGCAACTCCGTGGTGCTTAGCTAGAGCTTCTGCTACTGTCGCCGGAGTTTTATGGCCATCGGGGACACCGCCGAAGCTTTTGCCCGTTTCTGTCGCCGGAGAACCTCGCTGCCGTCGCAGGAGAACTCTTCCGGTAAGGGTTTTAATTGAGGTTTCTGCCTTTTTGGATTTTGAAAAGGTTTTAATATTGCGCGGTTTTTATAGTTGATCCACCGAAGCTTCTGGCCGCCGTCGGAGCTGCCGCCGGTCCAGTTCGAAATTGCAGCTGCTTCGTGTTGAAATTCCGGTAAGATATTATGTTTCGAATGCCCTACGTTAGTGTCTCGTACGTGCATTAAAGCCTATACATTATTAATGTTCCTAGAGTTTAGTAACTGAGGTTGCTTGTTGTAAATTAGAGCTGATTATGCTGCTGCGAAAATATGTGGGGCTGTGCTTTGAAGCTGCCTTTGATTTCGAGTTGAGGCGAAAAGAACTTATGAGGCATTTAGGTTATGGAATTTGCGTTCTGAGGAAGGGGCGCTTTCCAAAATCTATGTTTTATGTATTGGAATTATTATATATGGATACTGGTGTGAGATATTGTGTATTTGGTGATTGTATCGGCCTTATGTATGGTTTGATTTGTCTCGATCGATTATGAATGTTTGTTGGTTGGTTTGTTGTGCGGTTTTGTGAAACTGAATGATTTCGAGTTGATTCCTTTAAAGATTTGAGGTCGAGTTTAATCCATTGAGAATTGATTTGGATTTAGTTGATTTTCTTGATAATGTAAAATATCGAATGCTCTTTTGAATTCAGCCTGGTTTACTTTAATTGACTTAGTTTTGGACAAATGATTTGTTATTAAACCGTTTCTTTAAAGCTTTGGAAATGAGTTAAATCGGTTGATATTGAGTTGATTTTGAAATGGTTTCATTGAGATATGCCACTGAGGCATTTAGCTTGCTTTTGAATTAATTTCTGGTTTTGAGCTGTTGAAAAGGAATGAGGAACGGTTTAGTTGGGACCCGAACTGGGTGGCAAAAGTCCAATTTTTAGGAGAGATGCTGCCAAAATTTCTATAAAACCCGAGTCTTTATTGAAATGTTGTTTGGAAAAATGATGAGTTAAAGACTTCTACTCTTTTATTTGAATTATCAAGAAAAGGATGATTCATGCTTTTGAAATAAATTATTAAAGAGGAAATTGTGATTTAGTCTTGCTTCTTAAGAAAGGCATTGTATCTCTTTCAGGAGAAAGTTATTTAGATGAAACTTATGTTTTAAAGATGTTTTAAATGTGACAATGGCAACATCTTTGAATTTGACTTGAGGGTTCCAATTAGAGGAGTTTCAATGACTTTTAAAGAACCTGAATGTCTATTGACAAGTTTCATTTTGAAATGTTTTGAGAAAGGTTTTAAGTATTCTTTGAATTCTGAATTCTTGCAAGACTAAAACCATTTTGAACAGTTGGAACGTTCTGGAATTTATCATGGGGGTTGAAGTTGGTTTTGCCTAAGTAAAGGAAATAGATTTGAAAGAAGTGAATGATTACGTGACTCGGTTTGGCTTAGATCCTATTTTATTACTCAAATCGGAAAGCTAAGGTTTTAATGATTTTAAATGAATTTGGCGAAATGAGTTATGTTATTCTCCCCTAAAGACTTGGGACTCTGCCGGAAAACTTTTGGTTATAAAATCCCATTGTTGGATGGGTGATTTTGAATACTTTGAAATAAATCTTTAACTTACCATGGTTTTGGAAGTTTTGGAAAGAGAATGCTGAGAGTGGCTTTGTTTTAAAAAGGGAACTCACTTTGAGTAAATTTGGCTTATGAGCCTGAGATGATTTGAGAAACGAGATTTCTAAAAGCCAAGGCTGAAAAGAGTTGAAACTTGATTTCAAAGTGAAATGATTTGAGAAAAAGTGATTTATGGCTTAAATGCCGATTTTATGAATTGATGATGTTGAATGTGGAAGTGCTATTTTGTTGTGAGCCGGAATGGCTATGTATGTTATGAATATTGGCTGGTTCTGGATTGAACCGTGAGCCGAAATGGTTGTGTATGCTATGAATATTGGCTGGTTCTGGACTGAACCGTGAGCCGGATGGCTGAGATGGATGTTGATCCATGGATGAGAATGAATGCATGTATATGCTGAATTATTAATAATTGAGATTTGCACTTCCACTATTGGAGATAAGAGTTTTCTTGGGAGAAAGCAGTGTCTAGCCACCACGTGCTCCAGGTTGAGACTCGAAACTCTTTTGACCCTATGTCGTAAGTGTGGCCGGGCACTGTGAAAGTCCCAGATGAGCTCGCCCCCGTAAATATTCACCAGTGAAGGTGATGGATATGGATCATGATTATGATCAAGTTTATGATGAGTATAACTCGAGTTGGGGATGCGCGACAGAGGGAAAGTCCAATGGTTAGCTACCAGGACTTGCCGGGTTGGCTCTATAACCGACAGATGATATCATCAGCCACTAGGGACAGGCATGCATCATATGCATCTATGTGACATTATTTGGGTGTACATACTGTACTTGGTTTGCCTATGTGATTAACTGCTAATTGTTCTACTTGCTGTAACTGTTTGTTTGTGCTTGCATCTTCCTATTTGTGTTTGCTTCTGAGACTCTGTTGGACTGTGGTGATTGGTTGATAGTTGGATTGTTTGGGCCTAGGGCCGTGGATGGAATGAGATGAACCGATGGTTGATTTCGGTTTTGTGTTTCTGGTTTGGAATAAAATATAAAAGGCTATTTTGGTTCAGCACAGATAACCGTTTTGAAAGGCTTTTGAGTTGTTGAGAATTGAATGGTTCCTCTTTCAGAAAAGATTTTCGACTTTACTTTTACTGTAAACCGTTGTTTTTGAAAAGAGGCATAAGACGGTTATTAATCACTGGTACGGTTTATCTTCACGTATCCTATTACAGTAATTCCGAAAAACCCTCTACTGAGAACCCTTTCGAGGATGATGTTCTCACCCCCCTAAATTTTTCCCCTTTCAGGATATGGGCGCAGAAGTCACGAAGAGTTTATCTAGTTGTTGTTGAGATGCTCTGTGTTGTTTTAGTTATGGTTTATTATACCCTCGCCTTTATCTTGAGATTTTCTATAAGAGGGATCGGAATTGTATTGGATAATGTTTGTAATATTATTTATATATATGTATGTATATATATATGGATGTACTCTTTATGAGTTTCTGTAAATTGTATGGTATGTATGGATGTACGTTGTATAGCAAAAGTATTCTTGGGAGCAGTATTGCGGTTAAAAGTTTTAAACAGGCTCATATTTTAGTATTAAATAGTATAAGTGTCGTAGTAATGTCCGAGCTATCAGAGTTGTGCAGCCGGAAGCGTGAGCTTTGGTAGTTAGGGTGTTACATTATGGTATCAGAGCGGTCCTTCCTGTATAGCCTGAGGAATGGACCGACTATGCTTCAATTGCAAACTCTGAGCGTTTGTCATGTATTAGGTCTTGTCGAATGACGAGAATTAGAGCTTTATGCACATGACGGTCTATTGATCAATGCTGTTAGTCTTGCATTGCATGATTCTTGGTATTAAGTTTGGCCGGCTTAATACTAGTGAATTATGTATATGAAAGCATTAATGGATTATCATAGATGATATACGAGTTTTGAGTAAAGCGAATCACTGGTTTTGGGAACGTTAGAAACTATTTCTCGAGGCTATTCAGTTGTTTATCTTGGATTTTGTTCGAGTCGACCTGTTCTTTCAGATCCTAACTTGAAGTTCTTGTTTGCTACTCCTCTTGAAAAGTAATTTGATGTTTCCACTCTGTTTCTCTACTCATATGCGTTCTTGTTTGACCTTAAGTGCATATGCTTGTTTAAAATCCTTGTTGCATCTATCTTCCCCTGTTTGAATTCTTCTTGATTCATGTATTCTTTGATATGGCCCTGAACTTGTCCTAATGCGCTGTGCATTTTAACTCCGGGATTCCAAGTCCATTATTAGAGAAATTATTGATTTGGTTTTTCTCTTATTTGACAGTGAGCACAGCCAATTTTGAGATTTTATGAAAATTGCTGCTGAATAGATATATACTTATATATACATGAAATTTTGAAGATTTCTCATACCGCTTAGCAACTATCTATTTTTAATACCTCGCCTGTATTTTTACTGGTTTATGGAACTGCATTTACCTTAAATTATAATTTGGCTTTCTAGTAATTTTACTATAGTTCCAATGCACATCTTCATTTGATTATGTATTTGGATACTTTTTAATATTTTGAAAAGAAAGGATTTATCACTCTTGTCCCGGTTGAGTTTCGTTTGATAAGCTTTACTTAACTTATTTTGAACTGAGTTTGATTTAGCATGCTATATAGTTTATGCCATTGTTGTTCTTTTAAAAGTGTTGGACTCATAGCCTTCTTCTTATGAACGGACTCATTCCTTATTAAGCTTTTTATCTCTATGAATGTCATACGTGATTCTGTTTTTAATTATACATATACCTTTTGGGAGCACTACAATCAATCTCAACTTTCCTTCTCTGGTGAATCTCATTCTCATGTGAGTCAGCTTAATTCGTTTCAAATTAGTGCATCATTTATCCTTTCATTGTCCCTACCAGAGTTTTTAGTCAAAGAGTTATCCTTGAGAGATTATTAATAATTGAGTTGTCTTTTTTTTATAACTTTTGTATTCTTTTGGATAAATTGAAAGCTTATTTGATGTCTCATGCCTAGTGGAATCCTGTTTGAACTATTTTGTTTAAGATCCTTTCTTGCAAGGCTTGACTCCTTTTTAGTACATCTTAAACTTCTTGAATGTTCTTCTGAGATGGTGATTTCAAAAACACTTTGGGGTCTTGTTTTGAACTTTCTAAAGAAGTTTTGAATCCTCTTTGAAGGAATACTAAACGGAACTTATTTTCTATCATTTGATTGAGATTGAAACCATTGTACAATTTTGACAAGTTGTTTTAGAATTGGCATGCACTGTTTTAAATGAAGTTTTGAAAGCTTTCTTGTTTAGTGGAAACCGGTTTGTTTGTAATGCAACACTTAATTCCTTTACCAATTTATAAGCAAACTCTTACCTCGGATTTTCTTTTCTAAATAGAGCTTAACCTTCTCTTTCGACCTTGCTAAGATTTTTATACACGCTTATTTGAATATGGACTTTGGAGATTTTTGAACCAGCATTTGATTACTTCCGGGTTTTTATAAATTGCTTTTGGTTAAGTTGTGCATCTAATTATCTTTCTAAAATATTTGGGGAAATATTTTAGCTCTTAGCCAAACTTGTGTGCATTTTGTTTTTAAAACTCTACATGGTCTACTTCGACATGAAATTGTATTGGAGTAAAGCCACATTTATGCTTTTGGCTACTCTCTTGAAGAATGGTTGTTGCTTAACTTTTCTTTTAAATTGCGAAGTGATTTTTCCGCAAGTTTTTGATTCTCTTGTGAACAATGCATTCGGAAGTATTTTTAATCATGCTCTTGAGTTCTGTGACCTTTATCTTGGGTTTGAAATATTTTCTTCTGTAAATATCATGCTTCCTCGACTTAGCTTGAGTTTGTTTCAAACTGATGTGCTGGTTTTCTTCTTATTGATCCTATTGAATTTCTTTGATCTAAGGGTTACCTTTGAAGTTGTCAATCGATTTGTTTCTAGCAAATTTTATTGCTTGAGCATCCTTGTTTATCTGGAGTTGGGTACATTCTCTCAAATCTATGAGTACTATCTTTGACATTTGACTCTCCTTTCTAAATCTTGTATCCTTCTAAGTAGACTCGAGAATTATTTTGATATCACGAGCGACTAGTAGACGTAGTAACGCGATGTGTTAGTTCTTTAAGACGTGATATGTGTATATGGAAGGTGAAACAGTAGGTGTGCAACGTTATGAGTTGTGGGTGTTTTGTTCCTTGCGAACGGGTTTGCGATCGTTAGGCTTATGATCGGATATAGGGATTGTAAAGTGCTTGATGGAGTTGGAAGGTTGAAGCTTTGAGGTTGAGATAAGATTAGTGTGCGAATGTTGAGCACGTTGTTGTAACCTCATCCTGTTTTATAACCTTCAATGCCTTGCCTTACTATCACATGTTTGACCCATGTCACCTTTTGTATTGAGCCTACCTTGTAATGTTTGCTTTGCAACCATACTCCTACTTTTGTATCTTTATGCATACGACCATCCAAGTATTTGAAAATCGTATATAAGTCTATATGTTGAGATATTTTTGCTTATTCCTGAAATGTATTCAAGGGTGAACTGTTATGAAACTTCTTTTGTTTTGTATCAATTTTCGAGGGCGAAAATTTTTATAAGGTGGATAGAATGTAAGACCCAGAACCTTTGAAAAGTCTTTTTATGATCAAGTCTCAAATCATATAGTTATTTATAGCCTTAATTTCAGAAATTTCTCTATTAAAGAAAATTAAGGCAAGTTGTGATTTATTGAATTTGAGACGAGTTATGATTATTATCCAATTTTATAATTATTAGATTATTTTCTATATTTAGATTATAAATTTGGCAGTTTTGAAATAATAGAGGTTTTACATGGTTTGAATTAGATCAATAATATTTTAAATATTAGTATTGCTATTTTGGAAAAATAGAGAAATTAATTATACTATTTCTAATTTTTAGTTCTGGGTTTTCTATTGAAAATAATTTGTAAAATTAATGAGCAAATAGTATTTTTCTATATACAATTAGTGTTGGATTTAATTTGGGTTTTAATTACTATATTACCCCTACTTTTATTTGAAATTACGAAATTACCTTTGGACCCAATTTTGCCCTAATCCTAAAACTCAACACACATAACCCTAACCCTAAAAACCCTACCCGGTTCCCCTGACCTGGTACACCCCAGGATGCCTAATGCAGTAGCAGCAGCTGCAAGCTGATTGAAAGAAAGAAAGAAACAAAAAAAGAAAGGGAAGGCAGAATCGAGAAAGGTTAGAAGAGAGGGAAAGGGGGACTAAGTTGCGGCGAAGAGGGGAAGGAGGAGCATCGCTACCGCGCCACCGTCGCCTCTTCCAGCTACCGCCATGGCGCACCGAAGGGAGAGAAAGAGAGAGATCGGGCAGAGAGAGGAGACCGAGGGCGAGGGAGTGCGCCAGAGAGAAGAAGAGGCGCGGCTTGGTCGCCGTCCCTAGATGCCATCGCGTCAGG
>NC_029788.2:118831772-118872636 GCF_000816755.2 Arachis ipaensis
CCAGCTTTGCCGGATCTGGCCGTCGAACTCGTCCTTTCCGCCGCCGTTGGAGTCGCAAGCAGGAGCGGGAGAAGAAGATGCGAGCCAAGGCCGAGGCGGAGGAGGCACCGTGCCTGGTTGCCGCCGTCCCGTCACTGCCGTCTACCTCCGTCTCTGTTGATCTGCAACTCCGTGGTGCTTAGCTAGAGCTTCTGCTACTGTCGCCAGAGTTCTGTGGCCATCGGGGCCATCGCCGAAGCTTTTGCCCGTTTTTGTCGCTGGAGAACCTCGCTGCCGTCGCAGGAGAACTCTTTCGGTAAGGGTTTTAATTGAAGTATCTGCCTTTTTGGATTTTGAAAAGGTTTTAATGTTGCACGGTTTTTATAGTTGTTCCACCAGAGCTTCTGGCCGCCGCCGGAGCTGCCGTCGGGCCGATTCGAAATTGCAGCTGCTTCGTGTTGAAATTCCGGTAAGAGATTATGTTTCGAAAGCCCAATGTTAGTGTCTCGTACATGCATTAAAGCCTATACGTTATTAATGTTCCTAGAGTTTAGTAACTGAGGTTGCTTGTTGTAAATTAGAGCTGATTATGCTGCTGTGAAAATATGTGGGGCTGTGCTTTGAAGCTGCCTTTGATTTCGAGTTGAGGCGAAAAGAACTTATGAGGCGTTTGGGTTATGGAATTTGCATTTTGAGGTAGGGGCACTTTCTAAAATCTATGTTTTATGTATTGGAATTATTATATATGGATACTGGTGTGAGATATTGTGTATTTGGTGATTGTATCGGCCTTAGGTATGGTTTGATTTGTCTCGATCGATTATGAACGTTTGTTGGTTGGTTTGTTGTGCGGTTTTGTGAAACTGAATTATTTCGAGTTGATTCCTTTAAAGATTTGAGGTCGAGTTTAATCCATTGAGAATTAATTTGGATTTAGTTGATTTTCTTGATAATGTGAAATATCGAACGCTCTTTTGAATTCAGCCTGGTTTACTTTAATTGACTTGGTTTTGGACAAATGATTTGTTATTGAACCGTTTCTTTTAAGCTTTGGAAATGAGTTAAATTGGTTGATATTGAGTTGATTTTGAAATAGTTTCCTTGAGATATGCCACTGAGGCATTTAGCTTGCTTTTGAATTGATTTCTGGTTTTGAGCTATTGAAAAGGAATGAGGAACGGTTTAGTTGGGATCCGAACCGGGTGGCAAAAGTCCATGTTTTAGGAGAGATGCTGCCAAAATTTCTATAAAACCCGAGTCTTTATTGAAATGTTGTTTGGAAAAATGATGAGTTAAAGACTTCTACTCTTTTATTTGAATTATCAAGAAAAGGATGATTTATGTTTTTGAAATGAATTATTAAGAGAAAATTGTGATTTAGTCTTGCTTCTTAAAAAAGGCATTGTATCTCTTTTAGGAGAAAGTTATTTAGATGAAACTTATGTTTTAAAGATGTTTTAAATGTGACAAGGGCAACGTCTTTGAATTTGACTTGAGGGTTCCAATTAGAGGAGTTTCAATGACTTTTAAAGAACCTGAATGTCTATTGACAAGATTTTGAAATGTTTTGAGAAAGGTTTTAAGTATTCTTTGAATTCTGAATTCTTGCAAGACAAACAATTTTGAACAGTTGGAACGTTCTAGAATTTATCATGGGGGTTGAAGTTGGTTTTGCCTAAGTAAAGGAAACAGATTTGAAAGAAGTGAATGATTACGTGACTCGGTTTGGCTTAGATCCTATTTTATTACTCAAATCGTAAAGCCAATGTTTTAATGATTTTAAATGAATTTGGCGAAATGAGTTATGTTATTCTCCCCTAAAGACTTGGGACTCTACCGAAAAACTTTGGCTTATAAAATCCCATTGTTGGATGGGTGATTCTGAATACTTTGAAATAAATCCTTAACTTGCCATGGTTTTGGAAGTTTTAGAAAGAGAATGGCGAGAGTGGCTTTGTTTTAAAAAGAGAACTCACTTTGAGTAAATTTGGCTTATGAGCCTGAGATGATTTAAGAAACGAGATTTCTAAAGCTAAGGCTGAAAAGAGTTGAAACTTGATCATAACGTGGCGGAAATTGGCGAGTTAAGAATTTATTAATAGGAATACGTTGCAAGTACAGTCCTTAACCAGCCGAAAATCCGCTTATCAATTTAAAAGGGGTTGTCACAATATTGAAAATTAAAATACTGGGAGTATGAATCCCAGGTCGTCTCCCAACGAGTTCCAGAGAGATGTGCTATTTCATCAATCGGGTGTTTTCAAAAGTGGTTGAGTTGGTAAACAGGAAATTAAAATAGAGAATTTAATTAATTCTAAATAAAAGCCTTGACTGGGGGTAGATTAGTTGGAAGCCCTATTCTTGTTGAAATACTCTCAAGATTAATTAATAATTGGAAGTTACTCTGCTTAGTTAACCCTTACTAGGTAAAGGAAAGTCAAGCAAGTTAGAAATCTGTTTCTAGTCATAAGTCCTAATCCTCTCCCTTGGGAAGGACTAGAGTTAATGATTAGAGGGGGATTCAACAATAGACCCAATTATAATTTCTCTCTTGAGTAGTTCAACTCAAGGGTTCCTTTCAATCATCCCTCAATCAAGTCATGGAACTACTCACTCATCATAATTATAAAATTCACAGAATTAATGGTGAAAATAAAAGAAGACATGATAAATAAAAATAAAAGGATTAATTGAAAATAAAAATGGTCTATATTAATAACTTATAAAAATAAGCCAAAGTCAACTCTAGAGGGATTAAGAATATGGAAGAATAAATATAAAAGGTAAATAACAAAAATAAGATGACTAGTACCGGAGGTAGACTCTTCTCAAAAGCTAAAGCCAAAATCTTCCCAAAAAATCCTAATTATGAATGTCAAGTGATAAAAACCTAGGGGAGGAGTAAATCCAGATCTAAAACTAAAAATTATGTAGAATGAATTGTGTCCTCCGTTTCTGCATGTTCCCTGACTCTAGTCTGTAATTTCGGGCCAAAAACTGGGTTGAAATCTGGCCCAGAAACTCTGCCAGCGACTTTTGAAATTCTGCAGATCGCGCACGTCATGCGGACGCGTCATTCGGCATTTTTCTTTTTCATGCGGACGCGTCGTCCATGCCTCCGCGTCGCTTCTGCTTTTCCAATCCGTGCGTCTGCGTCACTCATGCGGCCGCGTCACTGCGAATTCCTCTCTTCCGCGCGGTCGCGTTGCTGACGCGTACGCATCACTTCTCGCTGGTCATCTCCTCAATTTCTTGTGTTCCTTCCATTTTTGCAAGCTTCCTTCCCAATCTCCCACTCATTCATGCCCTATAAAGCCTGAAACACTTAACACACAGATCACGGCTCGAATGGAATAAAGGGGGATTAAAATACCTAATTAAAGGTCTCCAGGAAGTGAGTTTTCAATCATGTAATAATTTTAGAAAGGAAATATAAATGCATGCTAATTATATGAATAAGTGGGTAAAGACCATGATAAAATCACACAATTAAACACATTGTAAACCATAAAATAGTGGTTTATCAACCTCCCCACACTTAAACATTAGCATGTCCTCATGCTTAGTTGAAGGAGATAGAATAAATGAGTAGGAACATGTAAAAACTCATGGAATGCAATGCAACCTATATATGTGAATGCAACTATATGATTCTTGCCCACTTGATCAAGAATAAATAAGCTCTTCAAAATAATTACAAATCAAGCTCCACTAATTCAATTCTCATACAGTAAGAACAGATAAAAATGCAAGAAGGTAGCTCATGAAAGCAGGGAACATAAAATTTTAAGCATTGAACCCTCACTGATGATGTAAGTATACTCTAATCTCTCCAGTGTATAGGGTAATCACTCTATCCTTCTCTAATCATGGTTCCTAAATTTTGTTCTTCTCCTAACCAATTAACAACATTTAATATACCAATGCAGCATCACGAGGTCTTTTCAAGGTTGTAATGGGGTCAAGGTAAAGGTAAGGATACATATATGGTTAAGTGAGCTTTTAAATTGAATCTTTAATTAACCCAAGCTTTAACATAACTTATATATATTTTATATAACCTTGGAGTACGTACCTAGCTACCCAAAATTCTCTTTCACATTCCATACTCATGTATCAACTTTTTATTTGGATTTTATCATATATGCATTGATCTTTGGATTCTTAACTCAGCATTGGGGTAATTTTTGTCCCCTTATTTATTTATTGAATAATTTTTTTTTACAAACATAAAAATAAACATAGCTAATCAATGCACATAAATTTTTTTGATTCTTATAGTTTCACATGAGTAGGTGTCAAATTCTCATTATATTATCATGATACACTCCCTTATTATCCTTTGTCCCCATAATTTCCCATACTTAATTAGTACACATAATTCTATCTTACGCTAATCAAAGATTCAAATAGGGGTATACAATTGTTTTTCCGCTTAAGGCTAGTAATGTGGTAAGTTATAGAACAAATGGGATTTAAAGGCTCAAAGTGGCTAACAAAGGTAATTGACAGGGTAGGCTTAATTTGGATAAGTGAGCTAAACAATTAATGGCCTCAATCATATGCAGCATATAAATATACCAAACATTGGACATATAGGATGGAACAAAATATAGATTACAATAATAGAGAAGTAAACACACAAGAATAAAACAATTATGGTTAAATAATGTAACCATGCATAAAGGCTCAAATCTCACACGTTGTGTGTTCTTTAGCTCAAAAATTCATGTTCCAAATACAGCTTCAAGCAAATTTAACATAAAAGTTTTAATTAAAATTAGTGAAAATTTTTTTTGTTCCAAAAAAATTAGGATCTTAGAAGAAACTTATTGTCTTTTCAATCAAGTAGAACATGCATGCAACTAATCTATTATTATGCAATTTATCCTATTCTAAAAGAAAAACTAACTAAATATCCTAATTTATTGGTGTTTAGGGAAGAAGAATTACCTTCGGAAGTCAGGTACTGACCGACCTCCCCACACTTAAGGATTTGCACCGTCCTCGGTGCCATCTGTCAGGAACAATGGTGGGCTGGTGGTAGTGTCTCCACAGTCGGGGCCGTCATGGCTCCCTGTGCTGGTAAAGAAAGTGGAGTCCGGAGTGCCTGGGTCATCGTCAGGTCTGTGATTGCCTATGAGGAGCTCCTTGAGGTATTTGAAACGGCGTTGGTTGCGGCGCTCTCGGAGCTTTGCTTTCTTTTCTTGTTGGTCCAACCGCTTCAGTATTTGATGCAGTAGCTGACTAGTAGATGGTGGAGGAACTGCAGCATCCTCGGTGGACTGGCTGGTAGTGGCAAGTGGTGGCCTAAGACATCTCCCATTGGGGACGTACTGATCGTCCCGTGGAAGTATGGCTTTGGTGTTTCCAGCTTTGTAGGGGGCTCCGGCTGCTGAGATAAGATCAGAGACCAAGGCGGGGAAAGGTAGGTTGCCCGCGATCTGCACATATTCCATAGCATTCCAGATATGTCTTGGTAAATTAAGAGGCTGGTCTATGAGGATGCACCATAGTAGAACGGCCATGTCTGCCGTGAAGGAGGACTCATGAGTACTCGGGAAGACGTAATGGGACATAATCTGTGCCCATACGTGAGCTTCTAAGGTTAGTGCGGAAGCCGAGATTCCCTTAGGACGGGAACGATGGTATCCGAAGATCCATTTGCTGCCAGGTTGAGCGATAACTCTGAGAACAGCGTCCCAATCAAAGGTGTACGCCTGGCGTTTGATGGCGGCTTTCTGAAAAGCGTCCAATTCTTCTGGAGCAGGGGGGAGATCTAAGGCTTGCTGAATGGCCTCTTCTGTAATGGGGACTTGCTTCTGGCATAAATAAATGGACTGCAGAGTCGGTAGGTGGAAGTTGGAGTAGAACTCAACAACCCAAGAAAGATTAACCTGTCGTGGCTGTCTCTGTAAAAATCCCCAATGTCTTTGTGCAATTTGTGGCTCAACAAATTCAACAATACGAGGTAGAAGGATAAGAAGGTGTTCATTGTTGTAATTTCGAGCTGCCAGAATAGGAAACATCTGCTCACAGTAGCGATTTGGGAATCGTGCAGTGTCCTTGGCTGGGAAAGTGATGAGCGGATATTTTATACGCTTTTTGGGGGTAATTTCATGTAGATTTTAGAGTATTTTAATTAGTTTTTAGTATATTTTTATTAGTTTTTAGGAAAAATTCATATTTCTGGACTTTACTATGAGTTTGTGTGTTTTTCTGTGATTTCAGGTATTTTCTGACTAAAATTGAGGGAGCTGAGCAAAGATTTGATTCAGGCTGAAAAAGGACTGCTGATGCTGTTGGATTCTGACCTCTCTGCACTCGAAATGGATTTTCTGGAGCTACAGAACTTCAATTGGCGCGCTTCCAATTGCGTTGGAAAGTAGACATCCAAGGCTTTCCAGCAATATATAATAGTTTATACTTTGCTTACGGATAGATGACGTAAACTGGCGTTCAACGCCAGTTCCATGTTGCAGTCTGGCGTCCAGCGCCAGAAACAAGTTACAAGTTGGAGTTCAACGCCAGAAAAGGATCCAAAGCTGGCGTTGAACGCCCAAAACAGCCTTATGCACGTGATTAGCTTAAGTCTCAGCCCCAGCACACACCAAGTGGGCCCCAGAAGTGGATCTCTGCACTATCCATCTTAGTTTACTCATTTTCTGTAAACCTAGTTTACTAGTTTAGTATTTAAACAACTTTTAGAGACTTATTCTGGATCTCATCTCATTTTTAGATCTAAACTTTGTATTTTGACGGCATGAGTCTCTAAACCCCATTGTTGGGGGTGAGGAGCTCTACTGTGTCTCGATGAATTAATGCAAGTATTTCTGTTTTCCATTCAAACGCGCTTGTTCCTATCTAAGATGTTCATTCGCGCTTCAATGTGACGAAGGTGATGATCTATGACACTCATCACCATTCTCAACCTATGAACGTGTGCCTGACAACCACCTCCGTTCTATATTCGATTGAATGAGTATCTCTTAGATCTCTTAATCAGGATCTTCGTGGTATAAGCTAGAATTGATGGCGGCATTCATGAGAATCCGGAAAGTCTAAACCTTGTCTGTGGTATTCCGAGTAGGATTCAATGATTGAATGACTGTGACGAGCTTCAAACTCGCGAGTGCTGGGCGTAGTAACAGACGCAAAAGGACGAAGAATCCTATTCCAGTATGAACGAGAACCGACAGATGATTAGCCGTGCGGTGACAGCGCATTTGGATTATTTTCACTGAGAGGACGGATGGTAGCCATTGACGACGGTGATCCACCAACACACAGCTTGCCATAGGAGGACGTGCGTGCGTGAACAAGAAGACAGAGGAAAGCAGAGATTCAGAAGACAAAGCATCTCCAAAACTTCAACATATTCTCCATTACTGCATACCAGTATAATTTGTGTTCTGCCCTTTTACTTTTTACAATTCAAACTAAAAATTATTATTGATATTATATCCTGACTGAGATTTACAAGATAAACATAGATTGCTTCAAACCAACAATCTCCGTGGGATTCGACCCTTACTCACGTAAGGTATTACTTGGACGACCCAGTGCACTTGCTGGTTAGTTGTGCGAAGTTGTAAGAGAGTAATATGTAACAATTTCGTGCACCAAGTTTTTGGCGCCGTTGCTGGGGATTGTTCGAGTTTGAATAACTAAAGTTTATTTTGTTGCTTAGATTAGGAAATTTTTCTTTTTGGTTTAGAGTCTTTTATTATTATTTTTGGTTGAAATTTTCTTTTTAAAATTCTTATTTTTTCTTTTAAAAATTTTTTCGAAAATTTTATTTTTTAGTTTTTCTGTTTGAGTTTAGTTTCACATTTTAAGTTTGGTGTCAATTGCATGCTGCTAATTTCCTTTAAATTTTCGAAAATTGTGTTCATTGTTCGTTCTTAATCTCCAAGTTGTTCTTTTTAATTTTCTTGTTTGATCTTTAGTTTTTCTTGTTCTGTTTCTTTTCTTGTTTTTCTTGTGCTTTTTCAAAACATTAGCTTTCAAAATTTTAATCTTAATTATAAAAAAAAAATTCTACTTCTTCAAAACAAGTGTTACATTTACTGCCCATTGGTTAGAGCGTTGGTCTATGTTCTTGGTCATTGGGTATCTTCTTTCAGAAATCTTTTTCTTTCAAAATAATTTTTCTTTAATTAAAACCTTGTGCCAAACTCTAAGTTGGTGTTTTCTTGTCAAATCCTTTTATAATTTTCAAAAATTTTAATTTGGTTTTCTAAAAATTTTAAGTTTGGTGTTCTTTCTTCATGTTCTTGTTGTTCTTGTGAGTCTTCAAAGTGTTCTTGAGTTTTCCTTGTGTTTTGATCTTAAAATTTTTAAGTTTGGTGTTCCTTGGTGTTTTCCCTCCAAAATTTTCGAAGACAAGGAGTATTAGATCTAAAAATTTTAAATCTTGTGCTATTTTATTATTTTTCTCTTTCCTCTTTAAATTCAAATATATATTTTCTCTCTATTTTAAAGAAAACTTTCGAATTTTACTTTTAAAATTCAGATTTTTATTTCAAAATTTAAAATCTTTTTCAAAAATCATATTCAAAAATTTTTCAAATCTTCTTAATTAAGTAATTATTTTAGTTTTAAAATATTTTTATTTTATTATTAATTTTCGAAACTGACATTTTATTTGTAGTTATTTTATTTTATTTAAATTGTTCTTTTTCTATAAAACAAAATAAATAAAAATAAATCCAAGTCATCTCCCTTTATCCATCATGGACATAAGTGGAAATGAACGGTCCATGAGGACTC
This sequence comes from Arachis ipaensis, assembly GCF_000816755.2. Lineage (NCBI taxonomy): Eukaryota > Viridiplantae > Streptophyta > Magnoliopsida > Fabales > Fabaceae > Arachis > Arachis ipaensis. Next base: position 118,840,524 of record NC_029788.2, read on the forward strand.
TGGGGTCATATGCTAACCCCACTACTGCTTCATACGGGAGTAGTATCTGTATACCCTATATTGGAGTCAGTAGCTTTGAGTTGAACCCTCAGCTCATTATCATGGTGCAGCAAAGTTACCAGTATTCCGGTCTTCCACAGGAAGAACCTACAGAGTTTCTGGTACAGTTCTTACAAATTGCTGACACAGTACATGATAAGGAGGTAGATCAGGATGTATATAGATTATTACTGTTTCCATTTGCTGTAAAAGATCAAGCTAAGAGGTGGTTAAATAACCAACCTAAGGACAGCATAAAGACATGGAAACAGCTGTCAGAAAAATTCCTGAATCATTATTTTCCTCCAAAACGGATGACACAGCTAAGGCTGAACATCCAAGGCTTTAAACAAGGAGATAATGAATCCCTTTATGATGCCTGGGAGAGATACAGAGAGATGCTAAGAAAATGCCCCTCTGAAATGTTTTCAGAGTGGGTTCAATTAGACATCTTTTATTATGGGCTCACTGAAAGAGCTCAGATCTCTCTAGATCACTCAGCAGGTGGATCTATCCACATAAGAAAGACAATTGAAGAAGCTCAAGAGCTCATTGATACAGTTGCTAGAAATCAGCACCTGTACTTAAGTAGTGAATCTTCAATGAAAGAAGAAGCTAAAACAGTAACTGCTGAACTCAGTCCTATTGAACAAGCTACTGAATTCAATCAACAATTGGATTTTCTAACAAAACAGTTTGCTGAATTCAAGGAGATGCTATTAGACACTAAAAAGGACAATAAAAACATGGAGGCACAATTAAATCAGACAAGACAACAGTTATCAAAACAGATAACAGAAGAGTGCCAAGCAGTTCAACTAAGGAGTGGGAAAACACTAAATACCTCACTTCAAGGTAGCAGGAAAACAAGAGATGAGCAGCTTACCCAAATTCCATCTGAGGACAGTAAAAGCCCGGAAAGGAATGATTCTGGCGTTCAAACATCAGAAAATGGGTGGAGAGCTGACGTTGAACGCCCAACCCATGTCCAGTCCTGGCGTTCAACGCCAGAAACAAGTAAGGGGTGGGTGTTGAACGCCTAAAATGGATCCAGTTCTGGCGTTCAGACGCCGGTAACAGGTAAGGAGTTGGCGTCTAACGCCACTCCAACTTCCACCCCTGACAGTCAATTGCCAGTGGGAGATCAGACACATACAAGTGCTGATAGCAATTCCTCTAAAAAGGCTTCTCAAACCACATCTGTAGGCAATAAATCTACAGCAACCAAGGTTGAGGAATACAAAGCCAAAATTCCTTATCCTCAGAAACTCCACCAAGCGGAACAAGATAAGAAATTTGCCCGCTTTGCAGACTATCTCAGGACTCTTGAAATAAAGATTCCATTTGCAGAGGCACTGGAGCAAATACCTTCTTATGCTAAGTTCATGAAAGAAATCTTAAGTCATAAGAAAGATTGGAGGGAGACTGAAAAAGTTTACCTCACTGAAGAATGCAGTGCAGTCATTCTGAAAAGCTTACCAGAGAAGCTTAAAGATCCCGGAAGCTTCATGATACCATGCACATTAGAGGGTACTTGTACCAAGAAAGCTCTATGTGATCTTGGGGCAAGTATCAACCTAATACCTGCATCTACTATCAGAAAGCTTGGTTTGACCGAAGAAGTCAAACCAACCCGGATATGTCTCCAACTTGCTGATGGCTCCATTAAATACCCATCAGGCGTGATTGAAGACATGATTGTCAAGGTTGGGCCATTTACCTTTCCCACTAACTTTGTGGTTCTGGAAATGGAGGAGCACAAGAGTGCAACTCTCATTCTAGGAAGACCTTTCCTAGCAACTGGACGAACCCTCATTGACGTCCAAAAAGGGGAATTAACCCTGAGAGTCAATGAGGACGAGTTTAAGTTGAATGTTGCCAAAGCCATGCAGCATACAGACACCTCAGACGACTGCATGAGCATTGATATTATTGACTCTATGGTGGAAGAGGTCAATATGACTGAGAGTCTCGAATCAGAGCTAGAGGATATCTTTAAAGATGTTCAGCCTGATCTGGAGGAACCAGAGGAAATAAAAGAACCTCTGAAAACTCCTCAGGAAGAGGAGAAACCTCATAAACCCGAGCTCAAACCACTACCACCATCCCTGAAATATGCATTTCTGGGAGAAGGTGACACTTTTCCTGTAATCATAAGCTCTGCTTTAGAGCCACAGGAAGAGGAAGCGCTACTACAAGTGCTAAGGACACACAGGACAGCTCTTGGGTGGTCCATAAGTGATCTTAAGGCCATTAGCTCAGCCAGATGCATGCACAAGATCCTATTGGAGGATGATGCTAAGCCAGTGGTTCAACCACAGAGGCGGCTAAATCCCGCCATGAAGGAGGTGGTGCAGAAAGAGGTCACTAAGTTACTAGAGGCTGGGATTATCTATCCTATTTCTGATAGCTCCTGGGTGAGCCCTGTCCATGTTGTCCCTAAGAAGGGAGGAATGATAGTGGTTCATAATGAAAAGAATGAACTGGTTCCCACAAGAACAGTTATAGGGTGGCGTATGTGTATTGACTACAGAAGGCTCAATACAGCCACCAGGAAGGATCATTTTCCTTTACCATTCATAGACCAGATGCTAGAGAGACTAGCCGGTCATGAATATTACTGCTTTTTGGATGGCTATTCAGGTTACAACCAAATTGCAGTAGATCCACAGGACCAAGAGAAAATAGCATTCACATGTCCTTCTGGAGTATTTGCCTACAGAAGGATGCCTTTTGGTCTATGTAATGCACCTGCAACCTTTCAGAGGTGCATGCTCTCTATCTTCTCTGATATGGTAGAGAAGTTTCTGGAAGTCTTCATGGATGACTTTTCAGTATTTGGTAGGGGTGTTCATGGTTTGGTTAATCTAAAAGCCAAACTAGTTTTTTGGTTAACCAAAAATATAGTATTGGTTAATTAACCAAATTGGTTTTATATTATAAAATCGGTTATTAACCGGTTAGTAAAATTTAAAACTGGTTTTTAACCGGTTATTAAAATAAAAACCGGTTTTAAAAAATTAACCGGTTTTTATATAGAAAAAATCGGTTTTATATCAGAAAAGTGGTTTTTATATTAAAAAATCGGTTTTTATATCAAAAAACTGGTTTTTACACTAAAAAACCGGTTTTTAAACTAAAAAATTGGTTTTTAAACCAAAAAATTAGTTTTTACACCCAAAAACCAATTTTTACACAAAAATTAATATTTTTACATACAAAAACCCAAATTTTTTACCTTTTTTCTTTTAAATTGATTTTTTTAATCTAAAAATTAATTTTTTTTCTTTCCAAATAATACAAGTAACATCAATCCGAGAAATATCAACAAAATAAGTTAAAATTTGACTTAAATCCATGATGTTAAAAATTGGATTGAATTGACCGGTTTAATTAGTTTAATAAAAAATCGATTATCTGGTTAGAACAGTTTAATTCAAAAAATCGATTGTTAAAATATAGTCAAAAGATGGCTAGATCTCACAAAGAAAAAGAAAAAAATATATAGTCAAAAGTCCACAAAGCATAAAGAAATATAGAATACATTTAGCCAAATTCTTTATCTACATCTTTTAAACTGAGAAAGTAGAATCGAAAAAAGGGCTAAAAACTAGAAGAAAACATGTTTAAAATCTAAAACTTGAGCACAAACAAAAGCATAGACATGGTCATGTATGCTTGACATGGTAAATTGGAATCTATGCTTGACATGGTAAATTTTGTCAAGGAAATTGAACTAACACTTTACCACCTGACATGTATGTTACATCACAGTGATCACAAAAACGACTCACAAAACTTATCATTCTCCAATGTCCTTGAGCATCAATCGACAATAAAATGTCAACCTCAATAATAATTACTTTTCTAAACTTTTGGTGGCAATACTTATCACATACACCAAGAGCAAAGAAGGTATAAGGCACATTAGGATCAAACCCTTCATTCCCAATGGCACTTCAAAAGGCCTCTTCAACAATGAAAATTTTCTCCTAAGCCAAAGAAACGATGCAAATTCCAACCGCAAAAAATGACATTGCAACTGCTATAATTGTTGACACCAATATCCCCATCCAAGGAGTATAGAATTTCTTTGATCTATCACCAAACATAAACATAAACATAAACAAGTCTAATCATATATGGAAAAGCAAGTCTAATCTCTTTACCACCTAAGTGTTTAGAATAATTAAAGAAAACAAACAATCAAGACTTTCTAGTCATCCTCAAGTGCAATTGAACCTGGACCCACTGAACAAGTAATGTCCTCTGATAAAATCAAATCTGCACACAAAAAAAACTATAATTATAACTTTTAAAAAATTATAATTATAAGTTAAACTAAAACATTTTCTAAGTAAATCATATGATATATTTAAGAAACATTTAATATTCAATTTACCTTGCTCGACCTTTTCAAGCTCTTCGAAATTCTCAGGTGCAAGAGAAATCTGCACCTTGATATAAATTATAAAGTGAATGAAGACAAGAAGACAACTTTGTCTTCAATTCACCACCAACTTCTGCACCAAAAGAATTAACTAGGCACCACTCAACATAATCCAACTTATGGCAAGGATCTAGAACTACGGCAATTAACAACAACATGTTAATAGTTTTTGCATTTCCCCAATACTTGTTGTATTTTACTTTCATCTTACTTGCCATAAGACTTATGCTCAAATCATCATCATCACGATATTGTTGAATCCTCCTTCCAAGAGCAAACACTTCTTTCATGTATAAGTTACTAGTGACATAAGAGGATCCAGAGATGCGAAGTGTAGCATCGTAAAACATCTCTAAAAATGGTAAGACGGACTTAGCATAATCCCAATCTTGAATTGAAGGTACCCCTCTTCCCTTGTTTAATTCTTCAACAAATTTTTTGTCTTGCATCTCTAATAGCTCAAATGCCTTCTGATGCTTTAAAGCTGCTACTAACATTAAGTATGTAGAGTTCCATCGCGTTTCAACATCTATGCAAACAAGACTCTTATGTGGAATATTCTCTTGTGCAATACATGCCTTGAACCTAGCTAATCTTGAATTTGAGGATCTAACATACTTCACATCATCCCAAATTTTGGCGACCGAATCATCAATCTCCTTCAATCCATCCTTCACAATCAGGTTTAAAATATGCGCACAACACCGCATATGGAGATACTCCCCATTCAAAACTGAACTCTTCCAAGAAATCAGCCTTTTTTTTAAATACATAACTTCTACATCGTTGGACGATGCATTTTCAACTGTCAAACTCAAGATCTTGTTCAACTTCCAGCTATTCAAGCAAGCTTCAACATTTTGAGCCATAATCTCTCCCGTGTGGCCGGTGACTTGGCAAAAATTTAGTATTTTCTTTTGCAACTTCCAGTCCACATCAATGAAATGAACTGTCAAACACATATACGCCATATTCTGACACGAACTCCAGTTATCAGTTGTAAGACAAACTCTTCCTCCATATTTGGAAAAGTATTTTTGAAGTTGAACCTTCTTTGTTTCATAGAGCATCAAGATGTCACGTGCCAATGTAATACGTGAAAGAGCGTTAAATCCTGGTTGCAGAGCCGCCGAATATTCTTTGAAACCTTGACTTTCTACAAATCGAAAAGGAAGCTCCTCGCGAACAAACATTGATATCAATTTTTTCCGGGCATATTCTGCATCAAACCTACCCACTTGTGCTTCTGGGCTAGGCGATGTGCCTGTTTTCTGTCGTTTGCCTCTATCTGAACTGGGATTGCTTATGCAAATCTTTAAATGTGATCTCATTGCACTTGTTCCATTCCCGCACTTGATCACTTTCAAACAGTGTTGACATTGAGCCTTATTTTCATCATCAGATGTTCTCTTGAAGTGGTCTCAAACTGTTGATCGATTTTTGCGCTCAGATGATGTGGTTGGGAGAGGAGGTAATGTAGAAGCCGAATGCTCTGCAGACTCTGACATGGGAACATCACGATCAGCTACCTCATTCTGAATAAGAAGCCATAAAATCTAATTATTAAATACTTCAACAAAGCAAAGTTATCAAGCACAAAGCCAAGTTCAAACAATATATACATATACTTTGAAACTGATTCCAGGGGTGTTCAAAATGTTGATGTTCACAAACAAGTACAAACAAGCTCAATTCAAAGTGCAAAAGGTGATTGAAGCTACACATATATATCAATTAAAGTTTCTGAATAAGTTATATCAATTGGAAACTACACATATATACCAATTCAGAAACTTATAACAATTTAAAGCTACAACAGGATTACTGATTATCATAGCTTTCATAACATCAAATCAAACACTTCAAACCACAAGCTACAAAGGACAACTGAATCCAGGTACATAGTAATTTTTAATATATCTTGTATTTGTGATGATGATCATCATCATTAGGTTCATGAGGGAGCGCGCAGAAAGTACAGTATCATTGAATCAATAAGAAATTGTGAATACTATTGTTTATAACCAATATACAACGCAACAAATTGTGAATACTAACAATAATAAGAAGAAATTAAGAAAGCATGTGAAGCTATCCAGGGATGCATATGTAATTGGTAACTAAGTACAATTATATATAACAGCTAAGAGTGCCATATTAGCACATTTAAATTATACGTGTCAGTAGCAAATAATGTTCATCACCAAATAGAAGATGGGACCTAATATAAATTAGCTAGAGTGTGTAGCTTACTAAACTAGATGGAAAAGGCAGCATATAAATTAATGACTCTTGGATTGTAGTTGAAACTGGATTAGTTAAATTTTAATTAAAAATCACTTATTGCCATTGTTGTAAAATGCATGGTGTCTCGGATTGTGCTTGACCTCTTAGCTAAGGTGGCCGTACTTATGGTAACAGCTTCATAGTTCATACACAAGTTCCTTGGTACAACTGTAATAATAAGAGATCTTTTGTTATGTGCCTATATTTGACTCAAATGGTCAATGTCTAACAAAATTAACAGTTAAAGTTAAAGACCTTTTGTTATGTGCCTGTCCACTCTCTATCTACCATATATACCTACCCACCAATCACTGTTTTAATTAATTCATCTAATGTTAGATCAAGGACTCAATTAATATCCTGCCTTTATTCTCCTGAAGCACTGGAATTTCATAAAAGAGCTAAATCCTCACATTTTGTCGAATAGTTTTCCTACAATATTTGAATCTGGCAGGAACCTGTACTTCAAGTTAGAAATCTCTAAGTAGAATTTGGTACTAAACAACAAATTTCTATCAGTTCATTCTGTTTCCATTCCTACGTCACTCATCCTACAACCATATACCAAAATATTTCTCAACAAAACTAGCATATAACAATGATTCTCAGTCCAACTTACACGCTGCAAAGTGCAAACTCATAGCTATAAGCATTGCATATAACAATGTAAAACAAGAATGCAGGACCAAAATCAAAGGAGATGAACAAAAATCCATATTATTTCTTCAACAAAAATCAGAACAAAGAAGCCGGAAACATGTATAAGATAAGTTAGTTTTCTTCAACTAAATAATGATTTTTCATATGATTGACAAATTAAATAAAACAAAATAAAAGCTTGATCACAGAAAAATAGGAACATATGCACTTGAATTGCCAAAGCCATTTACATAACCAGAATTCAAAAACTAAATGTGAACAATTCTCCATTCAATTCATACAAATTAATTAAGTCTTGACCAAACAAAAAGTGAACCACAGTGAAGAAGAAACTTACAGCAGTATCCATTGAAATGAAGAGTTCAATACTGAGAGATTTAAAATCTGCACATTTTCAATCCATTAAAATGAAGAAGTCAGAACTCAGAACTCAGAAGTATACTAACGAAGAAACATAACAGAACAAATCAACAAAATAGAAAAAACCCAGATAACAAATCCAACTCAGAACTCAGAACCAAGGGCAAGGAGGAGGCTTACCACAACTGATGAGCTCCGGCGAGCTACCGACGAAAGAAGAAGAGAGATACTTAGGCGAATCAAAGTGAAGACAGAGTCGCGAATGGGAGGTCGAGGCAGAGAGACAGAGTTGCGAATCCAGGTAGAGGTAGAGGTAGAGGTCCAACGAATCATCGGCGAGCTCCGGCGAGAGGCGGAGGAGAAGAACTGTTGACGGCGGCGAACTGGAGAAGAGTGAATTGGGTTTTGTCGAACTCTGGAAGTGCGAATTTCAATTTAGGTTTTGATTTAGGTTTTAATTTTATTTTGGTTTTGGTTTTGGTTAACCGGTTAAAAACCGGTTTTTTTAAATTTGGTTTTGGTTAACCAATTTCAAAATATATGGATATGGTTTTTAAAATTGTTTTATTAAACTGGTTAACCAAAATGTGGTTGTAGTTTTTTAACCGGTTAACCATATTTTGGTTATTTTTTGAACACCCCTAGTATTTGGAGACTCATTCAGCTCCTGCCTTAACCATTTAGCACTTGTTCTGAAAAGATGCCAAGAGACCAACCTAGTTTTAAACTGGGAAAAATGTCACTTTATGGTGACTGAAGGGATTGTCCTTGGGCATAAAATTTCAAACAAGGGAATAGAGGTGGATCAAGCTAAAGTTGAAGTAATTGAAAAATTACCACCACCTGCCAATGCTAAGGCAATCAGAAGCTTTCTGGGGCATGCAGGATTCTATAGGAGGTTTATAAAGGATTTTTCAAAAATTGCAAAACCTCTGAGCAATCTGCTAGCTGCTGACACGCCATTTATGTTTGACACAGAGTGTCTGCAGGCGTTTGAGACCCTGAAAGCTAAGCTAGTCACAGCATCAGTTATTTCTGCACCAGACTGGACATTACCATTTGAACTAATGTGTGATGCCAGTGACCATACCATTGGTGAAGTATTGAGACAGAGGCATAACAAGCTTCTGCATGTCATTTATTATGCTTGTAGTGTTTTAAATAATGCCCAGAAAAATTACACAACCACAGAAAAAGAATTACTTGCAGTGGTTTATGCCATTGAAAAGTTTAGATCATACTTAGTAGGATCAAAAGTGATTGTGTACACTGACCATGCTGCTCTTAAATATCTACTCACAAAGCAGGATTCAAAACCCAGGCTCATAAGATGGGTGTTGCTTCTGCAAGAGTTTGATATAGAAATAAGAGACAGAAAAGGGACAGAGAATCAAGTAGCTGATCACCTGTCCCGGATAGAACCAGTAGCAGGAGCATCCCTCCCTTCTACTGAGATCTCTGAAACCTTTCCGGATGAGCAATTGTTTGCTATTCAGGAAGCTCCATGGTTTGCAGACATTGCAAACTATAAGACTCAAGGATCTCTCTCTGTACCCATGGAGAGGAAGCATGAAAAGCTTCTCTCACTGCAGAGACAACCAAAGCCCCCACAGTCAAACTCTAAGTTTGGTGTTGGGAGGTCTAAAAAATGCTCTGAACATCTGTGAGGCTCCATGAGAGCCCACTGTCAAGCTATTGACGTTAAAGAAGCGCTTGCTGGGAGGCAACCTAGCCATGGGGCATCACTTCCTTTAAGCATTTTGCCCTATTCTTGATTTTATTTGTTTATATAAAGTTCATTGATACTAAGGTAAAGAGTCAATTGCATAAGTTCACAGGGTTATAGAAGGATTCTGCACACAAAACAGAGAAAAAGAGCTCACTGGCAAGAAAATGCCAGTAAAAGTCTGTTTTGGGTGTTCAACGCCCAAAAGAAGCATCCACTGGGTGTTGAACGCCAGTAAGGATAGCCATCTGGGCGTTGAACGCCAGAAAGAAGCTCGTTCTGGGCGTTTAATGCTAGATTTACAGCGTCCTGGGCGTTCAGAAAAATGCCCAGTGACAAAGGAGTTCTGGGCGTTCAACGCCAGAAAGAAGCAACAGCTGGGCGTTGAACGCCCAGGAGAAGCAGCATTTGGGCGTTAAACGCCCAAAACATGCAGCATTTGGGCGTTTAAACGCCAGGATGGTGGGGAGGAGGTAATTTCGTTTTCAATTCAGATTTTTTCCAATTTTCATGTTTCAATTCATGATTTTTTGCATAAACATGTTACAAACTCTCATCTTTGAACTTCAATTTCAAAAAATTTTAATCCTACACATATTTCTTGATTTTTCTTTAAATTCCTTTCAAATCTTTTTCAAAACTCATCTATCTTTTTGAATTCTTTTCAAATCTTTTTAATTTCTTCTCATATCTTTTTCAACTCATCATATCTTTTGAATTTCGAAATTGCCTCTCCTTCTATTCCTCTCATTTCCTTTCTTTTGCTTGAGGACAAGCAAACCTCTAAGGTTGGTGTGATTTGCCATAATCACTGAGCTAAAACTCATCAAGATCATGGCACCTAAGGGAACAAGAGGAGCAAGGGCGTGACTTGAGGGAACTGAAGCGTCAGAAATTATCTCTTGAAGGACCAAGCATCCCACAGACTAGAGGAACATCCACTTCCCAGAATAAAGGTTGTTAAATTCTAATTTTAGCTTTAACTCTGTGATAGTTTCCATTATAGGAGTTTACCTTAGAAAGTATATATAAGTAGTAGTAATTAGTATATCTATTTTGATTTTATTTTCAATTAAGTTATAATTTATTTTTCTCATCATCAGCAAACATGAATAAAATAGTAGATTTTTAGAATAAAAAGGCAATTTATATTTTTTTAGTTCTTAATAAGAAAAGTTCTAATTAATTATAGGTGGTGGCAATACTTTCTGTTTTCTGAATGAATGCTTGAACAATGCATATTTTTTATCTTGAATTTTATGAATGTTAAAATTGTTGGCTCCTGAAAGAATAAGGAACAAGAAAAATATTATTGCTGATCTGAAAAATCATGAAATCGATTCTTGAAGCAAGAAAAAGCAGCATTCAAAAAAAAATCATTGGATAAAGAAAAAGAAAAAGCCAATAGCCCTTAAAACCAAAAGGCAAGGGTAATAAAAAGGGTCCAAGGCTTTGAGCATCAGTGGATATGAGGGCCTAAAGGAATAAAATCCTGGCCTAAGCGGCTAAACCAAGCTGTCCCTAACCATGTGCTTGTGGCGTGAAGGTGTCAAGTGAAAAGCTTGAGACTGAGCGGTTAAAGTCGTGATCCAAAGCAAAGAGTGTGCTTAAGAACTCTGGACACCTCTAACTGGGTACTTTAGCAAAGCTAAGTCACAATCTAAAAAGGTTCACCCAGTTATGTGTCTGTGGCATTTATGTATCCGGTGGTAATACTGGAAAACAAAGTGCTTAGGGCCACGGCCAAGACTCATAAAGAAGCTGTGTTCAAGAATCAACGTATCAAACTAGGAGAATCAATAATACTATCTGAATTCTGATTTCCTATGGATGCCAATCATTCTAAAATTCAAGGGATAAAGTGAGATGCCAAAACTGTTTGGGAGCAAAAAGCTACTAGCCCCGCTCATTTAATTAGAATCTGAGCTTCCCTTGAAACTCTGAGATATTATTGCTTCTTGACCTCTTTTTATCCTATTTTATTTATCTAGTTACTTGAGAACAAGCAACAGTTTAAGTTTGGTGTTGTGATGAGCGGATATTTTATACGCTTTTTGGGGGTAATTTCATGTAGATTTTAGAGTATTTTAATTAGTTTTTAGTATATTTTTATTAGTTTTTAGGCAAAATTCATATTTCTGGACTTTACTATGAGTTTGTGTGTTTTTCTATGATTTCAGGTATTTTCTGACTGAAATTGAGGGAGCTGAGCAAAGATTTGATTCAGGCTGAAAAAAGGACTACTGATGCTGTTGGATTCTGACCTCTCTTCACTCGAAATGGATTTTCTGGAGCTACAGAACTCCAATTGGCGCGCTTCCAATTGCGTTGGAAATTAGACATCCAAGGCTTTCCAGAAATATATAATAGTCCATACTTTGCTCAAGGATGGATGACGTAAATTGGTGTTCAACGCCAGTTCCATGTTGCAGTCTGGCATCCAGCGCCAGAAACAAGTTACAAGTTGGAGTTCAACGCCAGAAAAGGATCCAAAGCTGGCGTTGAACGCCCAAAATAGCCTTATGCACGTGATTAGCTTAAGTCTCAGCCCCAGCACACACCAAGTGGGCCCCAAAAGTGGATCTCTGCACTATCCATCTTAGTTTACTCATTTTCTGTAAACCTAGTTTACTAGTTTAGTATTTAAACAACTTTTAGAGACTTATTCTGGATCTCATCTCATTTTTAGATCTGAACTTTGTATTTTGACGGCATGAGTCTCTAAACCCCATTGTTGGGGGTGAGGAGCTCTGATGTGTCTCGATGAATTAATGCAAGTATTTCTGTTTTCCATTCAAACGCGCTTGTTCCTATCTAAGATGTTCATTCGCGCTTCAATGTGACGAAGGTGATGATCCGTGACACTCATCACCATTCTCAACCTATGAACGTGTGCCTGACAACCACCTCCATTCTATATTCGATTGAATGAGTATCTCTTAGATCTCTTAATCAGGATCTTCGTGGTATAAGCTAGAATTGATGGCGGCATTCATGAGAATCCGGAAAGTCTAAACCTTGTCTGTGGTATTCCGAGTAGGATTCAATGATTGAATGACTGTGACGAGCTTCAAACTCGCGAGTGCTGGGCGTAGTGACAGACGCAAAAGGACGAAGAATCCTATTCCAGTATGAACGAGAACCGACAGATGATTAGCTGTGCGGTGACAGCGCATCTGGATTATTTTCACTGAGAGGACGGATGGTAGCCATTGATGGCGGTGATTGGTGCACAAATTGTGAATCACACTTTTCACAACTCGTACCACTAACCAGCAAGTGCACTAGGTCGTCCAAGGTTATCTTGTAAATCTTAGTTAGGAAGTCAATTATATTTATCAGTTGGATTGCAAATAAACAAGAGAGCATGAATTAAAGGTTACTTGTTATGCAGTAATGGAGAATATGTTGGAGTCAACTCAAAGCTACTGACTCCAAGGGAGGGTATGCAGATGCTACCCCCATATGAAGCAGTAGAGGGGTTAGAATATGACCCCAGAGTCCTCCTGGACTGTTCATTTTCGCTTAGGTCCATGATGGAGAAAGGGAGATGATGTAAAATAACAAAAATATATAATTTTTTTGTTTATTTATTTATTTCGAAAATAAATCAAAATAAAATAAATAAAAATGAGTGAAGATTTTCAAAAAAAAAAATTGAAGAGAGAGAAAGTGGTTAAGAAGTTTGAAAAGGATATGATGATTTTTGAAAAAGGTTTCAAATTTTGAAATAAAAATCTGAATTTTGGAAATAGATTTCGAAAATTGTGGAGGAAAAATACCAAACTTAGAATTTTTAGAAAACCAAGATAAAATTTTCGAAAAACAAAGGAAAATCAGTGAGAAAACACCAAACTTAGAGTTTGGCACAAGATTTAATAGAAAAATAATTTATTTTAAAAAAATTTTGAAAAGGAAAATAAAAGACTCTAACCCACAAGACAAAAGTTTCCTAATCTAAGCACAAAGACTCACCGTCAGTTGTTCAAACACGAACAATCCCCGGCAACGGCGCCAAAAACTTGGTGCACAAATTGTGAATCACACTTTTCACAACTCGTACCACTAACCAGCAAGTGCACTGGGTCGTCCAAGTAATACCTTACGTGAGTAAGGGTCGAATCCCACGGAGATTGTTGGTTTGAAGCAATCTATGGTTATCTTGTAAATCTTAGTTAGGAAGTCAATTATATTTATCAGTTGGATTGCAAATAAACAAGAGAGCATGAATTAAAGGTTACTTGTTATGCAGTAATGGAGAAAATGTTGGAGTTTTGGAGATGCTTTGTCTTCTGGATCTCTGCTTTCCTCTGTCTTCTGAATCACGCACGCATATCCTCCTATGGCAAGCTGTGTGTAGGTGGATCACCGTTGTCAATGGCTACCATCTATCCTTCCAGTGAAAAGGGTCCAAGTGCGCTGTCACCGCACGGCTAATCATCTGCAGGTTCTCAGTCATACCGGAATAGGATCTACTATCCTTTTGCGTCTGTCACTACGCCCAGCACTCGCGAGTTTGAAGTTCGTCACAGCCATCCAATCCCAGAATCCTACTCGGAATACCACAGGCAAGGTTTAGACTTTCCGGATTCTCATGAATGCCGCCATCATTCTATAGTGGAACGTAGATGGTTGTCAGGCACGCGTTCGTGGAGGAATGATGATGATTGTCACGTTCATCACATTCATATTGAAGTGCAAATGAATATCTTAGATAGGAACACGCATGTTTGAATGGAAAACAGAAATACTTGCATTAATTCATCGAGACACAGCAGAGCTCCTCACCCCCAACAATGGGGTTTAGAGACTCATGCCGTCAGAGAATACAAAGTTTTGATCTGAAATGTCATGAGATACAAAATAGGTCTCTAAAAGTTGTTTTTATACTAAACTAGTAGCCTAGGTTTACAAAAAATGAGTAAACTATGAGGGATGGTGTAGAGATCCACTTCTGGGGCCCACTTGGTGTGTGCTGGGGCTGAGACTTAAGCAATTCACGTGCATAAGGCTGTTTTGGGCGTTCAACGCCAGGTTTGGGTCCATTTCTGGCGTTGAACTCCAACTTTTAATCCTTTTCTGGCGCTGGACGCCAGAATTGGGCAGAGAACTGGCGTTAAACGCCAGTTTACGTCATCTATCCTTGAGCAAAGTATGGACTATTATATATTGCTGGAAAGCCCTGGATGTCTACTTTCTAATGAAATTAGAAGCGCGCCATTTCGAGTTCTGTAGCTCCAGAAAATCCACTTTGAGTTCAGGGAGGTCAGAATCCAACAGCATCAGCAGTCCTTTTTCAGCCTGAATCAGATTTTTGCTCAGCTCCCTCAATTTCAGCTAGAAAAATACCTGAAATTACAGAAAAACACACAACTCATAGTAAAGTCCAGAAATATGAATTTTTCCTAAAAACTAATGGAAATAAACTAAAAACTAACTAGAATATACTAAAAACTATATGAAATTAACCCCAAAAAGCGTATAAAATATCCGCTCATCACAACACCAGACTTAAACTGTTGCTTGTCCTCAAGCAACTAGACAAATAAAATAGAAGACTAATAAGTTGAGAAGCAATAATAGCTCAGAGTTTTTGAGTGAAGCTCAGATTCTAATTAGATGAGTGGGACTAGTAGCTTTTTGCTTCCGAACAGTTTTGGCATCTCACTTTATCCATTGAAGAAGTCCCCAATTAGAGGTGTCCAGAGTTCTTAAGCACACTCTTCTTTCTGCTTTGGACCTTGACTTTAACGTGCGAAGTTGTAAGAGAGTAATATGTAACAATTTCGTGCACCAGAAGGATCTCTCCTTTTCATCAACCTTGATAATCCTTTTAATTCTTTTTGTTGAGGGCTTGACTGCAGTTGAAGAAGGCTCTGCCACTAATGCTCTCTTCATTCCTTTTCTTGCTGTGGGTTTAGGGGTAGCTTTCTCTTTGCCTTTCTTAGTGGCCATTCTAAAAAAGGGAAGAGAAAGTAAATTAAATTTAAAGAGATAAAGCAAGAGAGAGGGTTGAGTGAGTGATAGTCAATACACGGTAAAGATGAATGAAGGGAACACATGGTCATGACAACATGTGAAAAGTTCATCAAAGGGAATAAAATAAGTGCATTAGAGGGTAAGTAGATGCAAGATGTTTATTGGCATGCCGGCAAGGGCATGAGTAGCATAGATCAAGCATCACTTTGTAACAAACTATCGCCTTTGTATTGACAATTAAATTCAATTAATAAAATGGTAAAGGGAATTTGTGAAAAGCAAGCATTGAATAGTAGAATAGAATAATGTAGAAAAGTGCATGATGCCATATGGGCTTTTTCACAAACACATAGCATGCATGGTAAATAATCCAATGAAAATAATAAATTGAACATGCAAGCAACCCTTTAAAAATAATATTGCCAAACAATTTTGCAACAATCCACAATGACCAAATAGATTTCCAACACCAATAAAAAAAGAAAGAAAAAGAAAACATATGCAATGAAAGTAAAAAGAAAGAGAAAGGAAGAAGAAAACATAAATAAAGAAGAAGAATAGAAAAGTTAGGAGGGAAGAAGAAAAGAAAAAAAAACCTTGATAATGGTGGGAAGAGAGAGAGAAAGTAGAAAGTGAGAAGGAGGGAAGAAGGAAGAAGGGGGAAGAAAGAAATAAGGAGGGAAAAGAAAAAGTAGGATTGGGGGAAGAGAAAGATAAGATATTTGGCAAATTAGGATAAGTTTTGCGGCGCAAGCGACGCGAACGCGTGGGTGACGCGTTCGCGCGAAGGTGCATTAAGTTAATCGACGCGGAAGCGTCGGTCACGCGGACGCGTGACTCAGGTTATGCTACTGGCGCGAGGGCAGCCTCGCGCTTGCACGACTTTCTGTTCGAATTTATATTTTTGCCAAATTTTGGGCGACACGAACGCGTGGATCATGCGCTCGCGTGAGTGGCCAGTAGATGGATATGACGCGGACGCGCAAGCCATGCTTCCGCGTGGAAAGAATTTGTGCGTTCAGCACCGATCCAGCACCACTAGCACAACTTTCGGTCGTGCACCCATGTTACGTCGAAGTTCAGATCACGCGGCCGCGTGAGTGATGCGGACGCGTGGGAGGCCAGTTTTCGCACTTGACACGGACGCGTTGACGATGTGGTCGCATGGGATGATTTGTGCCAAAGGCACGCCTCCAGCCACGCTCTCGCGTGACTCTCTATTCAATTCCCCTTTCTTCAAAATGCACTAGTGACGCTTACGCGTCGCGTGCGTAAATTTTTTTTTTTTATATGCAAATGCAGGATGCAGATGAGGTGCAAGATATAGGCAGTAGTATGGAGAAGAGTTATAGATGAGGGAAGAGAAGGAGAAGAAGAGGAACGATCATACCGTGGTGGGTTGTCTCCCACCTAGCACTTTGCTTTAACGTCCTTAAGTTGGACGCTTCAGTAGCTCAGTTTTCAGTTGCGAGTGGATCCTCCAGGAGGAAGATCTCTAACTCCTTGTTTTTCGTTGCCTTCTCACCATGGTAGAGCTTCAAATAATGTCCATTAACCTTGATGAGTTCAGAGCTTGAAGGGTGACTTAGATGGAAAACTCCGTACGGTTCAGCCCTCTCGACTCTATATGGACCTTCCCACCTTGATCGCAGTTTGCCTGGCATGAGCCTCAGTCTAGAGTTGTAAAGAAGGACCAAATCCCCAGGTTGGAACTCCTTTCTCTTGATGTGTTGATCATGTACAGCCTTCATTTTCTCCTTGTACAGTCTTGAGTTCTCATAAGCTTCTAGGCGAAGGCTCTCCAATTCTTGCAGTTGCAACTTCCTTTACTGCCCAAAAAGCTTTGTGCTCCACCTCAACTGGAAGGTGACAAGCCTTTCCATAGACTAAACGGAAAGGACTCATCCCAATGGGTGTCTTGTATGCTGTTCTGTATGCCCATAGTGCATCTTGTAGTCTGGTGCTACAGTCTCTTCTATGAGGTTTGACTATCTTCTGTAAGATGCGCTTTATTTCTCTGTTAGACACCTCGGCTTGCCCATTAGTCTGAGGATGGTAGCCTGTTGCTATTTTATGAATTATCCCATGCTTCTTCAGTAATCCTGTTAGTCTCCTGTTACAAAAATGGGTGCCTTGATCGCTCACAAATGCACTTTGTTTTCCAGTATTACCACCGGATACATAAATGCCACAGACACATAATTGGGTGAACCTTTTAGATTGTGACTCAGCCTGTTGCTATTTTATGAATTATCCCATGCTTCTTCAGTAATCCTGTTAGTCTCCTGTTACAAAAATGGGTGCCTTGATCGCTCACAATTGCTCGTGGTGATCCAAAGCGACAAATAATGTGGTTTCTAACAAAGGAAACAACAGTGTTAGCATCATTAGTACGGGTAGGAATCGCTTCCACCCATTTAGAAACATAGTCTACAGCTAACAATATATAGAGGTGGCCATTAGAATTTGGAAATGGATCCATGAAGTCAATGCCCCAGACATCAAAAATTTCACAGAAAAGCATAGTTTGTTGAGGCACTTCATTCCTCTGGGATATATTACCAAACCTCTGGCATGGGGGACAAGATTTACAAAATTCAGCAGCGTCTTTAAAAAAGGTGGGCCACCAAAATCCATAGTCTAAGATTTTTCTAGCTGTTCTTTGGGGGCCAAAATGTCCTCCACTCTCAGATGAGTGACAGGCCTCTAAAATGGACTGGAATTCTGATTGAGGCACACACCTTCTAATTACCTGGTCAGCGCCACATCTCCATAAATATGGGTCATCCCATATATAATATTTAGACTCGCTTTTCAGCTTGTCTCTTTGGTGCTTAGTAAATTGTGGAGGAAAAGTGCGGCTAACTAGATAATTAGCTACAGGTGCATACCAAGGGGTTAACGCAGATACTGCTTGTAGGTTATCAAATGGAAAATTATCAGATATAGGAGTGGAGTCATCCTTAATGTGTTCAAGGCGGCTTAAGTGGTCTGCCACTAGATTCTGGGTATCACTCCTATCCTTTATTTCTAAATCAAATTCTTGTAGCAGCAGTATCCAACGTATAAGCCTTGGTTTGGATTCCTTTTTAGCTAATAGATACTTTAGAGCTGCATGGTCTGAATACACTACTACCTTAGTACCAAGTAAATAGGCTCGGAATTTATCCAGAGCAAAAACAATAGCAAGAAGCTCTTTTTCAGTAGTAGTGTAGTTGGACTGAGCAGCGTCTAAAGTTTTAGACGCGTAAGCAATAACAAAAGGATCCTTACCTTCACGCTGAGCCAGTACTGCTCCTACTGCATGGTTGGAAGCATCGCACATGATTTCGAATGGCTGGCTCCAGTCTGGTCCTCTCACAATTGGAGCTTGAGTCAGGGCGGTTTTCAGCTTATCAAACGCTTGTTTGCAATCCTCACTGAACTCGAACTCGATATCTTTCTGCAGTAATCTGGATAGGGGAAGTGCTACCTTACTAAAGTCCTTAATGAATCTTCGGTAGAAACCTGCATGGCCAAGGAACGAACGGACTTCCCTCACAGAAGAGGGGTAAGACAAACTAGAAATAACATCCACCTTTTCTGGATCTACAGAAATGCCAGTATTAGATACAACATGTCCCAGTACGATTCCTTGTTTAACCATAAAATGATATTTTTCAAAATTCAATACAAGGTTTGTACTGACACATCTATCTAATACTCTAGATAAACTATCCAAGCAAAGGTTAAAAGAATCACCATAAATGCTAAAATCATCCATAAAAACCTCCATACACTCCTCAATAAGATTAGAGAAAAGACTCATCATGCACCTTTGGAAAGTAGCTGGTGCATTGCACAGGCCAAAGGGCATTCTCTTGTAAGCATAAGTCTCAAAAGGACATGTAAAGGTAGTCTTTTCCTGATCCTCGGGAGCTATATGAATCTGGAAATAGCCTGTGTAACCATCTAAAAAGAAATAATGTGATTTACCTGACAGGGGATCCAGCATTTGATCAATGAATGGAAGAGGGTAGTGATCCTTATGAGTAGCTTGGTTGAGACGCCTGTAATCAATGCAGACCCTCCAGGCATTCTGTACTTTGGTTGCTATGAGCTCTCCGTGCTCATTCTTCACTGTAGTGACTCCAGACTTCTTGGGCACCACTTGCACTGGGCTCACCCATTCACTGTCTGAGATGGGGTAGATAATACATGCCTCTAATAGTCTGGTCACTTCCTTCTTGACAACCTCTAAAATAGTGGGGTTTAGTCTTCTTTGGGGTTGACGAACAGGTCTTGCTCCTTCTTCTAAAAATATCATGTGCTCACAAACTTGAGGGTTGATGCCTACTATGTCTGCTAAACTCCACCCAATTGCTTTCTTGTGCTTCCTCAGCACACTAAGTAACTGCTCTTCCTGTTGAGAAGTGAGTTCCCTTGCAATGATAACTGGAAACTTCTGCTTGTTCTCGAGGTAAGCATATTTGAGGTGTGGAGGAAGGGGTTTCAATTCTAGCTTTTGCTCATGGTATGGCTCTGGATTATCTGGAACTGGTGGCAGTGGTAGAGTACCTGCATTGTCCTCGGAATTCCCCACACTTGGACCTTGTCCTATGTACTTATCTTCAAACTCTTCCTGGTGAACTTCAGCTACGGTTTTATCTATGATGTCACACTGGAAGATAGAACGGTCTTCTGGAGGTTGCTTCATAACTCCATTCAGATTGAAGCTTACTACTCGGCCGTCTATTTCAAAAGAGTAAGTGCCTGCAAAAGCATCTAATTTGAACTTCAAGGTCTTCAAGAAAGGTCTTCCGAGTAGGATTGATGATGGCTTCTCTGAGTCATTTTGGGGCATCTCCAGGATGTAAAAATTAATGGGGAAAGTGAGACCTTTGATACCCAGTAATACATCTTCAGCAACTCCAGCCACTGTAATAATACTTTTATCTGCTAACACAAAACGAGCTGCCGACCTTTTTAAGGGAGGGAGCCTCAAAACATCATATACAGATAAAGGCATTATACTAACACATGCTCCTAAATCACACATGCAGTCAGAAAATATCATACATCCAATGGTACAGTTAACCATGCATGGACCTGGATCACTACATTTTTAGGTATATTTCCCATTAAAGTAGATATAGAACTACCTAAAGGAATATTTTCTAATTCATTAATTTTATCTTTATGTATGCATAAATCCTTTAGAAACTTTGCATATTTAGGTACCTGTTGAATGACATCAAAAAAGGGAACAGTTACCTCAACCTTTTTGAAGATTTCTACCATCTTGGGATCAGGTTCCAACTGCTTCCTGGGCTTCCTAGCAAGTTGTGAAAATGGAATAGGAACGGCGTCCTCTATAGTGTCTGCGCCCTATGGTGCTTCTCTCTGTGATTTGGTGTCTTCTTCTTCAGCCATGTCCTGTATGCTCTTTTCTTCTTCAACATCTTCTATTTCCACTACCTCTTCAACTGAGGTGTGTTCAGGTGGATTTGGCTCTTCCTGATTCCTCTCTTGCAGTGTGGTTCCGGACCTTAGGGTGATGGCATTAATACCACCCTTTGAGTTGGGTAATGGTTGAGAGGGGAGTCCACCAGAGCTTGAGGACTGGTTGTTGGAGTTGTTCATTGATCCAATCTGTGAGACAAGGGCTTGCAAAGTAGAATTCAAACCATTCAAGGTAGAAGTAAGGTTGTTTTCCATGGCCTGTTGTCTCTGATCAATAGATTGTAGTAACTCATCATTAGGAGATAAAGAGGGGTAAGTGATCTGAGAGGTCTGCTGAGATGCTTGAGGCTGTCTTAAATGAGGTACTCTATAGGTCTGATTCTAATTCTGCTGTCTGAAGTTGTTATTGTTATTCCACCTCTGATTTCCATTGTTATATCTGCCTCTTCTGTTATAATTGTCCCTCCAACCCTGGTTAGAATTGTCTCTCCAACCTTGGTTAGAGTTATCCTGCCATCCTTGGTTATAGTTGCCACCTTGATTGTACCCTTGATTGGGGCGGTCATGAAAGTTATGCGTGGCTGCTACAGTGTTGTCTTCTGGTTGGAGTTGCGGACACTCATCGGTATAGTGACTGTAATCTGCACAGATTCTGCATACTCTTTGTGGAACCAATTGCTGGCTGTGCTGTGGTGGAGAAGGCTGAACTTGCTGAGGCTGTTGTTAATTCAGTTGCATCTGCTTCAGCAAGTTAGTCATTTTACATAAGCTCTGAGCTATAGCAGCAGTCTCTTTACTAGTGGATACCTCTACAACAGCTCTCGACCGACTTTGTTTCTGCCTGTGATTCCTAGTAGAGTCAGCTAAGTCGCTGATCAATTGCCATGCTTCTTCCGTAGTCTTGTACTTTTTCATAGAACCATTACTAGCACCTTCCAGTGTGGTCCTATCTTGAGATTTCAAACCCTGTGTAAAGTAACCGAGCAACACTATCTTGTCAATCATATGATGGGGGCATGCTTCTCGAAGATTATTGAAGCATTCCAAGTATTCATAGAGGGTCTCAGATTCATCCTGAACGGTCATAGACATGTCCTTCCTCAGCTTATCGGCAACTTCAGCTGGAAAGAATTTCTCCAGAAACTCTCTCCTAAGTGTATCCCAGTTGGAAACAGTTGCTCCGGGTTGAGTGTAGTACCACTCTCTTGCCTTTCCTTCCAGAGAAAACGAAAAGGCTTTCAACAGAATGGAGATTTCATCAGTGCCATCACGCTTAACAGTAGAACAAGCAGTCTAGAAATCCCTAAGATGCTTGATAGGCTCTTGAGCAGGTAAGCCATGAAACTTGGGCATCAAGTTGAGTAGTGAAGACTTTATTTCAAAATCTACAGCTACTGCTGGGTGGTGTGCCTGGATAGTGACTCTTCTGGGCGCTGCCATGTCACCTGCACGTAAATGAACTGGATCAGTAGAAAGGGAGCTTGTTTCTTCCTTAGATGACGGTTCAGGTTCGTCCTCAAAGAGGAGTCGCCGACGCCGAGCTTGCCTTATACGTGAAAGAGTTCTTTCAATCTCAGGGTCAAATACTGGCAAGCTTGGATCAGGAAGTGAACGCGTCATTTAACGAGAGAAATGTACAGCTCATAGTGACAAAATGAAAAGAAAAATTGCAATTAAAATAAATACCAATCAATAAATTAGCACACTGTTGCAACTCCCCGGCAACGGCGCCAAAAAATTGACGTGCGAAATTGGCGAGTTAAGAATTTATTAATAGGAATACGTTGCAAGTATAGTCCTTAACCAGCCGAAAATTCGCTTATCAATTTAAAAGGGGTTGTCACAATATTGAAAATTAAAATACTGAGAGTATGAATCCCAGGTCGTCTCCCAACGAGTTGCAGAGAGATGTGCTATTTCATCAATCGGGTGTTTTCAAAAGTGGTTGAGTTGGTAAATAGGAAATTAAAATAGAGAATTTAATTAATTCTAAATAAAAGCCTTGAGTGGGGGTAGATTAGTTGGAAGCCCTATTCTTGTTGAAATACTCTCAAGATTAATTAATAATTGGAAGTTACTCTGCTTAGTTAACCCTTACTAGGTAAAGGAAAGTCAAGCAAGTTGAAAATCTGTTTCTAGTCATAAGTCCTAATCCTCTCCCTTGGGAAGGACTAGAGTTAATGATTAGAGGGTGATTCAACAATAGACCCAATTATAATTTCTCTTTTGAGTAGTTCAACTCAAGGGTTCCTTTCAATCATCCCCCAATCAAGTCATGGAACTACTCACTCATCATAATTATAAAATTCACAGAATTAATGGTGAAAATAAAAGAAGACATGATAAATAAAAATAAAAGGATTAATTGAAAATAAAAATGGTCTATATTAATAACTTATAAAAATAAGCCAAAGTCAACTCTAGAGGGAGTAAGAATATGGAAGAATAAATATAAAAGGTAAATAACAAAAATAAGATGACTAGTACCGGAGGTAGACTCTTCTCAAAAGCTAAAGCTAAAATCTTCCCAAAAAATCCTAATTATGAATGTCAAGTGATAAAAACCTAGGGGAGGAGTAAATCCAGATCTAAAACTAAAAATTATGTAGAATGAATTGTGTCCCCCGTTTCTGCATGTTCTCTGACTCTAGTCTGTAATTTCGGGCCGAAAACTGGGTTGAAATCCGGCCCAGAAACTCTGCCAGCGACTTTTAAAATTCTGCAGATTGCGCACGTCACGCGGACACGTCATTCACGCGGACGTGTCATTCGGCGTTTTTCTTTTTCATGCGGGCGCGTTGTCCATGCCTCCGCGTCGCTTCTGCTTTTCCAATCCGTGCGTCCGCGTCACTCATGCGGCCGAGTCACTGCGAATTCCTCTATTCCGCGCGGTCGCGTCACTTCTCGCTGGTCATCTCCTCAATTTCTTGTATTCGTTCCATTTTTGCAAGCTTCCTTCCCAATCTCCCACTCATTCATGCCTTATAAAGCCTGAAACACTTAACACACAGATCACGGCATCGAATGGAATAAAGGAGGATTAAAATACCTAATTAAAGGTCTCCAGGAAGTGAGTTTTCAATCATGTAATAATTTTAGGAAGGAAATATAAATGCATGCTAATTATATGAATAAGTGGGTAAAGACCATGATAAAACCACATAATTAAACACATTGTAAACCATAAAATAGTGGTTTATCAACTCACTTTGAGTAAATTTGGCTTATGAGCCTGAGATGATTTGAGAAACGAGATTTCTAAAAGCCAAGGCTGAAAAGAGTTGAAACTTGATTTCAAAGTGAAACGATTTGAGAAAAAGTGATTTATGGCTTAAATGCCGATTTTACGAATTGATGATGTTGAATGTGGAAGTGCTGTTTTGTTGTGAGCCGGAATGGCTGTGTATGTTATGAATATTGGCTGGTTATGGATTGAACCGTGAGCCGGAATGGCTGTGTATGCTATGAATATTGGCTGGTTCTGGACTGAACCATGAGCCGGATGGCTGAGATGGATGTTGATCCATGGATGAGAATGAATGCATGTATATGCTGAATTATTGATAATTGAGATTTGTACTTCTACTATTGGAGATAAGAGTTTTCCTGGGAGAAAGCAGTGTCTAGCCACCACTTGCTCCAGGTTGAGACTCGAAGCTCTTTTGACCCTATGTCGTAAGTGTGGCCGGGCACTGTGAAAATCCCGGATGAGCTCGCCCCCGTAAATATTCACCAGTGAAGGTGATAGATATGGATCATGATTTTGATCAAGTTTATAATGAGTATAACTCGAGTTGGGGATGCGCGACAGAGGGACAGTCCAATGGTTAGCTACCAGGACTTGTCGGGTTGGCTCTATAACCGACAGATGATATCATCAGCCACTAGGGACAGGCATGCATCATATGAATCTATGTGACATTGTTTGGGTGTGCATACTGTACTTGGTTTGCCTATGTGATTAACTGCTAATTGTTCTACTTGCTGTAACTGTTTGTTTGTGCTTGCATCTTCCTATTTGTGTTTGCTACTGAGACTCTGTTGGACTGTGGTGATTGGTTGATGGTTGGATTGTTTGGGTCTAGGGCCGTGGATGGAATGAAATGAACCGATGGTTGATTTCGGTTTTGTGTTTCTGGTTTGGAATAAGATATGAAAGGCTATTTTGGTTCAGCACAGATAACCGTTTTGAAAGGCTTTTGAGTTGTTGAGAATTGAATGGTTTCTCTTTCAGAAAAGATTTTCGACTTTACTTTTATTGTAAACCGTTGTTTTTGAAAAGAGGCATAAGACAGTTATTAATCACTGGTACAGTTTATCTTCACGTATCCTATTACAGTAATTCCCAAAAACCCTCTACTGAGAACCCTTTCGAGGATGATGTTCTCACCCCCTACATTTTTTCCCTTTTAGGATATGGGCGCAGAAGTCATGAAGAGTTTATCTAGTTGTTGTTGAGATGCTCTGTGTTGTTTTAGTTATGGTTTATTATACCCTCGCCTTTATCTTGAGATTTTCTGTAAGAGGGATAGGAATTGTATTAGATAATGTTTGTAATATTATTTATATATATGTATGTATATATATATGGATGTACTCTTTATGAGTTTCTGTAAATTGTATGGTATGTATGGATGTACGTTGTATAGCAAAAGTATTCTTGGGAGCAGTATTGCGGTTTAAAGTTTTAAACAGGCTCATATTTTAGTATTAAATAGTATAAGTGTCGTAGTAATGTCCGAGCTATCAGAGTTGCGCAGCCGGAAGCGTGAGCTTTGGTAGTTAGGGTGTTACACGTAGGGTCAACAGAGTATCGAGTTTTCAACCTGGTACATGTGGTGGCAAGCCACAGAACTTTACCCAGGGAATCTTGTATCTCAGATCATTTAATTAATCAAGCCAAGTATTATACATAATCATTCATAACATTCATATTCAATTCATCACTTTTTTTGCTTTACTTCACCTCCAACTTATCCCCACTTCCTAACTTCATTTGATTATCAAATTTAATACTATTGTATGACTAAAGGAATAAAAATAGAGGTTTAGAAGTTTGAAATAGGGTTTAAAACTCAGAAAACCATGTTTGCTGGAATAGGGGCCACGCGTATGCGTGGGAGTGTAAAAAGAGAGCTCTCGCGCGCATCCCTTTGTCATGCGTACGCGTAGGTGAATACTTCATGTCACGCGTATGCGTGGGACATGCGTACGCATGGACATGCTTGCTTGTTCATTACGCGTACGCATAGTAAAAGATTCCATGCCACGCGTACGCGTGGTCGTACATTTTTTCCAAAAATCTGATTCAGTAGAAAACTGCAGAATTACCTATTCCAAACCAAAACTTTCGTCGAGCATAACTTAATCATTTTAAATCGCTTTTTATCTGTTCTTCGAACGGCATAAACTTCACAGACCCATTTTTTATCAAAATAAGTTTGAAACCATTTGGGGGGTCCGGATGCTAAATTATAGCTCACCGAAGTTTGGCCCAAAACCAAAATTTCACAAACTTCCTAAACCTCATTTCATTCCAAAAATCTCATTCCTTTCATTACCAAACCTACAATTGTCAACATGGTATATCCTTCCTTATTGTCAAAATAACCACCATAATAATTCATACCTCAAATCAACTATAATATACATACACTTCCCAAAATCCATCAACCAAAGCCATAGCTCATAAGTCCTAAATTCATATATTTATATCTTCAAATCACTAAATAACAATCCATCAAGCATCACCAACCAGCCACAAAGCATCAAACCAAAGCATACTTCTTAACAAGACGCTAAGCAATAAATACATGCACACACATTCCAACCTATCCTATGGTCATCTAGCTTAAGTTTTCACAGAACATTATATATTAAAGGCAAGAAACCTAAACCATATTTTGGCTGATTTTTCGTGTATTGCCCAAGGAAACTTACTAAAATAAACACAGCCTCCAAAAGTTCAATAAAACAGCTTCCTCTAAGTTCTAATATCCACAATTTCAAGCTCAAATTATTTATTTACAACCTAATACACATTTATAACACATATATACCCAATTTAATATCCAAAGCACAAATTCAGAATATCAAATAGAATTTATGGTATCCTCACTTTACCCAAGCTTCGTATAAGCAAGAGTAAACGTTTTCTTCAAGCTAATTAGATCCTAAAACATCAAAAAGCAAAAAAAATTCAACACCACTACCTAATTTTCGAAAATTGGGGGAAGAAGAGGCTGAGAGTGAATAAGTGAATTACCTATAAAATTGTTCTGGTAGAAACATAGAGCTCAACGCGGTGGTCATGTGGCCGCAAACGGTGCGGCGATCGGAGTTCGGACGGAGGAGATACGATGATTTGAAATCAATGTAAGGGTTAAGGAAAGTTTCTCTTCTCCACTCCCCTATTGTGTTTCAGCGCTGCTTCTGCTGAATTGGGGAAGAAGAGAGGCTTGGGTTCACTTAAGTGCTGGGCCGGTTAGGCCCATGGGCCTGGTTTGGGCCTGGTTTAATCGGTTCGGCCTATTCGGTCCAATCTTGAGCCGAATTCTTTGAAATTAGTGTTAAAATTTTTATTTTGATGAGCTCTATCCTAATTTAATATAATATTTACATTTCTCATTTTCTTTATTAAAAATTATTTATTGACTAATTATTTACTAATTTAACGGGGTTTACAACTTCGAATATTTTCGGGCAGACGTAGAAAGCATGGAGGGGATGGAACTTGAACTTGGTCTACAAAGCTCCGTGAAAACAATTCCTTAATAAAAAATCGAGCTGCTCCCAAGAAAATTAACTTTACCCACATTCTATTAGGTTGGTCATAATATGTGAGTAGATCCAATCCTTCAGTAAAATAGAGTTTACTGCCGCTGGACGCTTACATCCATATAATTAGAACTTGAATAAGTGAATACAACTTGAGATGGTATTTAATGGATGTGGTGCACTGTAAATGATTGCGACAAAAAATAATTGCACTGGAACATTAGACAAAAAGAATAAGTTAGAGTAAGAACAATCATTAAATTATCAAAAGAATAATGTAATAGAATAAGTATATAAAAAATACTATAAAAATTATAAATTTTACCTTAAAATGATCAATTTCGATGAAAAACGAAGACTACATTCTTATTCTATGAAGTAGTCAAGGAAGAATAATAAATTAAAAAAAAATGAGTCGACTCTTAGATCTAGACTCACAAACCATAAAAAACACTATATATATAGCCTTTATTAGAACAAAAAAATTATATAAATTAGTTATTATTAAGTTAATTTTTTATTATTTACCTTATACATCATATATTTGTCGTGATTGGATAAGTCATTATCATATCATATACATTTTTATCATGATTAAAATTATAGATTTTTGTTTACTTTTTTAAGGTAGATATCAATATCAGCTCGCAAGAAATTATGATTAATTTGAAATTATATTACAATGATTGAAAATTAAAATTACTGAAAATTAATATAATTATGTATTAAATGCTAATTTGGTGTATAATAATTGACCATTAATATAATTATGTAGAAAATAAAATATAACAATTAAAACTAAATTTGTTAACTAATTGAAGCTAGGTATACGACTACTTTACATATTAAATATTAAAATAGGAGCATGTGACTCGACACTACATGTATTGCTGATTTCTTTGAAAACCAGGAAATAAATACTTTATCTTAAGAAAAATACAAGCAGGCATAGATTCATATACAAGACTCCTTACATAATATCTCATAATATATTATACAAATAAAACATACAACTCCTATCCCTCTTATAAAAACTTGTAATAACAAAGACGAGGAAAGAAAATAATCTAATTAACATATGAGCATATAAACCAAACACAGTATAACTCTTCTTAATGCATCTTCATCTGGTTCCTGAAAAGGTAAAGTTGTAGGGGGGTGAGAACCTAACCACACGGTCTCACCACGGAGTTTCAAAGTTGTCATAAGAAGATATCTAATAAGAAAACCGTTTTCAAGCTCAGTGATTATCATTGCCTTATGAATCTTTTAAAAACCAATAGATAATCGTTCAAAACCTTTTCGAAGAAACAATGTTTAATCTTTTAGAAATTCGAAACCTTTCCTTTCTTATAAGAAAATCTCAATCAGAAAATCAACCACGCAATCAAACAACACAATCATTAATTCAGCACCAAAGTTCATTCTCAAATGTACCATGCCAGGGCAAACACAGGCAAGACAGACAAGGAAAGTACAAGTAGGTAGTACTTACAGCAAATAGTTCAAGTAGCAGTTAAGAACAGTTTAGCAATTAGGCAAACCAAAACTAGTTCAAACCCAAGCAAAGCATACAGATGCATATGATGCATGCCTGTCCTATGGCTGATGAGGCTCATCTGTCAGTTATCCAGCCAACCTGATAAGTTTGAATTGTCCTTAGACTGTCCCCCGACGTGCATCCCCAAGAGTCTATGCATAGCTTTTCTCAAATAATCAATATTACTCAATGGGGGTAACATTCCCGGGAATTTATATAGTGCCCGGTCACACTTACGTCGTAGGGTCAACAGAGTATCGAGTTTTCAACCTGGTACACATGGTGGCAAGCCATGGTACTTTATCCAGGGAACCTCGTATCTCAGATAATTCAAATTCATAAGCCAGATGAATAATTCAAAGATCATATTTCAACATTCTCAATCTATATCTCAATTTTCTCATCATTCTCAACATCATCATCATTCATTAATCCAAATCTTGTTTCCAAATTCATTCAAAAACCATATTTCAAAGAAAATTCTCATCATTCTTCTTTCCATTCCATCCATTAACAATCCCAATTCAAAACATAATTCTTTCTTTGATAAATAAATCAATCTTAAAACATATAATGTTTAAAAACAAATCTTTTTAATTAATTACTTCAAATAAAACTTCCAATTTTATAAAATTTCGACAACATCTCCTCTAAAACTCAGACACTACCACCCTTTTTGGGTCCCATCCAAACATTTCTCAAACCTTTTCTCAACCATTTCCAAATCTCAAACATGTTCCACAGTTGAACCAGTTCCAATATCAGTTTATTTTTCAAAACAAACCAATTTTCCAGCAATAGAACTCTTTTTAAAATCAAATCAGCTCAAATATTAAATCATTTATAAAATCAGACCAACTCAAAATCAAACCGCTCCCAGAATCAATTTATTTTCATATCTCAAATTATTTCCAAAATCGATTCATTTATATTACCAAGTAAATTCTAAAACCAAGAAAATCCACATTTCACAATAATCAAGTAAATAACATTTCAAACCAGTTTTTACCAACAACCATACACCACTCACGCAATCAAGCACCCAATAATCCAATCCAACAAACCATCACATCCACATGACAAATATAATCACATAAGTATATCATTTTGCGTCAATATCTATTTATCACAACTCTGTAATGTAAAATAGATTTTAAGAAAAACTCCTACCTCAATTATTCGCAATCCGCATAATTAAATGCGTTGAATCCCTTTTTCCCCCGACTCATCACAGCGGCAACCACAACCGCAGTTCCAAACCACTTTTGCAGCAACCATAGTTACTCTAATCGTAATAAGAAATAACCGAAACTCAATCAAATAGCAAATAACATTGCAAAATCCTCAATAAACTATAACGAATCGCTAACAGCGAGAGTTCCAAAACAAGAAAGACTCACCGAATCAAGAGGAAAATAAAAGTTGGAGCTATTGCAAATCCAACGGCCATCACCGGCAAGAACGGGACCTGACAGAAATAATGGAAAGTGAAGGTAATGCAGAATAGCTATGGTGGTTAATCCAACCAGCAACAAGAGCGGCATCAGTAATTCCAGCAACAGTGACCATGGTTACAGCAAAATAGAGAATTCAAACTCAATGGAATCAAAAACAGAAATGAATTCAATAGAACTGGAAACAGAGACTGCTTACGATAAAAGAACGAAGCAGCAGCAATAGGAGAGGCAGTTCCCTTCTCTCTAGTCCGTGATCCCGGCGACCAGAGGCACGGCGGTTGTTCCCTAGTGACAATCGACGGCAGCGGCTGAAACTTCTTCGACGGTAACTAAAACCAACACGCAGAGACAATAAGGTTTTTAGAATCTCAAATGAAGGTAAACCAAACTTAAAAAACCCTTACCGATGGTGAATCTCAGTGGAGGTAGTGGAGTTTCTCGGCGGCAGAGGCGCGGCGGTGGCTGAGCACGGGTCTCCCCTCTCTCTCTCTCTCTCTCTCTCTCTCTCTTCGCGATCGGTGACGGCGTGAGCTGGAGCTGACAGCGCGAACGGCGGCAACGGAACTGGAAGCTCCTGGGACGCAATGGCGGCGAGCCCAGTCACGGCGTCATCCCTTCCTCTTCTCCCCGTCGCTCCCCTTCTCCTCCTCTTGTGCGTGACGATGACACGGCTGTGACGGCAAGGACGACACTAAGTGCGGTGCGGCAGCGAGCGGGACACAATCCTGAGCAGCGCGGCGGTAGTGCGGCGGTGGCTCCTCTCCGGTGCTTTCTTCCTTCCTATCTGATTTTCCCCTTCCCCGTTTCCCTTTTTCTTTCCTTCGTTTCTTTCTTTCTTTCTTTCTTTCTCTTTTATTTTTTTCTGAAGGGATGGAGCTGACTTTGAGTTAGGGAATGGCGGTGGTTAGGTTAGATTAGGAGGGGGTTATAGTTTAATTTGATTAAAATTAGGGTTTTATTTGGGAATTTAGAGTTAGGATAAAATTCATATAAGTAATATAATAATTTTATAAAAGTAAGAGTAATAGGATAATTAAAAACCTATTGTAATCCAACACTAATATTTATTAAAAATATTATTTAATTATCAATTTACAAATTATTCTCAAATAAATAATTCTAATTCGAAAACTATAGATAATATAATTAATTTTCTTTACTCAAAAATTAAAGTATTAATTTCTAAAATCACAATTATTTAAATCAAATCATGTAAATTCTTATTATTTTACGATTTCTAAACTTTATAATTTAAATATGAAAATTATCCAATAATTGTAAAATTAGATAAAATTTCTAATTTAATTATCAAAATTTGATTTAGTTAGCTTTAGTAAAATAATTTCTGAAATTAAAATATTTAATGAATAAATAAATCGAAATTAGTTAAAAATAAA
>NC_029788.2:118873520-118874751 GCF_000816755.2 Arachis ipaensis
TTAAGAACTTTATATTTTCAAGAAAATACAAATTATACATAATTAATATCTATAAAAAAAATTTAGAAGAATCGCATTGAAAAACTTATTATTGATGGTTGATTTAGTAATAGAATTTTAGTGTATATGACTTTATGTAGCATGATTGAAAAAATTATCAGTAATAGGCTTAATATACCATTTTCTAAGTTGATTATTGAATAACAATTATACAAAATTTTGTTATTGTCTAATTTCATGGTTACACATATTCATCACGTTTTTCGTCACAATGCAAAGAATATGATTGTTATTTATGAGTTTATGAAAGCCAAAAAAAAAAGAAATGGAATGAAGACAAAATACTGACTAAAAAAATATTTTCTCAACCTCGTTATTTAATTTAATTAAAAAATTATTTTTTTTAATCTAAATGAAACTAATGATACTTGTCTCAGTCTAAATCAAAACAATATAAAATAATAAATAAATAAAGTAACACGACCTATTTCAATATCAAATTTATTTCAACGAGAATTTATTTATTAAAAACATCTCTATTGATAGTGATCTTGTAAATTTATTATCTAAAATATTTATATAAAGAAAAGTCTAGGGGGCAGCAACTTTTGTATTTTCTGGCCAACACTTAACTATCAAAATAAAAGTGATAGATCTCCCACCATTATATACCATTAGATGTAATCTCATACCATTAAAAATACTATTGATGGCTAATTAATGGTTACAAAACACCAAAATTACTGCCCCCTAACATTCCTCTTTATATAAAATAAATCAACATCTATCTGAATTTTATGAATACCAAATATCTGTATTATTTGATACATACTTAGAAGGTCCATTTTCATATATTTTATAAATACATTGTTTACATTTTTTTCAGTCCCTATCTTCATTATATATTTCAAACCACTGACACACACCTTGAAATTGAAAGCTACAAAAAAAAAAGTGTGCCACCAAAGAAATTAAGTCGAAATCCAAATTCATATGTATCCATATACTTCACCAGCCTCGCTCCAAGATCATCTTCTTTGGATTTACAATGAACTATTAAGTCTTCGTGTTTTTCCATGTAATTTTGGATGGTCACATGTATTTTTGGTGAAAATTCGCCGCTGCTTAATAATAATAATTGAACCATAAGAAGAAGAAGAAGTCATACCATGAAAATGCTTCGAACACAAAGACCTATTGATGTTTTTATAGTTACTAGTGTATGTTTCTG
>NC_029788.2:118875000-118888199 GCF_000816755.2 Arachis ipaensis
ACATATAGTAATTATTATTATAAATATTTTATAATTTAAAAATATTAAAATAATTAATATTTGTTTTAATCAATTTAGATTAGTTGAATGGTCATCTCATTTGTTCGTTTAAGTAAATATTTGAAGTTTAAATCTCACTTTGTGTGTATAATAATCCATTAGCTAACGGCATACCCTTAAAATAGAGCATTAATTGTGGTGGATTAGTTCTCGACTTCTCGAATTAGGTAATCCGTAGAAAAAAAATTGTATTTGTCTTTAAAATAAATTAATTTCCCAGTAATAGTAGTACTTATAGACTTTTTTCTTTGTTGAAATTTACCTGGGACAATTTTATTTATTGGTATCGTATTTATTTTTAAAGTCAAAACAATATGATCAACATTGTTACTTGTTGAAACTTCACATTTTATGAAATAATTTTTAAATTTATAAATTTATAAACTTATAAACTTATGTCATTACAAAAGCTATTAGATCGATTAATATTTCTTGGTAACATGATGTACCGAAACATCGTCGTTGAGTATTAATAAATGTGAAGAGAAACCAATAACAACTTTTGTTATTCAATATATAATTTATTCTAATAAAAATTAAATTAATATTCTTTGAACTGGTAAATACATTTCCTTCTAATTTCTTACACTATTTTATTTGAAAATATTTACCATTAAAAAATAGCAAATGACCATAGTATCCTAAAATATATATGATGTACAAAATAATTTCTTATCTTAAAATTAATTATAGTTAGTGAGATAAAATTTAAAATATTTTTATTTTCTTACTCAAATCTAAATTTAAATTTAGAATTGATTAACAACTCATCCTTTTTTAATTTCAGAAACAAAAATAAAATTGGTTACATACAAAATATTCAGCATTTAATGATTTCAATTATTTAAATTTTAGTTACCAAAAATTGGTTTAAAAATTAATTATAAACTTAATAATCGATAATATATATTATATTAGTACATATACTATCTAATGTATTAATATTTAATTTACTTTGAAAAAAATATTTACTCACTATTATAATTTAAATAAAATATATAATAGAGATTAAACCAATTTATTTTAATAATTATTCAGTCACAAATATTCATCAAAGATATGAGATTTAAGAGCATACAAAGTAAACATAACACTTACAACTTTTACACTACCACAATAAGATGATTATCATAAATTTTTGTAGCATAAATTAAACAGAACAACATATAATAATATAGAAACAATCAAATTCAAAAATGTTATAGAACACCTATCATACACTACGACTGTTAACAATGAGGAAGCTTTAACTATTTATTCTTTTATTAGCTATCTTTTTATCTACTCTGCACTTTATCTACGAATATGTTAAAGACTAAAACCTATGCTTCATCCTTTTAAAATGTCATATATTCTTGCTAAACATAATATTATTATGCGTCATCCATATTTACCAAAGAACTAAAAATAACAAAAGCATCCATCTGTTCTTTATAGAAACTATTGAATGGAAGAACCGTTGGTAAAAAGATGATGTTTTCTTATAATATGTATGATTTTTTATGATGATAAAATAAAAATAAAAGGCATGTATATTTAAGTTAATTTTAATCTTTTTTAGTAACCAAATTTATTATAACGTAATTGATAAACAATAACAGTTAATACGGATTATATATATTTTAAGTATAATATACATTTTATAATTTTATTATTATTGGGTATTAAAAATAAAAAATATTTATATTGTTAGCACTTTTCAAACCTTTCTCAACTTCGACCGTAATTAGGCCTAAAAGGTTACCCACCTCGTCGAAAATAAATATAATCTAATCAATTTTCATCTGATAGTGCTATACATTGACATAATCATAAGAGAATTAACTTTAATGAGATAACAATATGGTATTTAGTTACCACAGGAGTATTTTTATATATAGAATTATCAATCAATTATGTATGACTTCTAATGAAAATAATATATTCAACATGTGGATATTGTTTGTTAGGTAAAAGATAACAGATTGACAAAAAAAATTAATTACAATGGATATATTCATTATAAAAAATATTTTTTTATGTAATACTATAAAAAAATATCATGGTCACCCTAAATTACTATAGGTTCAACTTCCATCGGCAGCGGTAAAATGCTTAAATTGAGACATTTTCAGACTATAATATTTTTCAAACAAATAGTTAATGAAACACTCATCTATACTTTCTCATTTTAAGTACATTTATACATAAAAAAAAGGAAAGAAGAGTTAAAATAGCAAAAGCGATAAAAATGATGATTCTTATAATTTTGTGTGGCTATCTATATATAGAAGATCAAAAGACTATGATTATCTAACAAAATTAATTTGTATTTATTGCATTCAATTTGAATAGGTAAAAAAATATCAATAAATTATATGATATTTAAATATCTAATCAAATCAATTAGTTGATATAGTTAGTTTATCATAATAACTTGTATTTAATGAGTTAAAAGAAATAAATTGGGAAACACTCTCAGAAGCATGCCACGTCAGTTCTATCATTAAGTGCAGAAATTCGAATTATATATATATATTTTATATATATAAAAGATCAAATTGAAGTATTAACTACTAAGGGAGGAGACAAAATTGCGAAGCCCACGTGCCTAATTTAAAATTAACAGAACCTGATATATATGTTCCAAAAAAGAAAGGTAAGAAAATATAGTTGCCTAAAATAATTAAATCAAATTAAATTATATGTATTAAGCCAAATTCAAATCATGTGAATTAAATACTAAACTAAAATATGATAATTTCTTGCTTATTCAAATTAAATACAATAAATACAAATTAATTTTGTAGATAATGATGATTTTCTGGTCTTCTATATATAGACGGCCAAATAAAATAATAAGAATCATCATTTTTTTCGCTCTTGCTATTTTAACTCTTCTTTTCTTCTTTTTTTTATGTAAAATTTCTTTTATGGATAAATGAGAAGGTATGAATAAATAGTATTTCGTTGATTGTTTGTTTATAACTCGAAAATGTCTTAATTTAGGCATTACCGTTGCTGATAGAATTGGACGACAATGTGCTCGGCATACTTGCAGCTTAAGAAATCAGGTCATGTGTTCGAGGTGCACCGATGCAAACTTTTGGAGCTGCTGATTGCCGCTAAATTCATCGTATAGCTGGAGCAAATTATGATATAGTGAAAAAACGTTTATGCATACATGCTATTCTTCTTTATATATGTATCCCTTTATTTTTACAATTCACATATTTATATATTTGATTTTTTTTACATTATTTAAATTTGATATTTTTTTCTATTTTTACGTTTCTAATAATTTTTTGTCTTAATATTTTGTTCTCATCAATTTCTATATTTTATTTTAGGTTAACTTTGTGGTTCAAATATAATCATTTATGTTATTATTGAATGTTATTAAATTGACCTGATATTAACAATAAATAATTCGAAAAAAAGTATTTTTTGGAACAATTCTCCTAAATTTAAATTGTTATGTTAAACAGATGATGATAAATATTTTTGTAAAAAATCTCTTATAAAAGAAACTTATAGAAATGTTATGTTATATGATATAATTTGATTATATATTTTTTTATCTTCAATCTAAATTATATGAATATAAGATACAAAATATTATTTATATTATTTAACATACAAAACAAATATCTTAAGTCATCATGTAGAACAAGAAGTATAATAGTGCAAATACTTACTTACTTATTTATTTTATTTATTTATTCTATTATATAAAAATTGAGTTTCTACACTTAATGATGGAGCTGACATAGCATGCTTCAGAGAGTGTTTCTCAATTTAATTATTTTAACTCATTAAATACAATTTATTACAATGACTTAATTATATTAACTAATTGATTTGATTGGATATTTAAATATTAATATAATTTATTAAAATTTATATTACTTAATTACTTAGACTACATTAATTATAATTCATTATATCAGTGAATTAGTTTTTTCATTTATGAAATCTAAAATAAAATAAATAATTTATTATCTATTCTATTATATAAAAATTGGATGTCTGCACTTAATGATGAAGCTGACGTGGCATGCTTCGGAAACTGTTTCCCTATTTAATTGTTTTAACTCATTCAATACAATTTATTGCACTGAATTAATTATATTAACTAATTGTTTTGATTAGATATTTAAATATTTCTTTTCTTAATATAATTTATTATAATTTATATTACTTAATTAATTATACTACATTAATTATAATTCGTTATATTAGTGAATTAGTCTTTTCATTTATAAAGTCTAAAATAAAATAAATAAATTATTATTTATTATTCAAATTAAATACAATAAATACAAATTAATTTTGTAGATAATGATGATTTTCTGGTCTTCTATATATAGACGGCCAAACAAAATGATAAGAATCATCATTTTTATCGCTCTTGCTATTTTAACTCTTCTTTTCTTCTTTTTTTTTTTATGTGAAATTTCTTTTATGGATAAATGAGAAGGTATGGATAAATAGTATTTCGTTGATTGTTTGTTTATAACTCGAAAATGTCTTAATTTAGGCATTACCGTTGCTGATGGAATTGGACGACAATGTGCTCGGCATACTTGCAGCTTAAGAAATCAGGTCATGTGTTCGAGGTGCACCGATGCAAATTTTTGGAGTTGCTGACTGCCGCTGAATTCATCGTATAGCTGGAGCAAATTATGATATAGTGAAAAAACGTTTATGCATACATGCTATTCTTCTTTATATATGTATCTGATGACAAGTCATCTTAGCCTAGTTTCACTAGCCTTTTTCCTTTGTTTTCAATAGGTTTTATGCACTTTCTTGAGCCATAAGTAAGCCATTTGGGTAGGATTTCATGTTTTCCTTAGATTCAATCAACCATGGATAAATTGATGCATTTTCATGAGTTTTTATACCATAATCACTTGAATTTCAAGAAGAAGAAGAACTCTCATGATTATAGCATAGCTTTGATGCAATTGTTGATTGATGATAGGAGAAAAGAGGCTTGGAAGAAGGTTGAAGAAAAGGGGACAGCAAGGGGCAAGAAGAAGCACTCACGTTTGAGCTCAAGTTTGCCTTAAACTTGAACTCAAACGTGAGGAAGAGTGCAACCACACCCTGGAGGCAAGCCAATGTTTGCGCCAACGTTTGCCTCAAACTTGAGGTCAAACGTTGGCGCCACAAGAACAAAGATGAACTCCCCAGGAGTAATGCCAAGTTTGCGCCAACGTTTGCCTCAAACTTGAGGTCAAACGTTGCTCCTCACAGCCTGAAGGGGTATACTTCCAACAAGAATAACTTGAGCTACAGAGCTCCAAATGAGGTGATTCAAAAAGCAATGAAAAGTAGGAATCGAGAGCTTTCCAAGCATATATGGCACTGCATGGTGGACACTAAAATTGAGGGAGAAAACTGCCCCGAAATGTGCATAAACGAACATGGTGGCAACCTGCAGTGAGGCCAACTGACCTCTGCACCTTCGACGGAGTATAACTCGAGCTGTGGAGCTCCAAATGATGCGCTTCCAATGGCATTGGAAAGTAAACATTCAGGGATTTCCAACAATATATAATAGTATGGGGTGGACAATGCGTTTGAGCCTCCAGAATCTGGCGTTTTCGACCACGTTTGAGGCAAACGTCGCCTCAAACGTTGCACACCAAAGCCAGCGACCCTGTCCTCTTCAAAGGAGCATAACTTGAGTTGTAGATGTCCAATTGAGGTGATTCCAATTGGGTTAGAAAGCTGACATTCAGAGCTTTCCAACCATATATAATCGTCTATAGTAGGCATGAAATTGGCAACGTTGACAAGAGGAAAAAGTAGCACCCCAAGACTTGATGTGCAACAAGCATCAATGTTTGCGTCCAAGTTGGGCCTCAAACTTGGACTCAAACGCCAATGACAGCAAAATACCGTTCTGCATAATTTCATCAACCCAACGTTTGAGTTAAAGTTTGCCTCAAACTTTGACTCAAACTTAAAGGCTCCAAAATCCAAATTGCAAACGGATTTCTTCCCAAGTCCAAGAGCAACCATCCGGATCCATCTTCAACCCAATTCCACTCCAAAGCAAGCAAAGCCCACATGACTCAAAGGCACACAGAGAAGTTAGATTAGGAATTTCATTTTGTAAATATTGTTTTTATTTTTCATTTTCATTTTGTAAAAGCCTATATAAAGGCATTAGTTTCATTTCACTAGGGGCTGGCTCCACTAGGGAGCACTAGGATTAGATAGCTCTCTCTTTTAGTTTTTCCTTTTTGTTTTGAATCTTGGGTTGAGAATTAAAGAAATTATATTTCAATCTCACCTCGAGAATTCTCTCTGTTTGCTTGTCTGCATAATTTCAGTGAATTGTGATTTGAATCAAAGCTCTCTTTACTGCTTTCATCTCTATTTCTTCTTCAATCTGTTTGCTGTTGGATCAAGAAAGGGATTGAGATCTAGACTTGTTTTCTAGTCTCATTGAGCTCTTGAGATCTTCAACCTCTTATTTAGATTTTGCAATTGAGCCAAGCTGCTTTCTGTTTTGATTTTTCAAGTGATTTTCCAAATCTGTTTGAATATGCTGCATCTTTTACTTCTCTGTTTGATTGCTATTTACACTTCCTTGTTTGCTTTCTTTAATTTCTCTGCACCCAATTCCCTTTACATTTGATGCAATTTATATTTTTTGCTCTTTAAGATTCTATCAATTTACTTTTCTTGCTCTTTAAGCTTATGCCAATTTAAGTTTCCTACCTATTTACATTCTGTCATTTATAATTCTTAGCAATTTACTTTCTGTTGGTTACTTTCCACCCAATTCACCAATGTTAGCTTGACTAAACGAATCACCCACTAAAGTTGCTTGATCCATCAATCCTCGTGGGATCGACCTCACTCTAAGTGAGTTTTACTACTTGATGCGACCCGGTATACTTGCCGGTGAGTTTGGGTGTTTGGAAATCCGTTTTTCCAAATTTTTCCATCAAGTTTTTGGCGCTGTTGCCGGGGATTGATTTAGATCAACAATGATTAAGTGGGTGAGAAGTCTAGATCAAGCATTTTATTT
Source organism: Arachis ipaensis (assembly GCF_000816755.2). Lineage (NCBI taxonomy): Eukaryota > Viridiplantae > Streptophyta > Magnoliopsida > Fabales > Fabaceae > Arachis > Arachis ipaensis. The sequence goes on from NC_029788.2 coordinate 118,882,091, forward strand.
GTTTTTATTCTCTATTTTAAAGTGAAACCAAGGTGTTTCTGTTTTTGCCTCACTAAGAAATTTTCATCTCTGATATGAGTAATTTCAGTTTTCACTAGTTGTGTGTTTCACAAAATTCAAATGGAGTTCAACTCATCTTATGATCAAACAAATTTTATGGGATATTACCCACCATCACCAATCTCTAATGATGGTTGTGAATATCACCAAGAAAATACAGATTCTGAGTAATCCAATCCATGGAGATTTGCTTCAGAGACACAAGATGAGCAAGAGAATCATATGGGATATTTCTCTCCACCACAAAATGATTCAAGTTATTATTCTAATGGTGGTTGGGAGTATTACCAAGAAACTGCAAATTCTGAGCAGTCAATTCACATGAGAGATTGTCCAACCTCACCTCCCACTTCTACATTTGAAAATTCTTCATCACCTAAATATGCCTCAACACAAACTTCCACGAGCCAGAGACTCTCAAAGCTTGAGTCCATGTTCGACAGAATTGTGGAGAAACAACAACAATCCTGGAGAGAACTAGAAACCCTTTTTCAGAAGACGGATGGGGATTTGGAGAACATAGGGAAAGGCTCAAAACCACTAAGCAAGGAAAATGAAGACCAATTGATGGATGTGAAGGAGAAAGTGGAAGAGCAAAATGAAGAGGCCCTTGAACTAATTGAAGATCCCCTTCAAAAGTCCAGAGAATTGTTGAAAAGACAAGAACAACTCATGGAGAAACAACAACAATCCTGGAAAGAGCAAGAGATCCTCTTCAAGGAAGTGGATGAGCACTTGGAGAAAGGAAGGAGAAACTTAGAACTGCTAAGAAAGGAAGACAAAGACCAATTGGTAGATGTGAAGGAGGAATTGGAAGAATGAGAAAGTAAGGAAGACAATCAAGAGAATCCACACTCAAGTGAAGCAGAGAAGCACATGAAGGAAGAGCCTATTGAACCACCATTGCAAGGAATTCTTGATGAAGACAAAACTCCAATAATCACACAGCAACCAAGTCTTGAATCCAAAGAAGTGAAGGTAACTAACAAGAGCACCAATCCTGTCCCTGATCCAGCAAGCAAGATCAATCAAGCCATTTGCAAAAGGAAGCTTGCTGAGGAAAGGCCAAGACCAGGGACAGTAGCTGAATCTTCTCCCCCCTTTAGGTCATTCCTCTTAACAAACTGGAAGAAGAGGAAGAAAGTGAATAACAACATGTCAAGCTAATGACACTAAAAGAGCGCTTGTTGGGAGGCAACCCAACCTTGGGTAACATTTTATTTCTTTGTCTAGTTCATTTTCTCTGTCTGTTTAGTTTAAATTTCAATAAATTGACTTATGATTACATTCTAAGTTTGGTGTTGCCCTACAACAATTTGTTTTCAATCTCTTTGGATGATTGCATCAATTCTACATGGAAGTGTCACACTAAGATTCTAAGTTTGGTGTGCCACTTAATTTTCTATGCAATATATCCAGCAACATCACTTGTTTGCATAATCATAATGCCTTGCAGTGTTATCTTTCATTTAGTTAGACAATTTTAGTTTTCTTTTTTTGAGTCATTTTCTTGTTTTTAATGCTTTCTTTTATTAACTGTTTTTGTTAATACATCACCAAGAGACCCTTATTCATGACATATTCTTTACTTGGTGATTGTATTTAACATATAATAGTTTCATTTAGTTTTAGTTTAAATAAATTGACATATGGTTGCATTCTAAGTTTGGTGTTGCTATGCAACAAAAATTTGCTTCCAATCCTTACTGGATACTTGCATTAATTCCAAGTGAAAGTGTCACACTAAGTTGGGTGTGCCATTTATCTTTTATGCAATGTATTGTGCACACCTTCTTATCTATGCAATCACAGTGTCTCTGTCCTTTGTGCCTTGATTATTATCTTTAATTTTTCTTGCTTAAAACACATGTGCTACTAATATTTCATTGTGTAAGACATTCATGATCCATCTTAGCCCCATAGCCATTGTTCTAATTGTTGCTTGAGGATGAGCAAGCATTCTGAGTTTGGCAAGGGAAAGGGAAGAATGGGAGGAAAATGACAACAATAGAGAAGATGAACTACAAGGTTGTAAAGTTCCTTTTCCTCTCATTTGTTTCAAGCACTATAAACTGCATGATTGTCTTTACCTTCTCTGTATGCATGTGTGTATGAAAAGGCATAGTTTGATTTCTAAATTGCAACATGGTGCTATGCCATTATGATTACCAACTTGAGTTTTGTGAATTCAAAAGCAATAAAATATCATGATCATAAACAAACAAGGAATTAAAGAAGAATTTAGCATGCGCATAAAAGTATTGGAAAGCTAGTATGTTTGATTGTTGTTTGCATTAGATTTTATTTAATTGAAGTTTTCATCTAGCACGTTTTGTGAAATCTTTTAAAATCATGAAAACCTTGAAGAAGCAAATGCAAAATAAAGCAAGAAAAGAAAAAGGGAAAGAATGAGAAAGCTGAAGGCTCTGAGTACCAATGACAATTATATTGTTAAGTACTTGTGGTATTTATGTATCAAGCCAAATGCTTGAAAACAAAACACTTAGAAGTCAAGGCTAGGCTCAAGTGCAAAAGCACTCCCTCAAAGCTCAAGGTTCTGAGCATCAATGATTAGAGAGTAAAGAAAAGAAACAAATGAGCTTAATGAAGTCCTCTAATCAAATGCTTGTGGTGCTTATGTATCAAGTGGTAATACTTGAAAACAAAGCATTTAGAATCGTAGCTTTGTTATTAACTCGTGGGGCAAAGCACCCAAAAGGAGAAGCTAACAAGAAAAATCAAAAGCTTGCTTCAAGGAAGAAACTTAAAGAAAATATTTCATAAAATGAGTTAAATAGAAGCATCAATCATTTACATTTCTTTTGTGATTGTAGCATGCATAGAAAACTAGCTTGCCATGAGCATTGAGTTGCTATTCTTCTTACCTTGGATTGTCAATCTCTATTGCATGATTCTTTTCTTGCTTGGGGACAAGCAAGGTTTAAGTTTGGTGTTGTAATGACAAGTCATCTTAGCCTAGTTTCACTAGCCTTTTTCCTTTGTTTTCAATAGGTTTTATGCACTTTCTTGAGCCATAAGTAAGCCATTTGGGTAGGATTTCATGTTTTCCTTAGATTCAATCAACCATGGATAAATGGATGCATTTTCATGAGTTTTTGTACTATAATCACTTGAATTTCAAGAAGAAGAAGAACTCTCATGATTATAGCATAGCTTGATGCAATTGTTGATTGATGATGATAGGTGAAAAGAGGCTTGGAAGAAGGTTGAAGAAAAGGGGACAGCAAGGGACAAGAAGAAGCACTCACATTTGAGCTCAAGTTTACCTTAAACTTGAACTCAAACGTGAGGAAGAGTGCAACCACACCCTGGAGGCAAGCCAACGTTTGCGCCAACGTTTGCCTCAAACTTGAGGTCAAACGTTGGCGCCACAAGAACAAGGATGAACTCCCCTGGAGTAATGCCAAGTTTGCGCCAACGTTTGCCTCAAACTTGAGGTCAAACGTTGCTCCTCACAGCCTGAAGGGGTATACTTCCAACAAGAATAACTTGAGCTACAGAGCTCCAAATGAGGTGATTCAAAAAGCAATGGAAAGTAGGAATCGAGAGCTTTCCAAGCATACATGGCACTGCATGGTGGATGTAACACCCTACCATACAGAGTCTTATGCTTAAGTCATAAGTCAGAGATGGCAAGGTATTACGACCTCTAAAACAAAAATTTAGTACGTATAATAGTATGAATAATTGATTGTAACTAGGAGCCTTTGTAGAAAAAGGGTAAACAAAAACCGTAACTCGAACGCGCAACACTCCGATCGATAACGTAACGAACAAGGATAAACCAACACGAGATTATATATATAAAGGAGTATCAGAAACAGGAGTATCAAGACTCAAAATCCGGCTGCGAAGATAACCGGTCCGAGCATAGCAATATATACATATAATAAAATAAGGAAAACCCCAAGGAAAACCCAAAGGGACACAAATACGGAGAACCTATTCTCCAAAAATCTCCTATAAGAGGAGTCATCACAGTTTGTATTATTTAATGGAGATAAAAGTATCTAAACAAGATATATAACCCAAAACAGAGCCCCGAGATTAAGGATATTCGCTAATCCAAAAGTCTCCAGCATGCCTCAACGAGAAGCCTCGCGTCCTGCATCTGAAAACCACAAAATCCGCATGGGTGAGAACCAGAGGTCCCCAGCATGGTAACAGCTTCCACATATATAATACATAATAATAGAGGAAAGCCGAAGGCAATCCTAGAACTTCCTCTAGATAATATCAAAGCTTATAAACGAGCTAAACCATAAGTGGCAACTGACTAAAGATCCTTCAGTCTAACTAATACTTCCCTTTCCAATTCCTTCAGACCTCCCAACCACCAGCAGGAGTATAATATAGCAAACACAATTATATCAGACAAGAGATTTACAAATAGGAACAGATAAGGCATTTAGATAATTAGCAAGTAATATGCAGTCAAATAGGCAATCTCAAACAATTCATGTAGTATGCTTATGATGCATGCCTGTCCCTAGTGGCTGATGATATCATCTGTCGGTTATAGAGCCAACCCGACAAGTCCTGGTAGCTAACCATTGGACTGTCCCTCTGTCGCGCATCCCCAACTCGAGTTATACTCATCATAAACTTGATCATAATCATGATCCATATCCATCACCCTCACTGCTGAATATTTACGGGGGCGAGCTCATCCGGGCCTTTCACAGTGCCCGGCCACACTTACGACATAGGGTTAACAGAGCTTCGAGTCTAAACCTGGAGCACGTGGTGGCTAGCCACTGCTACTACCCAGGGAAACCCTCATCTCCGATGGTGGAAGTGAAAACATTCACAATTCATTCAACAGCATATATGCATTTATACTTAGCCATAAACATGGCTCCGCCGTCACACGGCATAATCCAGCCATCCGGCTCACGGTTAAATCCATAAGCAGCCAATTCATTAACAATTATGGCCCTTCGGCCCATGGCATAACAAGCACTTCCACCGCCATTCTCCGTATCTCACATAATCATCTTTGATCCTCAATGATCATCCATTTTCCCTTGCTTCACTTGCAAGTTACCACATTCACTAGCCCCTTCTCTCATTGCTAGGCATATCATAATGATTTAAGACATAAGTGGTGAGATCGGAGGCTTAGAAGTATGAAATTTGGCTTTTAAAACTCAAAAATCAACTTTGGGATGAAAACAGGGCCACGCGTACGCGCACTCCATGCGCATGCGTGGATGGCCTTAAAACTCATCGACGCGCAAGCGTCATACGCGCGAACGCGCGGGTTGAAAATTAGCCAAACGACGCCCAAGCGTCAGCCACGCGTATGCGTGGGTGCTCTTGCGCCCCAGGCACAACTCTGGCACAACTCTCAGGAAAATGGCTGGGCATTTGGTGCAGCGCATCGACGCGTCCACGCACACCACGCGCATGCGTGGATGGTGCTTTCTTGAAGAACGGCGCGTACGCGTCAAGTGCGCCTACGCGCGGGGGGTGATTCTGCTAAAATTTTTCTAAGTTAAAAGCTGCAGAATTCACAGACTCAACCCCCAATCTTCCGACGGACATAACTTTCTCATTTTGAATCGTTTTTCACCCGTTCCTCGAACGGCATGGACATCCCGGATTCGATTTCATTTCTAAATAGATTTGGCACAAATCAGAGATCCGTAGTCCAAGTTATGTCCCGTCAAAGTATGCCAAAAAACCATGTTTTCATACAAAACCACAAAGTGCCATTTTCAAAACAAGCCACTTTCAACTCTTTTCAAAATCAATCAAAACATGCCAATTTCATCCCTTTTCTTTAAAATCAATCAAAATGTACCAAAATCAACATCAAGCCATCCTCAACTCACACATTGACATTTTACCAAAATTCCCAAAACCACCTCCAACCATTTTAACACTTCTCAATCAAATGGCTAAAGGACAAACACAATATCATGTCATACATCCTTCCTCATCCCAATTTCCAATAATACCATTTCCAATCAACCATCATTATACATGATCAACATCATACTCACCATCAACATGGTACCACCCA
>NC_029788.2:118888353-118900074 GCF_000816755.2 Arachis ipaensis
TCCTACCACATTACATATTAGATACGGGAAACCGAAACCATACCTTAGCCGATTTCCCAAGCTCAACCAGAGCACTTCCAAACCACTTGTCCACAAGCTCTCAAGGTATCAACACCTCCAAGAACAGATTTTATCACACAAAACCCTCTTCCAAGCTTTTCAAAATCACCAATCAAGCTCCAATATTCACATATACACAACCTAAGCCACAATCATCATATCCATACACAACATCTCAATACCCAAACATCATAGAACAATAAATTATACTAGGGTTGAGAATCTTACCACACTCAAGGTCCAAGAGAGTTGGGTCCTATAACATCAAAGAACCCAAAATCTCAACATTTCACCCATGAAACTCGAAAATAAGGGCTGGAATTTCGAAGAGCAAAACGTGGCTTACCTTAAGATTGATTGTATGGGTTTTGTAGAGCTCTCCACGGTGAGCGCGTGGCCGCAAACGGAGCGGCAATCGGAGCTCTAGATCAAAAGTTATGGTGGTTTGAAGATCAAGTGAGAGAAAGAAGTTGAGAGAGTGTTCTTCCCTTCCTCTCCACTATTTCAGCGTGTTTGAGTGTGTTGTGAGGAGAGAGAGTGCTGAAAACTAGGGTTTTGGTTTAGTTTAGTTGGGCAAAGGGCCCATTTTGGGTCCGGTTGGACCGATTTGGCCCGTTCGGTCCAATCTTGGTCCGATTTCTATAAAATTGGTACCGAAATTCTCGTCTCAATCTCCTCTATCATATTAAGCCATAAAAATAATATTTTTGGCTTTTCTAGAATAAATTCTCATTTATGGGTTAATTAGCCATTAATTAACCGGGTCTTACATTCTACCCACCTAATTGGGAATTTTGCCCACAAAATTCAAATTCAATTACCTGAGAATAAGTGCGGATAATTCGTTCGCATCTCCGACTCAAGTTCCCAAGTGTGTTCCTCAACACTGCCTCGACTCCAAGCCACTTTGACCAATGAAACCTCTTTTCCACGCAACCATTTGATACTAGTATCATCAATTCTAACTGGAGCCACTGGAAGCGTCAAATTTTCCCTTAACTGAACCGATTCAGGTTCTAACACATGGCTAGCATCAGGAGTGTACTTCCGAAGCTGCGACACGTGAAACACATCGTGTAGGTTCGAAAGATGAGGTGGTAGAGCCATCCGATATGCCACCGGTCCAATCCTCTCCAGGATCTGAAATGGACCAATGTATCGAGGATTCAACTTCTTTGCTTTAATTGCCCTACCTACTCCTGTGGTGGGAGTAACCTTCAGGAAAACATGATCTCCTTCCTTAAATTCCAAGGGCTTCCGCCTCTGATCGGCATAACTCTTTTGGCGACTCTGCGCCGTGAGCATCCTATCTCGGATTTTCTTGACTTGTTCAGTGGTCTCAGCTATCATTTCCGGCCCCAACAAGCCTTTCTCTCCAGCTTCATACCAACATAGCGGAGATTGACATTTTCTCCCATACAATGCCTCATACGGAGCCATTTCGATGCTCGCATGGTAACTATTATTGTATGCAAACTCCACTAATAGCATATACCGATCCCAACTCGCCGGTTGGTCCAAAACACAAGCTCTCAACATATCCTCTAGTGTTTGGATCGTCTTCTCGGATTGACCATCTGTTTGAGGATGGTAAGCTGTACTCAAGCTTAATCGGGTTCCAAAAGCTTTCTGAAATGCACCCCAGAATCTCGAAGTGAAACGAGGATCTCTATCAGAGATTATAGTAGCAGGTACACCATGAAGTCTCACAATCTCCTTTATGTATAACCGTGCTAGCTCCTCAAGGGTGTAAGTCATCCGAATGGGCAAAAAGTGAGCTGACTTCGTCAGTCGGTCCACAATCACCCAGATAACATCAAAACCAGTCCTAGTCCTTGGCAATCCCGACACAAAGTCCATTGCAATACTTTTCCACTTCCATTGCGGAACCTCTAAAGGTTGCAACATCCCGGAAGGTCTTTGATGTTCAATTTTTACCTTTTGGCAAGTTAAGCACTTTGAAACATATTCCGCCACATCATTCTTCATACCCGGCCACCAAAATATCGCCTTTAAATCATGGTACATCTTAGTACTCCCCGGGTGAATGGAGAATCCGCTTTTGTGTGCCTCCTTTAAGATATCTTGCCTCAAAGTGCCAACATCCGACACAATGACCTACCTTTGAATCTCCATAACCTATCTTTTTCTTCCGACACTCTCCACTGTTTTCCTTGCTCGATAGCCGGTAACACCTTCCATAACGCTTCATCATTTTCATGAGCCTTTAGGAGTTCGGACTTAAAGTCACTCGAGATTTCTAATCGGCTCAAATACAAGGTTCCAGATACTTCTCGAGCACCAATTTTTAGACTCTCGAATCCCTTGAGCAACTTCTCCTCTTGAAGCATCATCCAAGACGCATATAACGACTTCCGACTTAACGCATCCGCCACTACATTCGCCTTTCCCGGATGGTAATTCAACTCAAAGTCGTAGTCCTTCAACAATTCCATCCACCTCCTTTGCCTCATATTAAGCTCTTTCTGATCAAAGAGATATTTCAAGCTCTTGTGATCAGAGAAGACTTGGAACTTAACCCCATAGAGATAATGCCTCCACACCTTCAAGGCAAACACGACCGCAGTGAGTTCCAGATCGTGCGTAGGGTAACTAACTTCATGAGGTCTTAACTGTCGTGAGGCATACGCCACCACATTATGATGCTGCATCAGCACGCACCCTAGACCTTTTAATGAGGCATCACAGTACACCTCAAATGGTTCGTTCGGCTCAGGTAACACTAACACAGGTGCAGTGGTCAACTTTTCCTTCAATGTCTGAAAGCTCTCCTCGCACTCAGGATTCCAAACAAACGGAGTGTCTTTGCGCGTTAACTTTGTCAACGGCAAAGCTAATTGCGAAAAGCCTTTGATGAACCTTCGGTAATAGCTAGCTAAACCCAGAAAACTCCTTATCTCGGTTACTGTGGTTGGTTGCCTCTAATCCATCACAGCTTCCACCTTGGATGGGTCTACGGCTATTCCCTTCTTACTCACCACGTGACCCAAAAACTTCACCTCACTCTTTCAGAACTCACACTTAGACAGTTTCTCATAGAGTTTCTTCTCCTTTAGAATCTGCAACACGGTCCTCAAGTGTTCCGCATGCTCTTCTTCAGTCTTGGAGTAAATTAGTATATCGTCGATGAAGACAACAACAAATTTATATAAAAACGGACGGAACACTCTATTCATGTAATCCATGAATACCGCAGGAGCGTTCGTCAACCCAAAGGACATTACAGTGTACTCGTAATGACCATAACGAGTCCTAAAAGCGGTCTTAGGGATATCCTCACCCCTCACCCTTATCTGGTGATAACCGGATCGCAAATCGATCTTGGAGAAAACCCCAGCTCCTTGTAACTGATCCATGAGATCATCAATCATCGGCAATGGGTACGTATTCTTTATGGTGACCTTGTTCAGCTACCTGTAATCCACACAGAGTCGCATACTTCCATCTTTCTTCTTTACACAAGTAATAATTATTCACCACGACCGGTCCTTCTGTATCTTCCGGCATAAAGTACACCGACTTTGTAGAACAATCAAGCAGGACATGGTTCTCAGATAACCAGTCCAATCCCAAGATAAGGTCAAGACCGATCATCGGTAAACAGATTAAATTATGGACAAAATCATGCTTCTTGAACCTAAACGAAACTTTCGGGCATCCTAGCCTAGTTACCATGGCCTCATGGGTAGCATTGTACACTTTTAGGTCATAACCTAAGGTTACGATCTTCAATCCTAACTCATGGGCTTTCTCAAATGCAATAAATGAATGCGATGCTCCCGAATCAAATAAAGCATTTAAAGTTTGACCAGCCATTTCACAGTTACCTCGAATGAGTGTCTCGGATCCCTCTGCACCCACAGCTGAGGTGGTGAACACCCGACCAGTCTGTTGTGCTTTTCCAGCACCTTGCTTTTGCTTCTTCAGACAACTTGCGGCTTTATACCCCGCCTTTCCACAATTGTAGCACAAACCCCATCCGGCCTTGCATGGTACTCTCGGATGGTGACTTCCACACCTAGTATAAGCTTGATCATTCTGAGGCTGCTTCCCAAACCTTTTCCCTTGGGAGTAGTTGTTGTTGGGCCTCCTAAAAGAACCTCCCCTCTTGAAGGGCGGACCTCTAGGTGCAAAGCTCTTTCCTCGGTTCTGTAAAAATGATCCTTTGTGACTTCCTCTCTCAGCGGTTGCCCTCTTCACACACTCTTCAGCAACCCTACACTTGTTCACCAATTCGGAGAAAGTCTTAATCTCCATTGGTCCCACTGAACTGAAAATATCGCTCCGGAGTCCTCCTTCGTACTTAACACACTTCCATTCCTCATATTCCACCGGAGTCCCTTGACACATACGAGAGAATCTGAACAACTCCTCAAACTTGTCAGTATACTCAGATACGGACATAGTACCCTGCTTCAGCTGCAACAATTCAAGCTCCTTGGCTGTCCTGGCAGAAGTCGGAAAGTACTTCTTATAGAACTCCTCTTGAAAGACATCCCAGGTGATATAATCATCACCCTGCTGCAGGAGGCGTCGGATTCCTTGCCACCAATGCGATGCTTCCCCAGTGAGCAAATAGGTAGCGAACTCTACACGCTGCCCTTCAGGTACCACCTGCGCTTGCAGTGCTCGTTCCATGGCCTGAAACCATGTATCGGCCTCAGTCGGGCTAGTAGTTCCCTTGAACTTCGGGGGATTAACCTTTAAAAAGTTCGCCAGTGTCATCGGGCCCTGAACTCCACCTCCATCATTACCATGGTTGTTCATCTGTTGGCCAAGAGCCTCAGCAGTGGCTTGTATAGCAGCAGCCATGTTCTCCAACGTAGTCATAAAGTTCACCGGGTCATTAAGGTTAGTCTCCGGCGCACGAGCATTCGTATGTCCTCTCCCACGGCCTCTACCGCATCAACGATGCGCCATCTGGTTCCTATACACACCAAACAATCGATATTAAGTTGATCAGTCTCAATATCGGAAGTTTAGTGCTTCAAAGTCCCAAATGCATGCTCATGAACGTTTATGCCAATTATATCAAGCAGATATACTAATAGCACATAGCACACATACAGAGAATGCACAGAAGCATAGTCAGTCCATTCCTCAGGCTCTACAGGAACGAACTGCTCTGATACCATAATGTAACACCCTACCATACAGAGTCTTATGCTTAAGTCATAAGTCAGAGATGGCAAGGTATTACGACCTCTAAAACAAAAATTTAGTACGTATAGTAGTATGAATAATTGATTGTAACTAGGAGCCTTTGTAGAAAAAGGGGTAAACAAAAACCGTAACTCGAACGCGCAACACTCCGATCGATAACGTAACGAACAAGGATAAACAAACGCGAGATTATATATATAAAGGAGTATCGGAAACAGGAGTATCAAGACTCAAAATCCAGCTGCGAAGATAACCGGTCCGAGCATAGCAATATATACATATAATAAAATAAGGAAAACCCCAAGGAAAACCCAAAGGGACACAAATACAGAGAACCTATTCTCCAAAAATCTCCTATAAGAGGAGTCATCACAGTTTGTATTATTTAATGGAGATAAAAGTATCTAAACAAGATATATAACCCAAAACAGAGCCCCGAGAATAAGGATCTTCGCTAATCCAGAAGTCTCCAGCATGCCTCAACGAGAAGCCTCGCGTCCTGCATCTGAAAACCACAAAATCCGCATGGATGAGAACCAGAGGTCCCCAGCATGGTAACAGCTTCCACATATATAATACATAATAATAGAGGAAAGCCGAAGGCAATCCTAGAACTTCCTCCAGATAATATCAAAGCTTATAAACGAGCTAAACCATAAGTGGCAACTGACTAAAGATCCTTCAGTCTAACTAATACTTCCCTTTCCAATTCCTTCAGACCTTCCAACCACCAGCAGGAGTATAATATAGCAAACACAGTTATATCAGACAAGAGATTTACAAATAGGAATAGATAAGGCATTTAGACAATTAGCAAGTAATATGCAGTCAAATAGGCAATCTCAAACAATTCATGTAGTATGCTTATGATGCATGCCTGTCCCTAGTGGCTGATGATATCATCTGTCGGTTATAGAGCCAACCCGACAAGTCCTGGTAGCTAACCATTGGACTGTCCCTCTGTCGCGCATCCCCAACTCGAGTTATACTCATCATAAACTTGATCATAATCATGATCCATATCCATCACCCTCACTGGTGAATATTTACGGGGGTGAGCTCATCCGGGCCTTTCACAGTGCCCGGCCACACTTACGACATAGGGTTAACATAAGTGGTGAGATCGGAGGCTTAGAAGTATGAAATTTGGCTTTTAAAACTCAAAAATCAACTTTGGGATGAAAACAGGGCCACGCGTACGCGCACTCCACGCGCACGCGTGGATGGCCTTAAAACTCATCGACGCGCAAGCGTCATACGCGCGAACGCGCGGGTTGAAAATTAGCCAAACGACGCGCAAGCGTCAGCCACACGTACGCGTGGGTGCTCTTGCGCCCCAGGCACAAAACTGGCACAACTCTTGGGAAAATGGCTGGGCATTTGGTGCAGCGCATCGACGCGCCTGCGCAACACCACGCGCACACGTGGATGGTGCTTTCTTGAATAACGGCGCGTACGCGCCAAGTGCGCCTACGCGCGGGGGGTGACTCTGCTAAAATTTTTCTAAGTTAAAAGCTGCAGAATTCACAGACTCAACCCCCAATCTTCCGACGGACATAACTTTCTCATTTTAAATCGTTTTTCACCCGTTCCTCGAACGGCATGGACATCCCGGATCCGATTTCATTTCTAAATAGATTTGGCACAAATTAGAGATCCGTAGTCCAAGTTATGTCCCGTCAAAGTATGCCAAAAAACCATGTTTTCATACAAAACCACAAAGTGCCATTTTCAAAACAAGCCACTTTCAACTCTTTTCAAAATCAATCAAAACATGCCAATTTCATCCCTTTTCTTTGAAATCAATCAAAATTAGGGCCTCTAGCCTAAGTATTTTCTACCACATTACATATTAGATACGGGAAGCCGAAACCATACCTTAGCCGATTTCCCAAGCTCAACCAGAGCACTTCCAAACCACTTGTCCACAAGCTCTCAAGGTATCAACACCTCCAAGAATAAATTTTATCACACAAAACCCTCTTCCAAGCTTTTCAAAATCACCAATCAAGCTTCAATATTCACATATACACAACCTAAGCCACAATCATCATATCCATACACAACATCTCAATACCCAAACATCATAGAACAATAAATTACACTAGGGTTGAGAATCTTACCACACCTAAGGTTCAAGGAGACAAGATTAACCTTCTCCTTCAAGAGAGTTGGGTCCTATAACATCAAAGAACCCAAAATCTCAACATTTCACCCATGAAACTCGAAAACAAGGGCTGGAATTTCGAAGAGCAAAACGTGGCTTACCTTAAGATTGATTGTATGGGTTTTGTAGCGCTCTCCGCGGTGAGCGCGTGGCCATAAACGGAGCGGCAATCGGAGCTCTAGATCAAAAGTTATGGTGGTTTGAAGATCAAGTGAGAGAAAGAAGTTGAGAGAGTGTTCTTCCCTTCCTCTCCACCATTTCAGCGTGTTTGAGTGTGTTGTGAGGAGAGAGAGTGCTGAAAACTAGGGTTTTGGTTTAGTTTAGTTGGGCCAAGGGCCCATTTTGGATCCAGTTGGACCGGTTTGGCCCGTTCGGTCCAATCTTGGTCCGATTTCTATAAAATTGGTACCGAAATTCTCGTCTCAATCTCCTCTATCATATTAAGCCATAAAAATAACATTTTTGACTTTTCTAGAATAAATTCTTATTTATGGGTTAATTAGCCTTTAATTAACCGGGTCTTACAGTGGACACTAAAATTGAGGGAGAAAACTACCCCGAAATGTGCATAAACGAACATGGTGGCAATCTACAGTGAGGCCAACTGACCTCTGCACCTTCGACGGAGTATAACTCGAGCTGTGGAGCTCCAAATGATGCGCTTCCAACGGCATTGGAAAGTAGACATTTAGAGCTTTCCTATAATATATAATAGTATGGGGTGGACAATGCGTTTGAGCCTCCAAAATCTGGCGTTTTTGACCACGTTTGAGGCAAACGTCGCCTCAAACGTTGCACACCAAAGCTAGCGACCCTGTCCTCTTCAAAGGAGCATAACTTGAGTTGTAGATGTCCAATTGAGGTGATTCCAATTGGGTTAGAAAGCTGACATTTAGAGCTTTCCAACCATATATAATAGTCTATAGTGGGCATGAAATTGACAACGTTGACAAGAGGACAAAGTAGCACCCCAAGACTTGATGTGCAACAAGCGTCAACATTTGCATCCAAGTTGGGCCTCAAACTTGGACTCAAACGCCAATGACAGCAAAATACCGTTCTGCATAATTTCATCAACCCAACGTTTGAGTTAAAGTTTGCCTCAAACTTTGACTCAAACTTAAAGGCTCCAAAGTCCAAATTGCAAACGGATTTTTTCCCAAGTCCAAGAGCAACCATCCGGATCCATCTTCAACCCAATTCCACTCCAAAGCAAGCAAAGCCCACATGACTCAAAGGCACACAGAGAAGTTAGATTAGAAATTTTATTTTGTAAAATATTATTTTTATTTTTCATTTTCATTTTGTAAAAGCCTATATAAAGGCATTAGTTTCATTTCACTAGGGGGCTGGCTCCACTAGGGAGCACTAGGATTAGAGAGCTCTCTCTTTTAGTTTTTTCTTTTTGTTTTGAATCTTGGGTTGAGAATTGAAGAAATTCTGTTTCAATCTCACCTCGAGAATTCTCTCTGTTTGCTTGTCTGCATAATTTCAGTGAATTGTGATTTGAATCAAAGCTCTCTTTACTGCTTTCATCTCTATTTCTTCTTCAATCTGTTTGCTGTTAGATCAAGGAAGGGATTGAGATCTAGACTTGTTTTCTAGTCTCATTGAGCTCCTGAGATCTTCAACCTCTCATTTAGATTTTGCAATTGAGCCAAGCTGCTTTTTGTTTTGATTTTTCAAGTGATTTTCCAAATCTGTTTGAATCTGCTGCATCTTTTACTTCTCTGTTTGATTGCTATTTACACTTCCTTGTTAGCTTTCTTTAATTTCTCTGCACCCAATTTCCTTTACATTTGATGCAATTTACATTTCTTACTCTTTAAGATTCTGTCAATTTACTTTTCTTGCTCTTTAAGCTTATGCCAATTTAAGTTTCCTACCTATTTACATTCTGTCATTTATAATTCTTAGCAATTTACTTTCTGTTGGTTACTTTCCACCCAATTCACCAATGTTAGCTTGACTAAACGAATCACCCACTAAAATTGCTTGATCCATCAATCCTCGTGGGATCGACCTCACTCTAACTGAGTTTTACTACTTGATGCGACCCGATATACTTGCCGGTGAGTTTGGGTGTTTGAAAATCTGTTTTTCCAAATTTTCCCATCAGTATCCCTCTATTTTTACAATTCACATCTTTATATATTAGATTTTTTTACATTATTTAAATTTGATATTTTTTTCTATTTTTACGTTTTTAATAATTTTTTGTCTTAATATTTTGTTCTCATCAATTTCTATATTTTATTTTAGGTTAACTTTGTGGTTCAAATATAATCATTTATGTTATTATTGAATGTTATGAAATTGACCTGATATTAACAATAAATAATTCGAAAAAGGTATTTTTTGGAAAAATTCTCCTAAATTTAAATTGTTACGTTAAACAGATGACGATAAATATTTTTGTAAAAAATCTCTTATAAAAGAAACTTATAGAAATGTTATGTTATATGATATAATTTGATTATATACTTTTTTATCTTCGACTACGTTAATTGTAATTCATTATATCAGTGAATTAGTTTTTTCATTTATGAAATCTAAAATTAAATAAATAATTTATTATTTATTCTAGTTAAATTCATTAAATTGGATGACACATAACAATGCACACGGCGACAGAGCAGACACGACAACAGTAGTGACTGGACAAGTGGAATAACGGCGACGAGATGGAAGTTGCATATTCTTCTCTATTGCATTCGAAAGCAAGTCAAGCAATATTCTACTCTCCTGGGGTTTTGGGAGTGAGATCATAGAATTGAGGGCAAAAAAAGTTAGGTGGCTATTTGGTTTTTCAAGACTTTTTTTTTTTAGATTTCTAAATATCTAAAAGAGCACCGTGTTAAAGATTATATATCCTTCATTTCTTTCCTTTTTTTTAAATGTAGATGAATATAAAATATATTAGAAATTGTCTAATATAAATCAAAATGTATAACTTAAAAAGATAGATACATGTCTAAAAAATAAAAAATAAAATAATTTTTTTTGTTAATAAAAAATTTATGTCGCTTTAGTTTTTTTTTTTTTTTTTGGCATCATATCTTACATTTTTACCATAAGTTAGAGGTAAATTATTAAATATAAATTAGATTTATTACTTATTACCCTACTTCGAATTCATTAAATTCGATTTAAATGGAAACAACTAGGTAACGTTATTGAGTTTAGGGGATTCAGGTGATTTTAGGGTGACTTTGGTTTATCAACGTAAATTAGCCTAATATGTGATATTAGTTTTTGTTATATATATAAAAAAAAAGTGACATATTTATGCATTGTTTAGATTAGAAGAATTTGTAGAGAAATAACATGCTGGGAAAGAAAATGGATGGAAAAATCAATTTTTTATTATTTGGTTCAACAAAGAAATTGAATGAAAAACATAAAAGTGTATATGAAGCTCACGTAAATTTTTTCTCTTCAAAGTTGCGAAGAAAACTGATTCAAAAGTGCAAACATGGATAAAAATACAGAGTTACCATTTGAAATATAATTTATATATAATATATAAAAACATTAATATAATTTTTCTCTTTTATAATTTTTTCTCTTCTTACTTTTCCTTCCATTCAAGCAAAAGAAAAATTTTCCTCTATTTTCTTTTCATTCATTTTTTTTCATCTAAACAGCACACACAAAAAATATACTTTTCATTCCATTTTCTTTCCTCTTATTTTTTATCTTATATCCAAACAATAGTTTAGTGTTTATCCATTTATCTTTTATTAATACTGCTATAACAATGATACATGTAACTTTATAAAAATGATATAACCTAAACTTTGACTATCTAAGAATTTATTGAGTGGCTAGAATAGCTCCACGTCACGAACCAATGAATGCTAGCAATAAGGATGATCACAAAAACAGCCGAAACGGGTATTTGCAGGAATTACTTGCGTTTTGGAGCTAGATGGGGACCCCTGAAATCCTCACGACCTGCCATGAGAAAATGAATGGGGACTAGGAGTGGCAAACGGGTCGAAATTTATCGAGCTGGTCGTATAACCCACCAAAAAATGCGGGTTGGGCTGGAAATTTATGGTCACCAAACTTAAAAATCCCGCATACCCTGCACCGCCTAATCCACGGGATTTAGCGGGGCGGGACAGGTTTTCCCGCTGAGCCAAGCTTTTATTTTAGTAGAGCCATTTTTTTACAAATTTCTATGATGTTATTGATCTACAAAATGATGAAGACGATAATTGAAGAAGTTTTAAGTTATATTTTGGATAATATTTGTTTTGCTTTGGACAATGTTGGTTTTATTATTTTATTTCAAAAAAATATTT
>NC_029788.2:118900123-118903184 GCF_000816755.2 Arachis ipaensis
TAGGCGGGCGGAGGAAAAATTTAGAACCGTCTTACTAGGCAGGGCGGGCTTTTGGCGAGACAGGGCGGACTTTCCCGGTTGCCACTCCTAATAGGGGAACAGACATAAGTATCCGCCCCACGAAACTTAATAAATATACGCGAATAAAAATTATTAATTTATCCTAATTTATATATACGTAAATCCATTTCTTGAATTTAGTAATCCTAAATTCTGCCTTCAATTTGAATTTTTTCTTTTTCTTCCAGATTCATTCTCAGCCTTGATCCTCTCTCTCTCTAACTCACTTTCTCTACCTCTCATCAAATCCGTCACTATGTCGCTTAGTATCGTCCTAAAAAATTATGTTATGTTATTATGTTGGATTATTTTTTTATGTTTTCTCCTTTTGAAATGTTATTTTTCATAACGAATATGTTATAAATTGTGTTGAATTATATTGAATTGATTATTTTATGATTTATTATATTATGTATTTTTGTGTTAATTTTTTAAAAATTTTTTAAAGAATATTCGTAGATACCCGAAGAGATCTACGTTCTCTAAGGGGTAATTAAACAGGAACTTGTAATGACGGAGAAAGAACGGGGATATTTTTTTTAAATAGGAATGAGGGATGGAAAGTGGGTTTCTCACACTCTCCTGAGTCCTTATTACCATATTAATTTATTTTTTAATAGAATAAATTATATATTGAATAACAAAAGTTGCTATCGGTTTCTTTTCACACTAACTAATACTCAAAGATGGTGTTTCGATACACCATATTACCAAAAAATATTAATCGATCTAATAACTTTTGTAATGACATAAGTTTATGAATTTGAAAATTTAAAAATTATTTCATAAAATGTGAAGTTTTAACAAGTAATAATGTTGATCATATTATTTTGATTTCAAGAATGAATACGATAGCAATAAATAAAATTGTCCCAAGTAAATTTCAACAAAGACAAAAATTCATAAGTATTTTTATTAATGAAAAATTAATTTATTTTAAAGACAAATACAATTTTTTTCTATGGATTTCCTAACTTGGCAAGTCGAGAATCAATTCACCACATATTGATGCTTTATTTATTAAGGGTATGTCGCTAACTAATGGATTGTGATACACACAAGGCGAGATTCAAACTCCAAATACTTGCTTAAGCGGACAAATGAGATGACCATTTAATAAATTTAAATTGATTAAAATAAATATTAATTATATTTAATATTTTTAAGTTGTAATTCGTATAGGACACGGAAACATACATTAATATATATAAAAAAAAGAAACTACCAATAGTTGTCCTATTTATTGATATTCTTAAGTTGAGTGATGTGAAAAAGAACTACTAATCAAAGTTGATCACTCTCTCGTGTTAATTGTCTATTTTTACAATTTGCATGTGTCGTTATTAGTAAATTTGGGTAATACGAATAATTTTGTCCAATTATATACCTCATGTATATATACTTTTAATATTAGAAAATCATAGTATGTATTAAAAATGCATTAAAAAATTGACCATATATTTTCAAAAATAAAATCACTAATTTAAAAGTTTTTTTCACATTATTTTTTAATTGAACAAGTTAAAGATTAATCTGTCACAAATTTAATTTTCATTTAAAGATTTGTTATAGGTCAATAAATTGCTCTCTATATAAAATATAATTTAAATTTTTGACACTTACTTAAGCGGACGACTGAGTTATCATTTGGACAAACTCGAATTGGTTAATTTAAAAGTTAATGCAACACCAAAATAATAACAAACTAAAGGGAATGTTAACTCTTTTAGAGAAATCACTTTTTTTTTGTAAAAAAACATTTGTCGTAATATAGAGTAAATTTTTTTAAAAAAAAATTCAAATATAAGATTAGCCTCTTAAAAACCCTTAAAATCATGCATTAAAAATATACATTAACATTCATTGATTGTAATTTAATTTTCTCCAAATTTAATTTACCAACCAAAAATTTAGATATTATTCATTAAACAAGTAGTCAAATATTGTCAAAGTTAATTATTATGGATTTATGATGTGTATCTCTTCATTTTTTTATCTTCTCAAAATCAAATAATTCTATTTTAAATTAAAATCTAAAAATAAAAATAGTCAAAATTACTCATCCAAACATCAACTCAAAATTACTCATTATAGCTAATTTTTAAATCAATCGATATTAATTTTATAATTTACTATATTTTAGATTATATCGATATAATCATTTATGTTTATCTTTTTATATATCCACCATGATATATATATCATCCACAATAAAGAGAAAGAGAGAGATAATAATTATCCAAATATCAACAACTTTTTGTGCTAAAAGTATGTTTATGTATAGTTGTCAGAACCAAACCATAATTGAATTAGTTAAACTACTGATTTATTGGTTCAAACGATAAATTACTAGTTAAATCGATAAAATTAGTCCTACATAAATAAAAATATAAAATAATCAATAAACAAATATTAAATTTAAATTAATATAAAATACATGACAACAATCAATCATCAATTTTTAAAAATACTCGATAGAAAAATTTCAATTAGCATTAAACCTACATTAAAACAATTAAATAAGAACAACAATCAAATACTAACTCTACATTAAAACAATATCAATCAAGTATTAAACCTACATTAAAACAGCAATCATCAAATATTAAAATAGCAACAATCAAGGACAATAATCAAATATTCTATTCGCATTCCAATTAGCATCAAATTTATATTTTAAACTTACATGAAAACAAAAGTAATAATTTATACACAAATTCCAATTGCTTTTAAATTTGCTATCAAGTGTCATTATATATAAATACAAATTCTAATTAACATCAATTTATCTATTCTATATTATATTAAAAAGAGTAAATTACTATTATACCCATGAAAGTTGAACATACTGACATATCTACCAATAGAAGACGAAAATTACCATTTGTACCCATAAAAATGGCTTTTGCAAGCAAAATTATTCAAATCCTAAAAAATGAAATAAAATTTCTAAATCACCCTTCTCTCCACTACTACTACCATCGTCTCCCCCTCCCCCCCC
>NC_029788.2:118903239-118915774 GCF_000816755.2 Arachis ipaensis
CCCCCCTCTCTCTCTCTCAATGTTCTCATCGACCCAATTCCAACATCAACCATATCGCCGCTCAGTACCACCACCTCGCCCTCCTCCTCAACCGTCACCCTAACCCCTTCGTCGCACACTCCCCATCGGTGTCAGTTGTGACTCAACAGCACCAGCACCACCATCACTAGCATAATCATCTAACGCAAGCTCAGCCTCTGTCTATGACGAAGAAAAACCCTAACGGAATTCATAGAGTGTGTGAAGAGGCTTCTGCATTACGCATCTTTGCTTTCACTATTCGACGATTCGGATCAGGTTCTAGAGAATCGGATTGAATTTTCTCTACACACACTCAAAGGCTATGAATTTTTCAAGGGTTCATCAAAAAATGGTATCTGGGACCACCCAGTTGAATCCTTCTTCAATTCTATTCAGGTTGTAAAGGAATTGCTATCCCCTTTGTAAGACCCAAAACCTTTGAAAAGTCTTTTTATGAGCAAGTCTCAAATCATATAGTTATTTATAGTCTTAATTTCAGGAGTTATCTTATTAAAGATAATTAAGGCAAGTTTTGATTTATTGAATTTGAGATAAGTTATGATTATTATCTAATTTTATAATTATTGGATTATTTTCTATGTTTAAAGTATACAGTTGATAGTTATGAAATAATAAGAATTTTATATGATTTGGACTAAGTAATTAATATTTTAAATAGTAATACTGCTACTTTGAAAAATAAAGAAATTAAGTATATTGTTTCTAATTTTTGGATTTGAGCATCTCTTTGAAAATAATTTGTAAAATTGAGGAGCAAATAGTATTTTTCTATATATAATTAGTGTTGGATTTAATTTGGGTTCAATTACTATATTATCCCTACTTGTTTTTGAAATGACCTAAACTACCCCTAGCTCAACACTAACCCTAAGTTTGAAAAAGGAAACCCTAATCCTATACCCAGCAGCCGCCACCCTTTTTCTTCCCTCAGCAAACCTGCAATATGCATGTTTTCTCCCTTTTTCTTCCAAATCCATATGATGTAAGAATAGAGAATAAGAGAGGCAGATAGCTATGGTAGAAGAGGAGATAAGCCATGCTGCCGCCGCCACCGCCATCGTCCTCACTGCGCCTCACCGCGAGCCGCACTTCACAGTCGCTGCCGTCGCTAACAAAGGGAGAGGGAGACTGAGTCGCGGTGGAGGAGAGAAGGAGGGAGTGCGCCGTTGTTCAAGCCTTGAGGGCTGTCACGCAAGGGAAGAGAGAAGAGAGTGTGCCGCCGCACCACCGACCAACCCGCCGTGCCTTGCCGGCAGATTGCCACGCGTGAGGAGCCCTACTGTCGCCGCCATTATCGTCTCGTCCCTGGAGACATAGTCACGCCCCTGTCACCGTGAGGAAGAAGGGGAGGAGAAGGAAAGGACTGTGCTGGCGTCGCGCCTCATCGCCGCGCCGAGGGTCCTTTTCTTGCTGGATCTACTGCCATCAAATATAAAGAGAGGAGGAAATTGCCTTTGTATTTCTGACCGCCGGGAGTAGTTCTTTCACTTCTGGGACCACCGCCAGAACTTTGGGCTGAGCCTCTGTCATCGGAGAACCTCGCTGCCGTCGCCGGAGAACTCTTCTGGTAAGGGTTTTAATTGAGGTTTCTGCCTTTTTGGATTTCGAGAAGGTTTTAATGCTGTGTGGTTTTTATAGTTGATCCACCGGAGCTTCTGGCCACCGCCAAAGCTGTTGCCGGGCTGGTTCAAAATTGCAGCTGTTTCGTGTTGTTATTCTGGTAAGAAATTATGTTTCGAAAATCCTATGTTAGTGTCCCGTACGTGTATTAAAGCCTTTACGATATTAATGTTCCTAGAGTTTAGTAACTGAGGTTGCTTGTTGTAATTTAGAGCTATTTATGCTGCTGCAAAAATGTGTGGGGGCATTTGGATTATGGAATTTTGCGTTTTGAGGTAGGGGCGCTTTCCAAAAACTATATTTTTATATATTGGAATTATTATATATGGATACTGCTGTGAGAGAATGTGTATTTGGTGATTGTATCGGCCTTATGATTGGTTTGATTTATCTCGATTGATTATGAACGTTTGTTGGTTGGATTGTTGTGTGGTTTTGTGAAACGAATTGCTTTTGAAGTTGATTCTTTTAAAGCTTTGAAATCGAGTTTAATCTGTTGGGAATTGATTTGAGTTGAGTTGATTTTCTTGAGAATGTGAAAAATAGAATACACTCTTGAATTCAGCCTAGTTTGCTTTAAATAATCTGGTTTGATAAATGATTGTTGATGAACCGTTTCTTTAAAGCTTTAGAAATGAGTTTATTCGGCTGATAATGACTTGATTTTGAAACGGTTTTCTTGAAATATGGAATTGAGATGACTGTTGGATTTTGGCTTGCCTTGGACTGATTTTTGGATTTTGGGCTATTGAAAAGGATTGTGAAACGGTTTAGGTTGGACCCGAACAGGGTGGCAAAGTCCAAGTTTTAAGGGAGATGCTGCCAAAATTTCTATAACATCCGAGTCTTTGTTGAATGTTGTTTGGAAAAATGATGAGTTAAAGACTTCTACTATTTTATTTGAATTATCAAGAAAAGGATGATTCATGCTTTCGAAGTGAATTATTAAAGAGGAAATTGTGATTTAGTCTTACTTCTTAAGAAAGGCATTGTATCTCTTTCAGGAGAAAGTTATTTAGATGAAACTTATGTTTTAAAGCTATTTTAAATTTTACAAGGGCAATGCCTTTGAATTTGACTTGAGGGTTTCAATTAGAGGAGTTTCAATGACTTTGAAAGAACTTGAATGTCTCTTGACATGTTTCATTTTAAAATGTTTTGAGAAAGGTTTCAAGTACTCTTTGAATTCTGAATTCTTGCAAGACTAAAACAATTTTGAACAGTTGAAACGTTCTAGAATTTATCATGGGGGTTGAAGTTAGTTTTGCCTAAGTAAAGGAAATGGCTTTGAAAGAAGTAATTGATTACGTGACTCGGTTTGGCTTAGATCCTATTTTATTACTCAAATCTAGAAGCCAAGGTTTTTAATGATTTTAGGTGAATTTGGCAAAATGAGTTATGTTATTCTCCCCTAAAGGCTTGGGACTCTGCCGAGAAACTATTATAAAATCCCATTATGGGATGGGTGATTTTGAATGTTCCCAAAATGAATCTTTAACTTTCCATGGTTTTGAAAGTTTTGGAAAGAGGATGCCGAGAGCGGCTTTGTTTTAAAAAGTGAACTCACTTTGAGTAAATTTGGCTTATGAGCCCGAGATGATTTGAGAAATTAGATCTTTAAAGCCAAGGCTGAAAAGAGTTAAAACTTGATTTCAAAGTGAAATAAATTGAGAAAAAGTGATTTATGGCTTAAATGCCGATTTTATGAATTTAATGATGTTGAATGGTGGAAGTGCTGTTTTGTTATGGGCCTGAATGGATGTGTATGATTATAAATATTGGCTAGTTCTGGATTGAACCGTGAGCCGGAATGGCTGTGTATGATATGAATATTGGCTGGTTCTGGACTGAACCATGAGCCAGATGGCTGAGATGGATGTTGATCCATGGATGAGAATGAATGCATGTAAATGATGAATTATTGATAATTGTGATTTGCACTTCCACTATCAGAGGCACGAGTTCCTTGGGAGAAAGTAGTGGCTAGCCACCACGTGCTCTAGGTGGAGACTCGAGACTCTGCTGACCCTATGTCGTAAGTGTAGCCGGGCACTGTGAAAGTCCCGGATGAGCTCGCCCCCGTAAATATTCACCAGTGAGGGTGATGGATATGGATCATGATTATGATCAAGTTTATGATGAGTGTAACTCGAGTTGGGGATGCACGATAGAGGGACAGTCCAATGGTTAGCTACCAGGACTTGTCGGGTTGGCTCTATAATCGACAGATGATATCATCAGCCACTAGGAACAGGCATGTGACATTGTTTGGGTGTGCATATTGTACTTGGTTTGCCTTTGTGACTATTTGTGATTAACTGCTAATTGTTCTACTTGCTGTAACTGTTTGTTTGTGCTTGAACTTCCTATCTGTGTTTGCATCTGGGACTCTGTTGGATTGTGGATTGGTTGTTGTTGGATTGTTTGGGCCTAGGGCCGTGGTTGAATTGAGATGGACCGATGGTTGGTTTCAATTTGGTGTTTCTGGTTTGGAAAAATATGAAAGGCTATTTTGGTTCAGTATAGATAAACCTTTTGAAAGGCTTTTGAGTTTTTGAGAATTGAATGGTTCCTCTTTTAGAAAAGATTTCTGACTTTACTTTTATTGTAAACCATTATTTTTGAAAAGAGGCATAAGACGGTTGTTAAATCACTGGTACGGTTTATCTTCACGTATCCTATTACAGTAATTCCCAAAAAACCCTCTACTGAGAACCCTTTCGAGGATGATGTTCTCACCCCCCTACATTTTTCCTTTTCAGGATATGGGCGCAGAAGTTACGAAAAGTTTATTTAGTTGTTGTTGAGATGCTCTGTATTGTTTTAGTTATGGTTTATTGCACCCTTGCCTTTATCTTGATATATTCTTTAAGAGGGATAGGGATTGTATTGGTTAATAATAATAATAATAATATATGTATATTATGGATGTACTCTTTATGAGTTTTTGTAAGTTGTATGGCATCTATGGATGTACGTTGTCGAACGAAAGTATTTTGGGAGCGGTATTGCGGTTTAAAGTTTTAAATAGGCTCATATTTTAGTATTGAATAATATAAGTGTCGTCGTAATGTCTGAGCTATCAGAGTCGCGCAGCCGGAAGCGTGAGCTTTGGTAGTTAGGGTGTTACACCCTTTGAAAGTGGGTATTCAAAAAGCTGCAAAGGATCTTAAGCACTGCTTCCTGTCAGGGCACAAGAATAAGGGGACGAAAGGTATTTGTTTGATAGTCCAGGTGAAGCAAGGTGGTAAATTTCATATCTGCGATGTAAAGAAGAAGAGAGGGTTGTCAATGAAGGTTCTCTTGAAGGCTTTCTTGGGTATTTTCCCACAGAACTTAGTGAGTGATAATGAAAATGTGAATGTGAATGGTGATGAGGTGGATAAGAAAGGTGATGGATTTTTTTTCTTGTACCAATTGCTTGAAGTTTGTAGTGAGTTAGTTTTTACTGGTTAATAGTTTCCTTCAATCTCTCCCAACTCCTTTCAAAGTTGGTATGGGAGGAGGCAACGCGGTTAGAGTTTCCGAAGAGGTGGATGGCGAGGAAGAAGTAGAGCCTGCGGTTGAGATCGGAGTCAAAGAGGTGGAGGGAGGAAGAAAGGTGGTGATGGCGGTGGTGATGATGGTAATGGTAGCAGTGATGGTATTAGTTGGGGATGAGAGTGGTGGTAGAGTTTGGGATTGGGGGAGCTGAGAACATTGAGAGATCAGAGAGAGAAAAGGGAGAGAGATGATGGTGGTAGTGGTGGAGAGAAGGGTAGTTTGGTAATTGTAATTATTTTTTTAGGGATTTGGATAATTTTGGTTGCGAAAGCCATTTTTTATGGATACAAATGGTAATTTTCGTCTTCTATGGATAGATATGTCAGCGTTTTCAACTTTCATAGGTAAAAATGGTAATTTACTCTTTTTAATATACCAAATAAATATATGCCAAAAAAATATGTGTACTTTACAAATAAAATAAATGAATTTCTGAATCACAAACAGTTTACAAAAGTTTCTAATGATCTGTTTTTATATCTATTTCTAATCCTTGATCAAGAACGAAGAATTTATTTTATGTTTAATTGTTCTGTCGGTCTCTATAATTTCATAAAATGTACAATTAGGTTTTTATATTTTTTTTAGTTGGATTCACCGAATATTTTTTTGCAAATTGAATATATAAATTAAACAACATAGAATCTAATTAGATTGATTATATATTATTAAAAAATATAAAAATCTCATTATAAATTTAGTAAAATTATAAAGACTAATAGAATAATTAAACTTTTATTTTAGAGTAAATGTTCTTTCCGGTCCCTAACCATTTGCCCGATGGACTTTTCACCCCCTAAAAAATCTAAAAATCCAAATCGGTCTCTACCTACTTAGATATATGTAAGTTCTAAATCGGACCCAATTTTTGACAAAAATTTTAAAAACTAAAATAATGACCGCCTAAGTGTCTATTAAAGGATGCTTCATTAATTCATTTAAAAATTAGAAATAAATATAATATTATTTTTTGGTGACTAAATATAATATTATATATTCAGTGAATGTAAACCCCGATAAATTAGAGGATAATTAGTCAATAAATTAGTTTTTAATAAGGAAGATTAAAAATGTAAATATTATATCAAATTAGGATAGATCTCATCGAAACAAGAATTTTGACACTAATTTCGAAGAAAACGGTCCAAGATTGGACCGGACGGGCCGAACCGGGCCCAAACTGAGCCGTTGGCCCAACCGGACCGACATATTAAATGAACCCAAGGCTTTCTTCTCCCTCATTTCAGCTGAAACAAAGTTGAAGCACTTACAGGGGAGAAGAGAACGAAAATCAACACAAACCCTTACGATGAACTCCGAATGTCGTAACTCCTCCGTCCGAGCTCCGATCGCTGTACCGTTTGCGGCCACGCGTCCACCGCATCAAGCTTTACATTTCTACCGGAATAATTTCACTGGTAACTTGTTTAATCACTCTCAGCCTCCTCTTCCCCCAATTTTCAAATTTTGAGTAGGAATGTTGAATTTCTTTGATTTCTGATGTTTTAGGATCCAATTAGCTTGAGGAAAACATTCACTCTTGCTTATGTGAAGCTTGGGTAAGGTGAGGATACGATAATACTCTTTTAATTTCATTGAATTTGAGCTTTGAGTATTAAATTGGAAATATATGTGTTATAAATGTGTATTAGGTTGAAAATAAATAATTGGAGCTTGAAATTGTGAATATTGAAATTTGGAGGAAGTTAAGCTTAGAGATTGTTGAATTTTGAGGGGCTTCCTTGGCTTTAAATAAATTGCTTTGGTCATTATGTGAAAATCGGACAAGGTATGGTTTAGATTTCTTGCATTTAATATATAATGTTCTGTGAAAACTTAGGCTAGATGACCATAGGATAAGTTGGAATGCAGGTGTATGTTTAATGTTTAGTAATTTGTTGATGAATATATTTGGTTGATGTTTGTTGGATAATTAGTGATTGATTATAGATGGTGATTGTTGTTATGTTGATTTGGAAAGGATTATGGTTGAGTGTTGTAGTTGATGATTATATTTGGTTGATGTTTGTTGGATGATTAGTGATTAATTATGGTGGTGATTGCTATTATGTTAATTTAGAAAAAATCATGATTGAGTGTTGTTGTTGGAAATTGTGCTGGAATTGATATGTTAATAGTGAATGGGATGGAAACTTTGGATGAAAATAAGGTTTAATGAGTTTTCAAAATTTTGGTTTTGGGCTGAACTTCGGCGGGCTATAACTTGGCTTCTGGAATCTCAAATTTATTTCAACTCATTTAAATGAAAATTGGATTCGTAAAGTTTATGTCGTTCGAAGAATGGAAGAAAAAAGATTTAAAACGATTGAGTTATGCCCGTTGAAAGATTGAATCCATAAACTGTGCTTAAATAGATTTTGCAGCTTTGCTTCTCCAACTCCGTTACTACAACTTTGTTACTGCATCTGCCTTATTTTTTTTAAAGAACGTACGCCCACGCGTACGCGTGGAGTGGATTTTTGGCGATGTGTACGCGACGAGTCCCATGCATGCGCGTAAAGAGTAAACAAGCATGTATATGCATATGCATGACATGAGATTTACACCCACGCGTACGTATTAAAAAGGACGCACGCGCGAGCTGCAGTTTTACATCTCCACGCGCACACGTGAGCCACGCGTACACGTGGATCCTATTTCAGCAAACATGACTTTTAACGTTTGAAATTGTATTTCAAACCTCTAAACTTCTATTTTCATTCTTTTAGTCATGAATAGTAGTATTACACCTGATAATCAGACGAAGTTAGGAAATGGAGATGATTTGGAGATAAAGTATAACTGAGAAGTGATGAATTGATTATGAAATGTTATCGATGATCATTTATGATACTTGACTTGATAATCAAATGAATGATTATGTATGAAACTTGGCTTGAATAATTTAATGATCTGAGATACGAGATTCTCTGGATAAAGTGTCGTGGCTTGCCAGCACGTGTAACAGGTTAAAAACTCGATACTCTGTTGACCCTACGACGTAAGGGTGACCGGGCACTATAAATTTCCAAGAATGTTTACCCCCATTGAGCAATATTGATTATTTGAGAAAAAACTATACCTAGACTCTTAGGGATGCACGTCGGGGGACAGTCTAAGGTTTTCAGACTTGTCGGGTTGGCTGGATAACCGACAGATGAGCCTCATCAGCCATAGAACAGACATGCATCATATGCATACTACTTGAATTACTTGTTTGTGCATTAATTGGGTATGCCTAAGTGTAATTGCTATGTTGAATGTATATTTGTTACCTGCAGTACTTGTAATCTTCTTGTGCTTCCCTTTATCTATTTATTTGTCTATGAAAATGCTGATGGAGATGGAGGTATGGAGGAATGGTAGTATGAGACTTAGATTTAAAGTTAAGTTAAGCTTAGGTACTCTTAGAAAACCACCTTTTATGGCTTTAGTTTAATACTTTAAGCTCTAGAATCTGAGTGTCGGCATTCTAGGATTGCCTCTGGCATTTCCAGGACCTTATATCTTATGTGTGTGGCACATTTACCATACTGAGAACCTTCGGTTTCCATTCCATACTATGTTGTTATTTTTTAGGACACCTGAAGTGAAGTGGTTACTGGGTTATTTTGTTGTACAGTGATGTATATATATATATATATATATATATATGGAAAGGCATGATTTTTTTATGTACATTTGGGTTTTGGATGTGTATATATGTATATATATGTGTGTGTATATTCTCCGGCCAGTCTTGACTTCGCAGGCTGAGTCAGGAGCTCGTTACTTTGTATCTTTGACTCTCAGTTTCTGTTTTGGGTTACTTTACACTAAACAGATGTAGCTTTTTTAGCACGCAAGATAACTTGTTTCTTGAGCGTTGTGATTTTATTTCGCAAATTTTTGTTTTCTCTATTCTTCAAGGCTCCTAGCATATTACAATTCTTCTGCTATTATATGTACATATTTTATTTTAGAGGTCATAATGCCACACCACCTCTATTTTACATAAGTGTAAAGCTCAGTGTGGTAGGGTGTTACATTATGGTATCAGAGCAGTTCGTTCCTATAGAGCCTGAAAGACGGATTGATTGTGCTTCTGTGCATTCTCTGTATATGTGTTTATATGCCATTATGATATCTAATTGATATATATGGCATAAATGTTTCTGAGCATGCATTTAGAACTTAAAGCATTAGACTTGCGATATTGAGACTGATCAACTTAATATCACTTGTTTGGTGTATATAGGGACCAGATGTCGACTCGCAGACGCGGTCGCGGGCGAGGTAGAGGTAGGATTGGCACTGTTACTCCTAACCTAGCGGGGACTGATCCAGTAGACTTTATGGCTACCTTTGGAAATATGGCTGCAGCTATGCAGGCGACAACCGAGGCATTAGGTAATCAGATAAACCAGGGTAATCACGAGAATAATGATGATGAGGACGGTCCTATGACACTCGCTACATTTCTGAAAGTTCACCCTCCTACCTTCAGGAGAACCTCAAATCCCACTAATGCAGATAATTGGATTCAGGTTATGGAAAGGGCGTTGCAGGCCCAACAGGTTCCTGAAGGGCAATGGGTTGAGTTTGGAACTTATCAGTTGCTAGGTGAGGCTCAGTATTGGTGGCAGGAAACACGACGTATCCTGCAGCTTGATGGTGCTGTGATTCCTTGGGAGGTTTTTCGGACAGAGTTCTATAAGAAATACTTTTTTAATTCATCCAAAAATGCCAAGGAACTTGAATTGATGCAGTTAAAGTAGGGACAGATGACAGTTGTTGAGTATACTAGTAAATTTGAGGAGTTATGTCGCTTTTCTCGTATCTGTCAAGGTGCACCTGAAGATTTTGCTGAATGGAAGTGTATCAAATATGAGGGAGGTCTTCGGAGCAATATTCTGAGCTTTGTAGCTCCAATGGAGATCAGTGTATTTTCTGAATTGGTGAATAAGAGTAGGGTGGGTGAAGATTGTGTGAGAAAAGCGGCAGCAGAGAAAGGAAATTTGAGGGTGCCTTTTCAGAGGCCTTCAGGGAGGAACTTCACCTCGAGAGATAGGAATTTCAAGCGTGGAGGCTTTGATCCATAGCAGACTCAAGGCCAGGGAAATTACAGAAGGCCGAATACTAATATCAATCAGGGAAGAAGGTTTGGAAAGCAACCACAGCAGGATCTGAACTGTTAGAGGTGTGGAAAGTATCATCTTGGAGTTTCGTGCAAGTTAGGACTTAGAGTATGTTATTTTTGTGAACAGCCCGGGCATATGGCCAATAGTTGTCCGGAGAAGAAGTATGAGACTGGTAGAGTACAGCAGCCGGGGAGAGTATATACCACTTCTGCAGCAGGTGCTGAGGGATCTGAGATACTGATTAGAGGTAATTGTGAAATGGCTAGTAAAATCTTAAATATTTTATTTGATTCAGGAGCAACTCATTCATTTATTGTGTTTTAAAAGGCTAATGAGTTAGGATTGAGAATGGTGGTTTTAGGTTATGATTTGAAAGTGCATAATGCTACTCATGAAGCTATAGTGACTAGAATAAGATGCCCACAAGTTTCATTTCGAGTGTAACAACGTGAATTTATGCATGATTTGATTTGTTTGCCAATGACTGGTCTTGATCTCATCTTGGGATTGGATTAGTTATCCAAGAATCATGTTTTGCTTGATTGGTCTGAGAAGTCAGTATAGTTTATGCCAGAGGGGTCAGAAGCGCCAGTTGTGGTGAATAGTTACTATTTGAACTCCATGATAGTGAACTATTATGGAACTAAATGTCAGGGTATTATGCTATTTACTGCGGGAGTATCAGGTGATGATCAGAGTTTAGAGCAGATTCCAGTTGTATGTGAATTTCTAGATGTATTTCCGGATGATATTAATAAATTTCCACCTAACTGGGAGGTTGAATTTGCTATTGAGTTGGTGCCTGGAGCCGGTCCGATTTTGATTACTCCTTACAGGATGTCACCTTTAGAAATGGCTGAACTGAAAACTCAGCTGGAAGATCTGTTGGGTAAGCACTTTATTCGACCAAGTATTTCTCTGTGGGGAGCGCCAGTGTTACTAGTAAAGAAGAAAGACGGAAGTATGCACTTGTGTGTCGATTATCGGCAATTGAATAAGATCATTGCGAAGAATAAATATCCATTACCTAGAATCGATGATCTAATGGATTAGTTACAGGGTGCTGGTGTATTTTCTAAGATTGATTTGCGATCCGGTATCATCAGATAAGGGTTAGAGATGAAGATATTCCGAAAACTGCTTTCAGGATGCGTTATGGTCATTATGAGTATACAATAATATCTTTTGGGTTAACTAATACTCCAGCAGTATTCATGGATTATATGAACAAAATTTTCTGGCCGTATCTGGACAAGTTTGTTATTGTCTTCGTTGATGATATTCTTGTTTACTCTAAGACTGAAAAGGAGCATACTGATCACTTGCGAACTGTGCTGCAAATTTTGAAAGACAGGAAGTTATATGCTAAGTTATCTAAATGCGAGTTCTGGAAGAGTGAGGTGAAATTTCTCGGCCACGTGGTGAGTAAGTAGGGAATAGCTATGGATCTTGCTAAGGTGTAAGCAGTGATGAATTGGGAGCGACCAACTTCAGTGACAGAGATCAGGAGTTTTCTAGGTCTGGCAGGGTATTATCACATATTCATTAAGGAATTTTCATAGCTCGCCTTACCTTTAACTAAGTTGACTAGGAAAGATACGCCTTTTGTTTGGACTCCGAAGTGTGAGGAGAGTTTTCAAGCATTGAAGCACAGGTTGACTACTGCACCCGTGTTGGTATTTCCTGAACCAAGTGAACCGTTTGAAGTATACTGTGATGCATCATTAAAGGATTTAGGATGCGTTTTGATGCAGCACCGGAATGTTGTAGCATATGCCTCATGTAATACCCGGTCTAACCGAAATTAATTAAATAATAAGTTAAATAGGAGCGAATATGGTTGGAAGATTTGACAATTGGAATTTGATAATTTAAATATGATATTTGGATTCAGTGAATTTTTCCGAGTCGGAAAATATAGTTTTCTGCGTAAAAGCGCGCAGTGGAATTTTGACCGGCAATACCGGCTGAGATCTGTCTGGTACTACAGCTGAAGAAATTGATTATGGGTAAATGAGATTAAGAAATGAGGAATTATAATTAGGGAAGGTAGAAATATTTAAAGTGCGATTTAGAGCGCTAATCTTAAAGGTTTTGGCCCAAAATTGGGCCAACGGACAAAAATAAGTGAACCGGACCTAAGTGGGCCCAAGACCCAACATATATAAACATTAGTTATGAGCATTTCAGCTCATTTTACCCTAAAAAGA
>NC_029788.2:118916135-118917688 GCF_000816755.2 Arachis ipaensis
ACCACCATAACTTGAGCTACGGAGCTCCGATTGATGAGCCGTTTGCGGCCACGCGTCGCTCTTCTCATCCTCTACAATTCTATCTAAGTTTTGTAGTGAGTATTCCATTCATCTCTGCCCAGTTTTCGAAATTCCCCACTGTTACACGTTTTTGGGTAGTTAGTGTTGAAATCTTGTGATTTTGGATATTTAGGGATACTCCTGTTGAATTTTTCTCTCCTTTGTGAGGCCCAAGCCCAACATTTTAAGGGTGTTTCTTGCACCCATTGTGCCACAACCCTAGTTCAGATTTTTGGGGGTCATTGAGAGTGAGAGAGAGTAGCCACCAAGTGAGAGAGAAAGGGAAAAACAGAATTCCCGTTTTTGCCCAAAGCAGTAAATTTTAAATGGCAGTTTCTCATTTGTTCACCGTTGGATCGGCTTGAAATTTAAATTTCATGTTCCTATCATCTTGTTCTTCATTCCGGTCGGTGGAGATGTTTATTGAAGATTTGCAGTGAGAGAAATTGGCTTCGCAAGAGAGAAATTAGGTTTCCCGGTTTTACACAGAGCAGCAATTTGGGAACAGCAGTTTCTCATTATTTCACTGTTGGATCGACGTGAAATTTGAACTGTAGATTCTTCACATCTTGTTCTTCATTCTGGACGGTGAAGATTTTAATTAGAGGTCTGCAGAGGGAGAAATTGGCTTCGACAGCAGCTCTGTTTTTTTGGGTATATTTCATCTTCTTGCTTTTCATTTGTGAGCTTTGGTGCTTTGATGTTTTGGCTGGTTATATGAACATTTTTGTGCTTTGTTTGAGACTCTCTTGTACCTCATTTGATTATAGTGGAGCTATTTCATTGGTCTGGACGACTCGTGATTTTTACCTCTCACACTGAGGGGTTTTCCACGTTAAAATCTCGGTGTGTTCTTATTATTGCTTTACTTGCTATATTTGCTTGTTATAGTTGCTGCCATATTGTGTTGTGAGTGCTTCCATATTATTCTTGGATTGGACATTTGTGTCGTTTCCGCTGCTAGGCTCTTTTCATACTGGCATCAGAGCTTGTTGGTATTTTTCTGGGCTTGTGATTCTGTGAACAATGGAAGCTAATACTAATACTAGTAGGATGATCACTCTTAATGGTCCTAATTATGATTTGTGGAAGTCAAAAATGGAAGATTTGCTTTATGTCAAGAATTTTCATCAACCAGTTTTTGGTACAGAGAAGCCTAATGATAAATCTGATGATGATTGGACTTTGTTGCATAGACAAGTCTGTGGATATATTAGGCAGTGGGTTGACGATAATGTGTTGAACCATATTATTGGAGAGACACATGCTCAGACTCTTTGGATTAAGCTTGAACAGTTGTATGCTCGAAAAACTGGGAATAACAAGATGTTTTTGATCAAGCAGTTGTTGGCTTTGAAGTATACAGATGGGACATCAATGACAGATCACTTGAATAATTTCCAAGGAATTATAAATCAGTTATCTTCCATGGGTATCAAGTTTGATGAAGAGGTTCAAGGATTGTTACTTCTTGGCTCCTTACCAGACTCGTG
>NC_029788.2:118917724-118919899 GCF_000816755.2 Arachis ipaensis
ATCTAGGAGGAATTTGTTTACATCTTATACTCCTAGTGATTTTGGTGATGTTAAAATGGCTCATCAAGGTGTTGCAAAATGTGCCGGTGTTGGACAGGTTTGTTTGGAAACCTCCAACGGTACCAAGTTGACTTTGAAGCGTGTGAAGCATGTTCCAGATATTCGGTTGAACTTACTTTCTGTTGGTAAGTTGTGTGATGAAGACTTGGATAGCTCATTCTCTCGTGATAGTTGGAAGCTCACCAAGGGTTCCATGGTTGTTGCTAGAGGTATTCGACACTCTACTCTTTATTTAACTCAAGCAAAGATTGTGAAAGATGTTGTTAATGCTGCTGAGTTTGTTGATGAAACTGATTTATGGTATAAGAGATTATGTCATATGAGTGAGAAGGGCATGAATATGTTATCCAAGAAGAATCTTTTATCTGGTTGTAAGGTTGCTTTGCAAAAGTGCAACCATTGCTTTGCTGGGAAATAGAACAGGGTTTCTTTCAAGAGCCACCCACCTTCAAGGAAGTCAGAGATACTTGACTTGGTGCATTCTGATGTATGTGGGCCGATGAAGACAAGAACACTTGGAGGGTCTATCTATTTTGTAACCTTTATTGATGATCATTCTAGGAAATTATGGGTTTACACTTTGAAGACCAAAGATCAAGTTTTGAATGTGTTCAAGCAATTTCAAGCTTCTGTTGAAAGAGAAACTGGGAAGAAGTTGAAATGTATTCGTACTGACAATGGTGGTGAGTACTCAGGTCCATTTGATGCTTATTGTAAAGAGCATGGTATAAGACATCAGAAGACTCCTCCGAAGACTCCTCAGTTGAATGGCTTGGCTGAAAGGATGAACAGAACATTGGTTGAAAGAGTTAGGTGCTTATTGTCACAGTCTGGATTGGCAAAATCCTTTTGGGGTGAAGCTTTGAGCACTGTTGTTCATGTCTTGAACCGAACACCATGTGTTCCCTTGCAATTTGAAGTGCCAGAGAAGGAATGGTCAGGTAAAGATGTTTCTTATGATCATTTAAGAGTCTTTGGATGTAAAGCTTTTGTTCATATTCCTAAAGATGAGAGATCTAAGCTTGATGTAAAGACTAGGCAATGTATTTTTATTGGCTATGGCATGGATGAGTTTGGTTACAGGGTTTATGATCCTGTTAACAAGAAGGTGATTCGGAGGAGAGATGTTGTCTTTGTTGAAGACCAAACATTGAAGGATGTTGATAATGCGGAAAAGCCAATGGTTCAGCCTAGTGATGATTTTTCTGACTTGGATATTACTCCCTCTATGCCTATGGTAGAAGATGGTAGAGTTGAAGCTCAAAATAATGAGCATAATACAAGTGCAGGTGAAGATGGAACAGTTGATCCAATACTTGATGAAGTTGGTGATGATGATCAAGATGAAGAACCAGCTTTAGAAATTCCTGCAAATGCACTTAGAAGGTCCACAAGAGAGAGAAAGCCTTCGTCAAGGTATTCTCCACATGAGTTTGTTTTGTTGACTGATGGGGGAGAACCTGAATGCTTTGGAGAGGCTGTTGAAGATGAAAGCAAAGCTCATTGGCTTGAAGCTATGCAAGAAGAAATGAAGTCCTTACTTGAGAATGATACCTATGAGTTAGTGAAGCTACCGAAAGGTATGCGAGTTTTGAAGAACAAATGGGTATTCAGAATCAAGAATGAAGAACACAATTCTAAGCCTCGGTATAAGGCTAGATTGGTTGTTAGAGGTTTTAGCCAGAGAAAAGGTGTTGATTATGAGGAGATCTTTTCTCCTGTTGTGAGGATGTCATCCATTCGTGCTGTGCTTGGATTAGCAGCGTCTCTTGATTTGGAGATTGAGCAAATGGATGTGAAGACAGCTTTTCTTCATGGTGATTTAGACAAGGAGATCTACATGGAGCAACTGGAGGGCTTTGTTGTTAAATGAAAGGAAGATTTTGTGTGCAAGCTTAAGAAGAGTCTTTATGGGTTGAAGCAAGCTCCAAGACAGTGGTACAAGAAGTTTGAATCTGTTATGGGGAAGCATGGTTACTATAAGACAACTTCAGATCATTGTGTATTTGTGCAAAAATTTTCTGATGATGATTTTATCATTATTTTACTTTATGTGGATGATATTTTGATTGTAGGCAAGAATGCTTTGAGGATTAATGAGTTGAAGAAACAATT
>NC_029788.2:118919948-118937341 GCF_000816755.2 Arachis ipaensis
GTACTGTGAGTCGTTTTCTCTCTAATCTAGGTAAAGAACATTGGAATGCTGTTAAATGGATTATGAGATATCTCAAAGGTACAACTAACTTGAGTTTGAGTTTTGGTGGTGAGAAACCTTTGCTAGTTGGCTTTACTGATGCAGACATGGCAGGAGATATTGATTCTCGAAAGTCTACTTCAGGTTATTTGGTCAAGTTTATAGGGGGAGCTATTTCATGGCAGTCAAGGCTACAAAAGTGTGTTGCACTTTCTACCACAGAGGCAGAGTTTATTGCAGCAACTGAAGAATGTAAAGAATTGTTGTGGATGAAGAAGTTTCTTGCAGCACTTGGTTTCAAGCAAGACCGTTATGTGTTGTTGTGTGATAGCCAAAGTGCTATTCATCTTGCCAAGAATTCTACTTTTCATCCAAGATCTAAACATATTGATGTTAGGTATCACGGGATACGGGATGTGTTAGATTCAAAGTTGTTGGAACTTGAGAAAGTTCACACTGATGACAATGGTGCTGATATGATGACAAAAGCATTGTCAAGAGAAAAGTTTGAAACATGTTGTTTGATCGCCGGAATGGCGAGAGCCTCCACCTAGTCGAGAAGGGGGAGATTTGTTGGATTTTTCTCTCCTTTATGAGGCCCAAGCCCAACATTTTGAGGGTGTCTCTTGCACCCATTGTGCCACAACCCTAGTTCAGATTTTTGGGGGTCATTGAGAGTGAGAGAGAGTAGCCACCAAGTGAGAGAGAAAGGGAAAAACAGAATTCCCGTTTTTGCCCAAAGCAGTAAATTTCAAATGATAGTTTCTCATTTGTTCACCGTTGGATTGGCTTGAACTTTAAACTGCATGTTCCTATCATTTTGTTCTTCATTCTGGTCGGTGGAGATGTTTATTGGAGATTTTCAGTGAGAGAAATTGGCTTCGCAAGAGAGAAATTAGGTTTCCCGGTTTTACACAGAGCAGCAATTTTGGAACGGCAGTTTCTCATTATTTCACCGTTGGATCGACGTGAAATTTGAACTGTAGATTCTTTACATCTTGTTCTTCATTCTGGATGGTGAAGATTTTAATTGGAGGTCTGTAGAGGGAGAAATTGGCTTCGACAGTAGCTCTGTTTTTTTGGGTATATTTCATCTTCTTGCTTTTCATTTGTGAGCTTTGGTGCTTTGATGTTTTAGCTGGTTATATGCACATTTTTGTACTTTGTTTGAGACTCTCTTGTACCTCATTTGATTATAGTAGAGCTATTTCATTGGTCTGGACGACTCGTGGTTTTTACCTCTCACACTGAGGGGTTTTCCACGTTAAAATCTCGGTGTGTTCTTATTATTGCTTTACTTGCTATATTTGCTTGTTATAGTTGCTGCCATATTGTGTTGTGAGTGCTTCCATATTATTCTTGGATTGGACATTTGTGTCGTTTCCGCTGCTAGGCTCTTTTCAACTCCAACATGGATTCTAAGTGGGTTCTATCCCTACTTCATATGGGCTGAGGTAAAATGTGCTCAAACCCTTGTGATTTGTCATTTTTATGAGCCCTAGGTTGATGTATGTATGTGATATTGGTTATGTTAGTGTATTTGGTGATGTTGGTGCACAATTGGAAGATTGGTATTGCTTGAGGAGGTTTGGTGAGGCTTGGAGCTAAGGTTGGTCAAGACTTCCGTAGAAGAGGCTCAATTGGTTTGGCTACAAGAGGTACGGTTTAAGTTTCATTTAAGTACCGTGTGTTGTGATGAGAATTCCTAGGCTAGATGCCCCTAGGATTAAGTTTGGATTGCGTAAATGGTTGGTGCTAATATGCATAGTTGGTATGTAATGTGAATTAATGATTGGGTTGAGGATTGTGTAACCTTGTATGCTTGGTGTATTGAGAATTTGATGTACAGGGTAATGAGTATTGATTTGTGGTTTATGCATTTAAATTGTGAAATTGGGCCGGAGGCCGTGAATTTTGGGCCAGAGGCCGGAAAGAGGTAAGAAAAGTAAGTTGATGTGTGCATTGTATGATGGCACAAGTGATTGGATGAATTTCAGATAATGAATATATGAATGATTAGGTTGGTTATTGAATAATAAGGTTTGAGAAGTTAAAGTGTGGAATTTGGTAATTTTGGGTGAAATTCTGTAGATGAGGTATGTTTGGTTCAGTTGAGATATATTATGTGATCATATATGTGATTATGGTTATTGATGCCTGAATGGTATGATGATGCATTAGAGATATATATGTTGTGATATATGCTTGGGGAATGATTAAGGTTGATTTGTGGGTGAAATCACGTGATAGTGAGTATGATATTGATTATGTATAATGATGGTTGATTGGAAATGGTATTATTGGAAATTGGGATGAGGAAGGATGTATGACATGATATTGTGTTTGTCCTTTAGCCATTTGATCGAGAAGTGTTAAAATGGTTGGATGTGGTTTTGGGAATTTTTGGTAAAATATCAATGTGTGAGTTGAGGATGGCTTGATGTGGATTTTGGTACATTTTGATTGATTTCAAAAAAGGTTGAAATTGGCATGTTTTGGTTGATTTTGAAAAGAGTTGAAAATGGCTTGTTTTGAAAATGGCACCTTGTGGTTTTGTATGAAAACATGGTTTTTGGGCATACTTTGACGGGACATAACTTGGACTACGGATCTCTGTTTTGTGCCAAATCTGTTTAGAAATGAAATTGGATCCAGGATGTCCATGCCGTTCGAAGAACGAGTGAAAAATGATTTAAAATGAGAAAGTTATGTCCGTCGGAAGATTGGGGGTTGAATCTGTAAATTCTGCAGCTTTTAACTTAGAAAATTTTTAGCAGAACGATCCTCCGCGCGTAGGCGCACTTGGCGCGTACGCGTCGTTCTTCAAGAAAGCACCATCCATGCGTACGCATGGTGTGCGCAGGCGCATCGATGCACTGCACCAAATGCCCAGCCATTTTCCCGAGAGTTGTGCCAGTTTTGTGCCTGGGGCACAAATGTATCTGCGCGTCCGCGTGCATGACGCATATGCGTCGATGAGTTTTGTGGCCATCCACTCGTGCGCGTGGAGTACGCGTACGCGTGGCCTTATTTTCATGCCAAAGTTGATTTTTGAGTTTTAAAAGCCAAATCTCATACTTCTAAGCCTCCGATCTCACCTCTTATGTATTAAATCATTATGATATGCCTAGCAATGAGAAAGGAGCTAGGGGATGTGGTAACTTGCGAGTGAAGCAAGGGGAAAAGTTATGATCAATGATGATCAAAGATGATTATATGAGATATGGAGGATGACGGTGGAAGTACCGTGTATGCCATGAACCGGAGGGCTATATTTATTGATAAATGACCGGTTCTTGATTGGACCATGAGCCAGATGGCTGAGTTATTGCCGGGTTACGGCAAAGCCATTATTGTTTATGGCTGAGTATAAATGCATATATGATTAATGAATGAATATGTTAGATGGATAATAATGAAAAATATTGAAATGTGATGTGCGACCCCGGGTAGTAGGCAGTGGCGTTGTCCACTTGCTCTGGGTATGAGACGGGAAAGGAGGATTATGATAAATGAGTTTAATCATGGAGTTTTGAATAAATGTGTATTTGTGATACCTGGGTAGTAGCAAGGGTCGTGGTTCGTCCCGCTTGCTCCGGGTCATTGTCTGAGAATTGATAATAATGAAGGTGATTATGAATAAATGTTTATTTGTGATATTTGGGTAGTAGTAAGGGTTGTGGTTCGTCCCACTTGCTCCAAGTTAATGTTTGAGATTTGGTAACAATGAATGTTGATAATATGAATTGAGATTGAATGAATATATGTTTGAGATACCTGGGCAGCAGCAAGGGTTGTGGTTCGTCCCACTTGCTCCGGGCCAATGCTTGAGATACCTGGGTAGTAGCAAGGGTTGTAGTTCGTCCCACTTGCTCCAGGTCAGAAACTTGTACCATATTTGTGTATTACTTGCATGTATTGCTTGTGTTTGTACAACTGAGAGGCCCCTCATGCTGGTGTCAGTGGGTGTTGAGGGTTGTTCTTGATGGGATGAATTGATGATGCGATTGCATGATGATGATGATTATTGAATGAGATAATTGTAGCTCCCTGGGTAGACGCAGTGATGTGGTTTCACTAGCTCCAGGTGAGTGTATGATGTATTGATATAGAATTGCTGAGGCAGAACAACTGGTGATGGTTTTGCTTATAATTCTGAGTCTGATTCATGGAAGAGTCAGCGAGTTGGGAAACATGTGAAACATGAATTAGATTTAGCACTCCCTTATGACAGTTGCTTATTCATGGATTAGCGAGAACCTAAGATGATACATCTTCGCGATTTTATTTCTACTCTTTTCAGGCTTCTCGATTAATACTCCTTTCGAAATTACCTATATTTATTTATTAAAAATCCACCTGAAAGTCGTACCACCGTAATATCATTGACTTATGACTCGAGCATAAGGATTTGAATATTAGGGTGTTACATTATGGTATCAGAGCAGTTCGTCCTCGTGAGCCTGAGGGATGGAACTGCTTATGCTTCAATGCATACTCTGAGTCTGTGCCTGTGCTAGTTAGGGTATCTAACTGATACATCTAGCATGAAGTCTATGAGTGTACCTTTGGTACTTTGAAGCACTATACTTCCGATATTAAGACTGATCAACTTGATATCGATTGTTTGGTGTGTATAGAAACCAGATGGCACCTCGTGGACCCGGTCGAGGACGTGAAAGAGGTCGTACTAATACGCAGGAATCGAAAATCAACCCGAATAACCCGGTAAACCTTATGGCGGCGTTGGAGAATATGGCTGCTGCTATGCAGGCCACTGCGGAGGCTCTTGGGCAACAGATAAACAATAATGACAATGGTGGAAGGGAAGCTCAGGGCCCGATGACACTGGCAACCTTCTTAAAGGTTAATCAACCTAAGTTCAAGGGAACCACCAATCCGACAGAAGCTGATACTTGGTTTCAGGCTATGGAGCGAGCACTACAAGCGCAGTTGGTGCTTGAAGAGCAGCGTGTTGAATTCGCTACCTATCTACTCACGGGGGAAGCATCGCATTGGTGGCAAGGGGCTCGACGTCTCCTGCAACAGGTGAATGATCATATCACTTGGGATGCCTTCCAGGTAGAATTCTATAAGAAGTACTTTCCGAATTCTGCCAGGACAGCCAAGGAATTGGAGTTACTGCAGCTAAAGCAAGGTGCTATGTCCGTATCTGAGTATACAGACAAATTTGAGGAGCTATTCAGGTTTTCCCGCATGTGTCAAGGAGCTCCGGGAGACTTCGAGGAATGGAAATGCATTAAGTATGAAGGAGGGCTCCGGAGCGACATCTTAAGTTCAGTGGGACCAATGGAGATCCGAACTTTTTCAGAGTTAGTGAATAAAAGCAGAATTGCTGAAGAGTGTGTGAAAAGGAGGGTTGCAGAGAAAGGAAGTCATAGAGAACACAACCAAGGATTCGCACCAAGGGGTCGAGAGTTTAAGGAGAGAGGATACGTACAACACTTTCCCCAAGGACAGAATAACTTTGCGACGAGTGAGGAGTCCCAAAGAAATGGTAAGGGAAAACGGGCAGCGACTGCTTCTGATGTTTTGAGCTGTCAGAGATGTGGTAGTCATCACTCAAATAGGCCGTGCCGATTGGGGTTAGGCGTATGTTACAAGTGCGGGTTACCAGGGCATGTATCAAAAAATTGCCAACAAGGAGAGAGTCAGGATGTGGGCTAATTGCGACAGTAAGATTGAGGTAATTGCAATAATCAGGCTTAAAGGACAGTGCGTGATTTTATAATACCGCATGTACCGTAAAACTGGGAATGTCGAGTTTAATATTAGACTGAGGAGCAAATCGGATGATCCGAGTAAGGATTTGCCTTAATACAAATGGATAAATTCCTGTGATGTAAATGATTTTTTGTTGAGAATGATATGTTGTGTTTGTTATGTAGTTGGTTGATTTCTGGATTTTTGGTGGAACGGATTGAACCCGTGACTTTTAGTTCCTTTGATTTAAATAGATAAGGAATGGTCCTAAATGAGGGATTTGGAAACGTTGATTTGAAATGCCAGTTATGCTAAGTTGTGGTTGAGTACTTGAGGAAGTAAGTAATAGAGCTCATACTAGACGAGAGATCAGAATAAAGTAGCAGAAACTTGCGGAAGCAGTAACACAGGATAGCTACAAATAGGAGCTGTAAAAGTTTACTATAATATCTTAAGTTTGAATACTAGAAGGGTTAAGTGGGTTACTACAAGTAATGATCCCCAAATAGTTGGAATTGATTGCGGCTGCGAGCTTTGATGGTTCTAAAGCGGATGAGGAAATTATCATTGATGCATAATTGGATTTAGATGATGAGAGAGTGCAAGTTGTCGTGTTTGAGAGATGAGTACCATGATGTTTGGTCATAGTGACCTTGGAATTAGATTGAGATTTATAATGATTGGTTTTGAAAGACGAATGTGAAAGCCACTAAATTGATGTGTCTCGGATGATTTTATAGATTATTAAAGGAAAGCGGATTCTCATGATTTTTGTTAAATTGTTATTTCAAACTTATTTGCTTTCTAGAAATGAAAGGGGTTTTTGATTGATGAGTCAGAGACTTTATAACAGCAAGTCATGTAGAAATTCGAGGGTTTGAGAATAAGAAAGTAAGTTTGGAGGTTATGCTTGGAGTTGAGCTGTGATTAATGGTAATTGGCTTGGCAGAGGGAGAGGATAGTGATGGATGGAATTTTCGAGGGCAAAAATTTCTGTTAGGGGGGTAGAATGTAATACCCGGTCTAACCGAAATTAATTAAATAATAAGTTAAATAGGAGCGAATATGGTTGGAAGATTTGACAATTGGAATTTGATAATTTAAATATGATATTTGGATTCAGTGAATTTTTTCCGAGTCGGAAAATATAGTTTTCTGCGTAAAAGCGCGCAGTAGAATTTTGACCGGCAGTACCGGCTGAGATCTGTCTGGTACTACAGCTGAAGAAATTGATTATGGGTAAATGAGATTAAGAAATGAGGAATTATAATTAGGGAAGGTAGAAATATTTAAAGTGCGATTTAGAGCGCTAATCTTAAAGGTTTTGGCCCAAAATTGGGCCAACGGACAAAAATAAGTGAACCGGGCCTAAGTGGGCCCAAGATCCAACATATATAAACATTAGTTATGAGCATTTCAGCTCATTTTACCCTAAAAAGAAGGATTGGGGCGCTGAAATTGAGAAGAGAGAAGAGAAGAG
The DNA here is from genome assembly GCF_000816755.2 of Arachis ipaensis. Lineage (NCBI taxonomy): Eukaryota > Viridiplantae > Streptophyta > Magnoliopsida > Fabales > Fabaceae > Arachis > Arachis ipaensis. The sequence goes on from NC_029788.2 coordinate 118,927,192, forward strand.
AGAAAACCTAACTCTCTTTGATCTTCAAACCACTATAACTTGAGCTACGGAGCTCCGATTGACGAGCCGTTTGCGGCCACGCGTCGCTCTTCTCATCCTCTACAATTCTATCTAAGTTATGTGGTGATTATTTCATTCATCTCTGCCCAGTTTTCGAAATTCCCCACTGTTACACGTTTTTGGGTAGTTAGTATTGAAATCTTGTGATTTTAGATGTTTAGGGATACTCCAACATGGATTCTAAGTGGGTTCTATCCCTACTTCATATGGGCTGAGGTAAGATGTGCTCAAACCCTTGTGATTTTCCATTTTTATGAGCCCTAGGTTGATGTATGTATGTGATATTGGTTATGTTAGTGTATTTGGTGATGTTGGTGCACAATTGGAAGATTGGTATTGCTTGAGGAGCTTTGGTGAGGCTTGGAGCTAAGGTTGGTGAAGACTTCCGTAGAAGAGGCTCAATTGGTTTGGCTACAAGAGGTACGGTTTAAGTTTCATTTAAGTACCATGTGTTGTGATGAGAATTCCTAGGCTAGATGCCCCTAGGATTAAGTTTGGATTGCGTAAATGGTTGGTGCTAATATGCATAGTTGGTATGTAATGTGAATTAATGATTGGGTTGAGGATTGTGTAACCTTGTATGCTTGGTGTATTGAGAATTTGATGTACTGGGTAATGAGTATTGATTTGTGGTTTATGCATTTAAATTGTGAAATTGGGCCGGAGGCCGTGAATTTTGGGCCGGAGGCCGGAAAGAGGTAAGAAAGGTAAGTTGATGTGTGCATTGTATGATGGCACAAGTGATTGGATGAATTTCAGATAATGAATATATGAATGATTAGGTTGGTTATTGAATAATAAGGTTTGAGAAGTTGAAGTGTGGAATTTGGTAATTTTGGGTGAAATTATGTAGATGAGGTATGTTTGGTTCGGTTGAGATATATTATGTGATCATATATATGATTATGGTTATTGATGCCTGAATGGTATGATGATGCATTAGAGATATGTATGTTGTGATATATGCTTGGGGAATGATTAAGGTTGATTTGTGGGTGAAATCACGTGATAGTGAGTATGATATTGATTATGTATAATGATGGTTGATTGGAAATGGTATTATTGGAAATTGGGATGAGGAAGGATGTATGACATGATATTGTGTTTGTCCTTTAGTCATTTGATTGAGAAGTGTTAAAATGGTTGGATGTGGTTTTGGGAATTTTTGCTAAAATGTCAATGTGTGAGTTGAGGATGGCTTGATGTGGATTTTGGTACATTTTGATTGATTTCAAAAAAGGTTGAAATTGGCATGTTTTGGTTGATTTTGAAAAGAGTTGAAAATGGCTTGTTTTGAAAATGGCACCTTGTGGTTTTGTATGAAAATATGGTTTTTGGGCATACTTTGACGGGACATAACTTGGACTACGGATCTCTGTTTTGTGCCAAATCTGTTTAGAAATGAAATTGGATCCGGGATGTCCATGCCGTTCGAAGAACGAGTGAAAAATGATTTAAAATGAGAAAGTTATGTCCGTCGGAAGATTGGGGGTTGAATCTGTAAATTCTGCAGCTTTTAACTTAGAAAATTTTTAGCAGAACGACCCTCCGCGCGTAGGCGCACTTGGCGCGTACGCGTCGTTCTTCAAGAAAGCACCATCCACGCGTATGCGTGGTGTGCGCGGGCGCGTCGATGCACTGCAGCAAATGCCCAGCCATTTTCCCGAGAGTTGTGCCAGTTTTGTGCCTGGGGCACAAATGTATCCGCGCGTACGTGTGGCTGACGCGTACGCGTCATTTGGCAAATTTTCAATCCACGCGTCTGCGTGCATGACGCATATGCGTCGATGAGTTTTGTGGCCATCAATGCGTGCGCGTGGAGTACGCGTACGCGTGGCCCTGTTTTCATGCCAAAGTTGATTTTTGAGTTTTAAAAGCCAAATCTCATACTTCTAAGCCTCCGATCTCACCTCTTATATATTAAATCATTATGATATGCCTAGCAATGAGAAAGGAGCTAGGAGATGTGGTAACTTGCGAGTGAAGCAAGGGGAAAAGTTATGATCAATAATGATCAAAGATGATTATATGAGATATGGAGGATGACGGTGGAAGTACCGTGTATGCCATGAGCCGGAGGGCTATATTTATTGATAAATGGCCGGTTCTTGATTGGACCATGAGCCGGATGGCTAAGTTATTGCCGGGTTACGGCAAAGCCATTATTGTTTATGGCTGAGTATAAATGCATATATGATTAATGAATGAATATGTTAGATGGATAATAATGAAAAAATATTGAAATGTGATGTGCGACCCCGGGTAGTAGGCAGTGGCGTTGTCCACTTGCTCCGGGTATGAGACGGAAAAGGAGGATTATGATAAATGAGTTTAATCATGGAGTTTTGAATAAATGTGTATTTGTGATACCTGGGTAGTAGCAAGGGTCGTGGTTCGTCCCGCTTGCTCCGGGTCATTGTCTGAGAATTGATAATAATGAAGAGTGATTATGAATAAATGTTTATTTGTGATATTTGGGTAGTAGTAAGGGTTGTGGTTCATCCCACTTGCTCCAAGTTAATGTTTGAGATTTGGTAACAATGAATGTTGATAATATGAATTGAGATTGAATGAATATATGTTTGAGATACCTGGGCAGCAGCAAGGGTTGTGGTTCGTCCCACTTGCTCCGGGCCAATGCTTGAGATACCTGGGTAGTAGCAAGGGTTGTGGTTCGTCCCACTTGCTCCAGGTCAGAGATTGTGACGCCTGAGTAGTAGCGGCAGTAGTGGTGAATCCACTCGCTCCAGGTTGAGCTTTTAAACACCCACCTGGGTAGTAGCCGCAGTATTGGTTATTCCACTAGCTCTGGGTTGAGCGGGTAGTAGCAAGGGGGTTGTAGCTCAAACCTACTTGCTCCGCAATGGGTGTTTCTGTCCAATGGTTAGCTACCAGGACATGTCGGGTTGGCTATATAACCGACAGATGATATCATCAGCCATAGGGCAGGAATTCATCATTTGCATATGTTTGAATTGTTTGGGTTTGCCATTTGTTTTGGATTTCTACATCATATATGCCATGTTACCTGACTATATGTTACTTGTTCTACTTGTACCATATTTGTGTATTACTTGCCTGTATTGCTTGTGTTTGTACAACTGAGAGGCCCCTCATGCTGGTGTCGGTGGGTGTTGAGGGTTGTTCTTGATGGGATGAATTGATGATGCGATTGCATGATGATGATGATTATTGAATGAGATAATTGTAGCTCCCTGGGTAGACGCAATGATGTGGTTTCACTAGCTCCAGGCGAGTGTATGATGTATTGATATAGAATTGCTGAGGCAGAATAACTGGTGATGGTTTTGCTTATAATTCTGAGTCTGATTCGTGGAAGAGTCAGCGAGTTGGGAAACATGTGAAACATGAATTAGATTTAGCACTCCCTTATGACAGTTGCCTATTCATGGATTAGCGAGAACCTAAGATGAATAATTGGTGAAGAAGCTTAGGATGCTTAGTGAGTTTTATTGCAGTGCATTGTATTTATTTGGCACTTTTACCGTACTGGGAACCCATGGGCCCGGGGTTCTCATTCCGTATATATCTCTCGTTTTTCATATACAGGTCCAGGTGCTCAGAAGTGAATTGTGGGTCGTCTGAGAGACGGCGAAGATCTTTATTTCCTCTACTTTGTGTTTTGATTAGAATCTCTCCACCTTTGTTTTGGAAAGTTTACATTATATATTGAACTCTTTGAATTTGCCTATAGAGGCTCTCATGTTTTCTTCGGGAGAGATTAGGATATACTGTTGTCAACTACTTTTATACTGTACCCTAGCCGACCTAAACTTCGCGGGTCGCGACTAGTGGCTATTTACTTATGTTATATATATCTATCTGTTATCTATCTCTTAATCTCCTCTACGCCTTGTCCGTATATCATTTTTGGCTTCACGGTTTATCTTTTGTTGTCGAAACGTGAGAGATACGTCTTCGCGATTTTATTTCTACTCTTTTCAGGCTTCTCGATTAATACTCCTTTCGAAATTACCTATATTTATTTATTAAAAATCCACCTGAGAGTCGTACCACTGTAATATCATTGACTTATGACTCGAGCATAAGGATTTGAATATTAGGGTGTTACACCTCATGGCAATTAAGGCCGCATGAGATGAACTATTCGACTCACAATTTAGAACTTGTTGCTGTTGTGTTTCCTCTAAAAATTTGGAGACATTATCTCTATGGCGTTAATTTTCACGTTTTCTCATACCATAAGAGTTTGAAGTATCTCTTTGAACAGAAAGAGTTGAATATGCATCAGAGGAGGTGGATGGAGCTTCTGAAAGATTATGATTTTGAATTGAATTACCATCCAGGAAAAGCGAATGTTGTGCAGACGCCTTGAGTCGGAAGTCTTTATATGTAGCCTGGATGATGTTGCGAGAAGAAGAGTTACTAAAGGCATTTCAAGGTTTGAATTTGGGAGTTAGAGAAGAATCTGGAATTCTGTGTTTGAGTCAGTTGCAGATTTCAAGTGATTTTAAATCAAAACTTCTGAAGGCTCATCAAGATGGTGAAGCATTACTAAGATATTGCCAACAACTGAACAGGGAAAATAGTGGAAAGTGTCAAAAGGACAGGATGGTTTGTGGAGGTTCAAGAACCGAATTATTGTGCCAGATGTCGGAGACCTGCGACAAAGTATCTTGGAGGAAGCTCATAAGAGCGGGTTTTCAATTCATCCAAAGAGCAACAAAATGTATCAGGATCTAAAAATGATGTTCTGGTGGCCATGGATGAAGAATGATGTGGCATTGCATGTATCTAAATGTTTAACATGTCAGAAAGTTAAGATCGAGCATCAGAGACCGTTAGGGACCCTTCAGCCTTTGGAGATTCCAGAATGGAAATGGGAGAGTATTGTAATGGATATTGTGATAGGTTTGCCTAGAACCCGGTCTGGTTGTGACGCTATTTGGGTGGTTGTGGATCGACTGACAAAATCAGCTCACTTTCTTCCTATTTGAATAAGTTGCACAATGGAAGAATTGGCTCGAATGTATATCAAAGAGATTGTCAGGTTGCACGGCGTGCCTTCTACCATTATATCTGACAGGGATCCTCGTTTCACATCAAGGTTCTGGGGAGCTTTTCAGCGTGCATTTGGAACTCAGTTAAGTTTGAGTACTGCATATCACCCTCAGACAGATGGTCAGTTAGAGAGAACCATTCAGACTTTGGAAGATATGCTAAGGGCTTGCGTTTTGGACCAGCCGGCGAGCTGGGACTATATATTCCATTAGTAGAGTTTGCTTATAATAATAGCTACCATGCAAGCATCAGAATGGCTCCATATGAGGCTCTGTATGGCAGGAAATGTCAATTTTCGCTATGTTGGTATGAAACTGGAGAAAGAAGTTTATTAGGGCCTGAGATGATAGTTGAAACTACAGAACAGATAAATAAGATTTGTAGCCGAATGCTTATAGCCCAAAGCCGTCAGAAAAGTTATGCTGATCAAAGGCGAAAGCCTTTGGAGTTTGAACAAGGGGAACATGTCTTTCTGAAAGTTATACCAACTACTGGAGTGGGAAGAGCTATTAAGACTAAGAAACTGAATCCCCGTTATATTGGACCATTTGAAATCCTGAAAAGAATTAGGCCAGTAGCTTATAGAATTGCCTTACCGCCGTATCTTTTGAATTTTCACGACGTATTTCATGTATCACAGCTTCGGAAGTATACTCCTGACACGAGTCATGTTCTGGAACCGGAACCAATTTAGGTAAGAGAAGATCTAACACTCCCAGTAATTCCGGTGAGAATTGATGACACTAATGTTAAACGATTACGCGGGAAAGAAGTATCATTGGTAAAGGTAGCTTGGAATCGAGCTAGTATTGAATCAGATATGCGAAAGGACTACCTACATCTCTTTTCAGGTAACTAAATTTGAATTTTGAGGGCAAAATTCTTTGTTAGGTGAGTAGGATGTAAACCCCGATAAATTAGAAGATAATTAGTCAATAAATTAGTTTTTAATAAGAAAGATTAGAAATGCTAATATTATATCAAATTAGGATAGAGCTCATCAAAATGAGAATTTTGACACTAATTTTGAAGAAAACGGTCCAAGATTGGACCTGACGGGCCGAACCGATTGAACCGGATCCAAACCGGACCGTCGGTCCAACTGGATCGACCTATTAAACGCCCTGTGTGCACACACAATCAACGAAGGTTTGCGAACTGTGCGTACGCACAGGCCTGTGCACACGCACACGTTAGGAATGGCATTCGGTTGATGGCACTAGCACACCTTGTGCGCGCACTCAACCCTGGAAATTTAACTTTCTGTGCGTACGCACAAGCCTATGTGCACGCACACTTTCTGAAAATGATTCTGGGTGTGCGCACACACACCCCTGTGCGTACGCACGCAACCCTGTCCTTTCTATAGCTTTTGTTTTCAAGTCTTTCACATTCTCAACAAGCTTGTAACCTTCCGAGATGTTATTTCACACTTATAAACTCCCAATTTCATCCCTTAAATCTTAAATTGATATAGAATGCCTAATGATTGAGAGTAAGCTAGGGAAGAGGGTAACTTGTGGATGAAAAAAGAGGATATTATGATGAGTTATGATTAATGAGGGTGGTATGAGTTAATGAGGACGATGGTGGAGTGTTGTATATGATATGAGGCGAGTAGCTGTGTATGACATGAGCCGAATGGCTGAGTATGAGATGAGCCGAATGGCGGTATCTGATGGTGATTTATGACTGATTATAAATTATGAATTGTAAGCTGGATGGCTGAGATGAATGTTAATATATGGCTGTGATTAAATGCATATATGCTGAATTGTTGATTATTATGGTTGTTGCACTCCACCTATCTGAGATACGAGTTTTCCTGGGTGAAAGCAGTGGCTAGCCACCACGTGCTCTAGGTGGAGACTCGATACTCTGCTACTCCTATGTCGTAAGTGTTGCCGGACACTGTGAAAGTTTCGGATGAGCTCGCCCCCGTGAATATACACCATTGAGGGTGTTGGATATGATTTATGAATTATATTATGAATAACTCGAGTTGGGGATGCACGACAGAGGGATAGTCCAATGGTTAGCTACCAGGACTTGTCGGGCTGGCTTTATAACCGACAAATGAGACTCATCAGCCACTAGGACAGGTATGCATCATATGCATTATATGTGATTTGTCTGGATTGTCTAATTGATTGCATTATTACTTGCTAATTGCCTAATTGTCTTATCTGCTTCCTACTTGTGCATTTCTTTGTTTGATATACTTGTGTTTGCATCTCAATTACTGTTGGCGGTTGGGAGGTTTGTAGGATTTGGAAAGGGGATACATAGTTAGACTGAAGATCCTTAAGTTAGTCGCCTATTTGCATTTCTTATGGTTTAGTATATTTATACGCCTTGATTATAAATTTGGGAGTTTTAGGATTGCCTTTGCCTTTCCCAAGACATTACATGTTAGATATTTGGGCACTGTTATCATGCTGAAAACCTCCGGTTCTCACCCATGCGGATTTTGTGGTTTTCAGATGCAGAACGTGAGGCTCCTCACTGAGGCATTCTGGAGGCTTCTATTTTGGCGAAGATCCTTAGCTCTTGGGATTTTATTTTGTCCTTATATACTTGTTTAGACACTTATATTCTCTACTGTATATATATATTTTGTATTAACTCCTCTTAGAGGTTATTTTGGAGAAACAGGTTTTGTATCTTGTGTTTTGAGCTTTATTTTGGGTAGTCCATCTATATATATATATATATACTTGTATGCTCAAACCGCTTATTTTCGCAAACCGAGTTCTGAGTCTTGATATTTGTATTTTGGCATTTTATTGTATATCTCTTCATGCTAGTTTACTCTTTATATGTTCGTTTACGTTATCGATCGGAGTGTTGTGCTTTTTGATTTGACGGTTTTGATTTATCCATTTTTTTAAAGGCTCCTAGTTATTATAAACCTTTTTACACTATTATACATATTAAATTTTATTTTTAGAGGTCGTAATATCTCGTCATCTCTGTTTTATGACTTAAGCATAAGACTATGTGTGATAGGATGTTATATTGAGCGCGTGCATGTATTTCACTATGCTTTTAATGATATTAGATTTTTTTAGTGTTGAACCAACTTGAATGAACTTAAATACAAAATTCTATGGATGTGTAGCATGAGTGTACTTTTAAAATAAATAAAATTTTGATATCACGAAGATAATTATGAAAACAAGCAATCAGGTATAAATGTTGTACATGACCTGTCAACAAGCAATCGGGTATAAATGGTGTCTCAAAATTTTTTATTATACTACTTTAAAAGGTAATAATAATCTATTCTATCTATCTATCTATTATATATTATCTATTATATCTATTATCTATTATTTATTATATCTATTATATTACATAAAAATTGAATTTTTACATTTATTATATCTCCATCAATCCATCATTATTATCATCTCTCTTTCCCACACACACACTCTCTCTCTCTTTCCATCCTCGCCATCATCATCGAGCAACCCTATCGGCAGCATTGGCGGCAACTGCAGGGAGCCGAAGAAGGCGAGAAGAAGGCGGCGACAGCTAACGGGAGTTGGGTATTTGTGGTACCATTCTCTCTCCACCACCATCTTCATTTCCATCCACACCAACATCTCCATCACCACCATCATCATCTCTCTCCCACTCTTTTTCTCTCTCCGTCCTCACCATCATCTCCACCACCGTCATAATCGAGCGACCACTATCGGCGAAGGCGGCGGCAACTGTAGGGAGCTGAAGAGGACGAGAAAGGGGGAGAAGAAGGCGGCGGCAACTAACAAGAAAGGGACAGCCTTTGTGGTTCAGGAGAGCGAGCTTGGAGTCACTATTAGGTATTTGTGGCACCACGCAGCAGCGGAGGCTTCTCAGGAGTTAGGGGTATGTAATTTTTTTTATTTTTTAGTTTCTTGAAAACTCAATGTAAGATTTGAATCTGAAATCTGTCTATTGCAGATATAGGTAATTGTTATTGTTGTTGTTATTGTTACTATTATGTTTTGTTTGTGAGGAGATAGTTCAAAGTTACGAAATTAGAGTGAATGGAATCTTGGGTTGATTTTGATGTAGTTTGAGATGTGTTTTTGTGTTTATTGGCTAGGTCTTTGGATTATCTTAAAAATTTTGTAGTTGATTGTGATATAAATCTTGTTCTTGGGTGTGAATATTTGGTAGTGCTTCAAAGGAGGAGAGAGATGACTTTGGTGGTGCTGGGATTGTATAAAGAAGAAGAAAAAGGTTGGTCATCGTCGAGAATGGAGCTCGATGTAGATGGTGGTGATGGAGAGTCGGAGGAGAAAGGAAAAAAAAAGGAGAAAAGGGGGGGTATGGCCAGCGATCATAAAGAAGGAGGTTGATAGTGGTTGCTCAATGATGATACTGGTGGAGATGATGGTGATGATGGAGAGAGAGTGTGAGAGAGAGAGAGAGATGATGATAATAATGGGGATATAAGGGGTATCATTGGAAAAAAAAATATTAATTATCAAAAAATTATCAATAAGGATAAAATTGATGCAAATCAAAAATTTAATGGACAAAATTAAAACAAATTAAAATTTAGGGATATTTTTAAAATTTTTAGCAAATATTAAGGACAAAAAATACTTTACCTTAGTATAGATAAAATAAAATAAAAGTTGTTTTTATTAAGTACTTTATCCTATAATTTATATCAATTTGATTTAGTAATATTTTTTAATTTATTTATTATAATATTCTGTTAGTATTTTTTAATGTAATTCTTTTAATTTATTAAATCAAATTTATTGTATGTACTAATTAATTAATTTGATTAATTTATTAGTTATTAAATAATAAATTTATGAATAAAATAGACAACTGAGATATTTTTAACTAATAATTAAATTAAATCAAATCAAATAATATATATTAAGCTAAATTTAAATCATGTAAATTAAAAATTAAATTAAAATAAAATAATTTGTTATTTATTTAAATTAAGTATAATAAATACAAATTAATTTTGTTAGATAATAATAATTGTCTGATTTACTATATATATGACCATATAAAATTATAAGAATCATAATTT
>NC_029788.2:118937560-118949085 GCF_000816755.2 Arachis ipaensis
AATTTTCTGATTTAATATATATATGACCATATAAAATTATAAGAATCATAATTTTTATTATTTTTTTATTTTAATTTTTTTTATGTATAATTTTTTTATGTATAAATATATTCAAATATATTAGAGATTTATTGCACAAAGCTGGCATGGCAGATGTCAAGAAAGTACCAACACCAATGATTATAACTATCAAACTCTCCAAAGAGGGGACAAATGTCTTTGACACTCCCACTCTACATAGATCTATTGTTGGCTTTCTCCAATATACAATATTAACAGACTACTTGAGATTGTTTACTCAGTCAATATGTAGAATTCATTAACTACTCATTGGCAGTGTGTTAAACGAACTCTGAGGTATTTGTCTGATATAGCAACTCGGGCCAATTTTTCATTCAAGCACTAATATGAGTGACGAGTATATATTATCTTTTTAACATTCACAATTTACATCATTGCACGCACTCATCATGGCATGCAGTCAAATAATTACATGAATTGATGTTATATTATGAATAATACAGATATTAGGGTATGATAGTTATATAAAATTAAACAGATATAATGATAGTATATACTAATTCTGAAATGGCAATTTTTAATATAAAAATCTTATAAAACCATTTTTAATAAGGTTTCGGATGCGATTCTTCTAAAATTTTATATAAATAGACTAATTATTTATATATGATTTTTTATTAAATGAATATTTTTTTATATTTCTATAATTGTGCATCCTTTGCGTTCTCAAGACAACCACACTTTGCATACAGATCTACCAATCCAGTGGACAGATACGAATCAATTCGAATCCCATTCCTTGTAATGTAATCATGCACTAATCCCATTTCTTGTAGTCTCACCAATTTTAACGAACCCATGAACTATGGCATTATAAGAGACAACATCCCTGTGAGAACTCTCGTTGAACAGCTTGTGGGCATCGTGGACGCGGCGATGGAGGGAGTAAACGCATATGAGGGTGTTGAGGGAGAAAGGATCGGTAAGAAAGTCGAATTGAAGGCCTGGGAGTGTAGCGAAAGGGCGTTGGAGATGGAAGAAGAAGAAAGGAGGAGGGAACAAACCTTGAACGCAAAAGAGAAGGTGTGAAAGTCAGGGGCGAGGGAGAGGCGACGGAGGGTGACGAAGTTGTAGAGGACAGAGGAAGGAGAGGAGAGGAGGGTGTGGGTCACGGTGATAGAAGAGGAGTGGGTCGTGGTGAGGAAGCGGAGAGGGCCTCACGGTGAGAGAGAGATCTGTGTATGTGATTGTTGGAGGTAGGTATATTAATATGAGAGAGAAGAGGAAGGTTGTTTTTATAGGTTTAATTAAGTTTACTTAATTATTAATTAATTTTAAATTTTTTAAATTTTAAATTAAAAAAATTTAAAATTAATTATTAATATAAATTAATGTAGTTTTGTTTAGTTTTTAACTAGTAACCTCTTGGTTCTATATACTTTTCCTTTCGTTATACCATTATTTGGCACTAATATAGAGCATACAATTCGTTAATGGAAATAACTAACGCATCAATTTTAAGCTGGTATGCCATTGACACATGGTAATATATACTAGTAATGCTACGTCCAACAATGTTAGCAACTAAGGAAAAATAATTTAAAATGCGATTATAAAATTAAAAACAATAAAATACCAAAATTAAAAGTGAAATAAAATATAAACAATGAACAAAAAATACTTTTTCTATTTATTGATATTCTCTCCTTTCATAAATATAGTGTAACTTATTAAAAAAATTAATCTTAAGTTGAATCGTATGAAAGAGAACTAATAGTCAAAATTAATCACTCTCCCATTATAATTATCTATTTTTACACTTTGTGTAGTTACAAATTTGGGTAATATGAATAGTTTTGTGCAATTATATTATTCATGTATATTGAGAATGAATTTTTTCAATTGTTAAAAAAAAAATTTAAAGGAGTATCGTGTGATTTTTAGCTCTTTATTATGTTATTCTCTTTTCTCAAATTTTTTTTTATTTCACTTATAAAATTAATAATAAGAAATTATATTTTATTCTTTCAATTGTTAAAAAAAATTAAAAAGATTAATTTCACATGTATATCTACTATTAACAACAGAAAATTATACAAAATGCATTAAAAAATTAATCATATATTTTCGAAATATAAAATCAATAATTCAAAAGTTAATGCAATACCCAAAAAATAGCAAACTAAAAAGAAATGCTAACTCTCTTTAGAGAAACCACTATTCACTTCTATCAATATACAAATTTTTTTAAATTTGTTGTAATAGAGTCAAATAATTTTTTGAAATTCAGATATAAGATTAACCTCTTAAAATATCTTGAAATAATGCATTTAAAATATACAGTAACTTTCGTAAAGTGTAATTTAATTTTCTCTACATTTATCAACGAAAAGTTAATATATTATTCAAACAAGTAGTCAATTAATTATTGACTCTTCATCTTTTATCTTCTTAGAGTCAAATAATTCTATTTTAAATAATTTATCTATTTTGTATTTTAAAAATATATGTTAAGATTATAAATTAAAATTTTTTTATTAAAAATATAAATTTAAATTTTAATGTATTTATTTTATATCTATTAAATAAAAAATTTAAAATTTTTTATTAATAGTAAATTTATTATGTGTCCTAATTAATCCTAAAACTTAAAAATTAACTTTGTCAAAATTACTCATCATTATAATTTTCAAACTATGAACACAAATTAATTTCACAATTTACGATGTTTTAAATTGTACTATTAGAAATAAATTATCCGTCTCTTTAACTTCTGTAGATTTAAACTTTCGATAAAAATACCTATACACAACAATCATAATTCGCCAAGAGTGAAACAAAAAGGGAGAGAGTAAGAGAGAAATAATTATTCAAATATCAATGACTCTTTGTGTTAGTAGAAACATTTTCATGTTATGACTTCTTGTTCAATTATTATTATGCATCAGCGAATTGATGCCAAAAAAAAAACATGTGACTATCCAAAATTATATGAAAGGGCATGAAAGCTTGATAGTTCATTGCAAATCCAAAGAAGATGATCTTGGAGCGAGGCTTGTGAAGTATATAGATGCATATGAGTTTTAATTCAGAGTTAATTTTTTTGGTGGTACACTTTTCTTTTGTAGTTTCTGATGTCCAAGTGTGTATTATTGGTTTGAAATATATAATGAAGATAGAGATTGAAAAAAGTGTAAACAATGTATTTATAGAATATCTAAAAAAAAATATTTTAAATATGTATCAGATAATACAAAATATTTGGTATCCATAAAATTCAGATAAATGTTAATTTTTTTATTTTATATATTTTGGATGATGAATTTTCAAAAATACTACCAATTGTTCTTGTAATCATTAAAATAAATTCTGTTGAAATAAGTTTGATATTAATGATGATGATATATGTGTTAGAAAATCTTATTTGTGCCTTTAAAAGAGCCGATAATTTCCTATATAACTGCCTTGCTTGTCCTTTAATTTTCTATTTATTTTACAAGCAAAATTTATTTCTCTTAATTTTTCTTTTGGTTTTGGTTTTAACTCATGATGATTTTTCTCTTCTCCCTAAATTTCACTGTGTGAAATTTGACAATGTGTAGAGAGAAAGTTTTAATTAAGAATATACACACAAATTAGTTTTGAAAGAATCTTGAATTAAAAACATTGGTTCTTAGTAAACTTTTACTTTTTATAAATTCTCAAGAATTGAAACTTATTTGAGTATTAACAGGATTAGATCTAAAAATTTAGTAAAGGAGTCTAAAATTATAATATTATATAATATGTAACATCCTCACTATCAGAAATCACGTTTTTGACTGTGCTAATTTGATAGCAAAAAATATTACGACTATTTTACATACTAAATATTAAAATAGGAGCCTGTGACTCGACACTGTATCGCTGATTTTCTTAAAATTACGGAAAATAAATACTTTATCTTAAGAAAAATACAAGCAGGCATAAATTCAAATACAAGACTCCTTACATAATATCTCATAATATAATATACATATAAAACATACAACTCCTATCCCTATTAAAAACTTATAATAACAAAGACGAGAGAAGAAAATAATCTAATTAACATAACAACATATAAACCAAACGCAGTATAACTCTTCTTAATGCCTCTTCATCTGGTTCCTGAAAAGGTAAAGCTGTAGGGGGTGAGAACCTAACCATACGGTCTCACCACGGAGTTTCAAAATTGTCATAAGAAGATATCTAATAAGAAAACTTTTTTTAAGCTCAGTGATTATCATTGCCTTATGAATCTTTAAAAAAAATAGGTAATCATTCAAAACCTTTTTGAAGAAACAATGTTTAATCTTTCAGAAATCCGAAACCTTTCCTTTCTTATAAGAAAATCTCAATCAAAAATCAACCACGCAATCAAACAACACAATCATTAATTCAGCACCAAAGTTCATTCTCAAATGTAGCATGCCAGGACAAACACATGCAAGACAGACAAGGATGGCACATGTTTAGGTAGCAGTTACAGCAAATAGTTCAAGTAGCAGTTAAGAACAGTTTAGCAATTAGACAAATCAAAACAAGTTCAACCCGAGCAAAGCATATAAATGCATATGATGCATACCTGTTCTATGGCTAATGAAGCTCATCTGTCGGTTATCCAGCCAACCCGACAAGTTTGAATTGTCCTTAGACTGTCCCTCGACGTGCATCCCCAAGAGTCTATGCATAACTTTTTCTCAAATAATCAATATTTCTCAATGGGGGTAACATTCCTGAAAATTTATATAGTGCTCGATCACACTTAGGTCGTAGGGTCAACAGAGTATCGAGTTTTTAACCTGGTACACGTGGTGGCAAGCCATGGTACTTTATCTAGGGAACTTCGTATCTCAAATAATTCAAATTCATAAGCCATGTGAATAATTCAAATTTCATATCTCAACATTCTCAACATTCTCAACATCATAATCATTCATCAATTCAAATCTCATTTCCAAATTCATTCAAAAACCATATTTCAAAGAAAATCCTCATCATCCTTCTTTCTATTCCGTTCACTAACAATTCCCAATTCAAAACATAACTCTTCCTTTGATAAATGAGGTCATCTTAAATCATATAATACATTAAAATTAAACCTTTTAAAATAACTACTTCAAATGAAACTTCTAATTTTATAAAATTTCGGCAACATCTCCTCTAAAACTCGGATTCTGCCACCTTTTTCGAGTCCCATCCAAACATTTCTCAAACCTGTTTCTCAACCATTTCCAAATCTCATTCATTTTCCAAAATTCAACCAGTTCCAATATCAAATAATTTTCAAAGCGAATCAGTGCCAATAATAAATCTCTTTTTAAAATCAAACTAGCTCAAATACTAAATCGTTTATAAAGTCAGACTAACTCAAAATTAAACCATTTCCAAAATTAATTCAGTTTCATATTCCAAATCATTTCCAAAGCCGATTTGTTTACATTATCAAAAATAGCTTAAAAACCAAGGAAGCCATTTTTTCCTAATAATCAACTAAATAACCTTTCAAAGTAATTTCTTTTCAGCAATCACAAACTACTCAAGCAATTAAGCAATCAGTCATTCAGTCCAGCAAACAGCCACATTTATAGGAGAATCATAATCATAGACTTATGTTTCTCACTTTAATATCTATTTATAACAACTCTGTAATATAAAATAGAATTTAAGAAAAACCCCTACCTTGTTCGCAACTTAATTACGTGACAAAACCCTTAAAACTCTGATTTCACAGTGGCATAATCAAATCCGATCATTTCCCAGCAATCACAGTCTCTAAGCACAGCACACAAGAGCATAGTTGAACCCTAAAACATTAACGTCGCGTAAAACTCACTAATCTATAACAGAACAGTATCAAAGGAGTTTTTGAGGCAAAAACAACTTACCGCATAGCAAGGAACCAGGAGCAGCATAGTCGCAGCTCCGGCGATCCTCACTGGTAAGAACAAAATTAGTGTGAACCACTTGGGATAGTTTAGGATAGATCTGGCGCAATGGATTCCCACCGAATCAGAACCAAACGGCAGGAGAAACTCACAGCAGCGGCGCACGTCTTGTGAAGGCAGAGGCTTCAGTTGCGGTGATGGACCTTCGGCGACGGTGGAGGAACGGCGGCGACGACGGTTGGGCACGGCGGTGACTCCACACGCGATGGTGATAGCGACGACTTCACCTCCTCTGCATGCGAGCTCTCTTCTCTGTCCATGGCTGTCGTTCGCGCTCCCTTCTCCCTTAATAGCAACACGACGACGGCAAGGCGCAGGGTCAGACTCGGCAATGGCGGAGAGAACAGTGGCGGTGACGGATCCAGAGGCGACGGCTCTGCTCAACAGTGACGATGGGAGCTTCGAAGATAGTAACCTTCGGCCTCCTCAGTCGGTGGCATGATGGCGGCGGTTCGGGCAGGACGGCGCCACGAAGCAACTCGGCAAAACGGCGGTTGGCGCGACGGCTAGATCTCCGTCTTCTCCCTTAGACCTCTCTTCCTCTCCTTTTCTTCCCCGACGCAACCCTCTCTTCCTCTCTACTTTCTCGGATCTCACTCTCCCTTCCCTACTTCCCCTTTTTCCATTTCCCTTCTCTTTTTTCTTTCTTAGTTTAATCTGAAGCTATGCTTCTTTTGGGAGAAAGGGGGAAAAGTGTGGCGGTGGTGGCTAGGGGTTAGGGTAGAATTAGGGTTTAATTTGGGACAAAAGTGAGATTAAGAATTTTGGGTAAATTGGGGTTTGGTCAATTTTAATAAAATTAAAGTATATTATATAAAATTGAAATCTAATTTGATCTCTTAAAATTATTTAAAAATACTAATTAATTATCAATTTACTAATCAGCTTTTACTTATTTTTAAATATTAAAGATTAATAATATTTGAGTTGCACTTTTATTTATACCAGACTAAATACTAAATATATTTTTTAAATAAAAAATAAAATTATATAATATATAATAAGTTTTTATACTTAAAATTAGAGTAAAGTATCGGTTTTTTCTCCAACAATTGTCTCATATATCTCTAAAACGTCAATTGCACATCATGAGCTTTAATTAGAGTTTTGAGAATCTCTTTTTAAAGTTAGAGAATACAAATATTTGGGATAGAACCGATGATTCATTCCGAATAATAGCTCATCAAAAGTTGAAATTAATTCTTGTAGCATTTATATGATTTATTCTTTTAGAGACATAATTGAACAAGAACACAATGTAAATAGTGGGTACAATATTAAAATCAAACATATTCAAGTGAGACATAATCGATGAATACATTCAAGTGAAAATAATTAAAATTGTCAATAAAAAATTATAAAATAAGACAATAAAAAATTTTTTGTAATTATTATTCACTAATAAACTTTAAAAAGGATATATTAAGTCTACTAGACTACTACTCATAATTTTTTTAAAAGAGAAATTGCATCATTTCAATTCTTGAAAAGCTCCTTCTATGTTATATTCATAATTATTTTACAAAGACATGATATTCGTATTACACTTGTGAACAAAATAGAGAAAGAAAATGCTCTAGAATTAAAGTAAAATTCATAATTAACTGTAAATAATAAGAAAACAAAGTTCTATAATTAAATCTTAAAAAAATTATACTTGGAAGGTGTGCTACTAGTAATGTGCAGCATTTGGAAGTGTTTTTTTTTGTCTTAGAAATGATGATAACGGTAGAAAGATAGAGGTGTTTATAGATCGGATCTAATTTACATATTTATGGTATTTATCTGAATTTAATTCAAAAATTGTGGATATCGATTCGATCTATAAAGTTATTGAATTGGATCGGATTTTATCTGCAAGGATATAGGATTGAATTGCGAATTTCATGTAGGTACTGCATATCCGATCCGCATATCCATAAATTCGCAAAAATAAATAAATAAGTATTTTTTATATTTTATTTTGTAACACCCTAAGTACCAAAGCTCACGCTTCCGGCTGTGCAACTCCGATAGCTCGGACATTACGACGACACTTATACTATTTAATACTAAAATATGAGCCTGTTTAAAACTTTTTACCACAATATCGTTCTCAAGATACTTCATTCGATAACGTACATCCATAGATATCATACAACTTACAAAAACTCATAAAGAGTACATATATATATATATATATATATATTACAAACATTAACTAATACAATTCCTATCCCTCTTACAAAATATCTCAAGATAAAGGCGAGGGTACAATAAACCATAACTAAAATAATGCAGAGCATTACAACAATTAAATAAGCTCTTCGTAACTTCTGCGCCCATATCCTGAAAGGGGAAAATTGTAGGGGGGTGAGAGCATCATCCTCGAAAGGGTTCTCAGTAGAGGGTTTTTGGGAATTATTGTAATAGGATACATAAAGATAAATCATACCAGTGATTAATAACCGTCCTATGCCTCTTTTCAAAAACAACAGTTTACAATAAAAGTAAAGTCGGAAATCTTTTCTAAAAGAGGAACCGTTCAATCCTTAAATCATTAAAAGCCTTTCAAAAAGGTTTATCAATACTGAACCAAAATAGCCTTTCATAGTTTTCCAAACCAGAAACATAAAACCGGAATCAATCATCGGTCCATCTCAATTCAACCACGGCGCTAGGCCCAAACAATCCAACCATCAATCAATCACCACAATCCAACAGAGTCCCAGATGCAAACACAAATAGAAAGTTCAAGCACAAACAATCAGTTACAGCAAGTAGAACAATTAGCAGTTAATCACAAAGGCAAACCACGTACAATTTGCACACCTAAACAATGTCACATAGATGCATATGATGCATGCCTGTCCTAGTGGCTGATGATATCATCTGTCGGTTATATAGCCAACCCGACACGTCCTGGTAGCTAACCATGGATAGAAACACCCATCGCGGAGCAAGTAGGTTTGAGCTACAACCTCATTGCTACTACCCACTCAACCCAGAGCCAGTGGAATAACCACTACTGCGGCTACTACCCAGGCGGGTGTTTAAAAGCTCAACCTGGAGCGAGTGGAATCACCACTACTACCGCTACTACCCAGGCGTCACAGTCTCTGACCTGGAGCAAGTGGGACGAACCACAACCCTTGCTACTACCCAGGTATTCCAAGCATATATTCATTCAGTCCCAACCATGGATCAACATCCATTTCAGCCATCCAGCTTAAATTCATAATTCATAGTCAGCCATACGGCCCATAACTCATTCGACAATCAGCCATAAATCAATATCATACATAGCCATTTCGGCTCACGGTTCAATCTAGAACCAGCCAATATTCATAATCATACATAGTCATTCCGGCCCATAACAAAACAGCACTTCCACCATTCAACATCATCAAATTCATAAAACCGGCATTTAAGCCATAAATCATTTTTCTCAAGCCATTTCACTTTGAAATCAAATTTCAACTCTTTTCAGCCTTGGCTTTAGAAATCTCGTTTCTCAAATCATCCCAGGCTCATAAGCCACTTTTACTCAAAGTAAGTTCCCCTTTTAAAAACAATGCCACTCTCGGCATCCTCTTTCGACAACTTCCATAACCATGGCAAGTTAAAGATTCATTTTGAAACATTCAAAATCATCCATCTAACAAGGGGATTTAATAATAAAAGTTTCTCGGCAGAGTCTCAAGTCTTTAGGGAAGAATAACATAACTCATTTCGCCAAGTTCATTTTAAATTCATTAAAAACCTTGGCTTCCTAATTTGAGTAATAAAGTAGGATCTGAGCCAATTCGAGTCATGTAATCAATTACTCTTTTCAAAGCCATTTCCTTTACTTAAACAAAACCGGCTTCAATTCCATAATTAAATCTGAAGCGTTTCAAACTGCTAAGAGAATCATTTTCGTAGTATTAATCTAGAGTTCAAAGGGTACTCTGAATCTTATTCAAAACGTCAAAATAATGAGGTTCATCAATCGAAATTCAATTCCTTTTAAAATCACGAAAACTCTTCCAATGGACACCCTTTATGTTTAATAGAGAAAAACATAAACTCGTTTTACCTTTAAAAACAGCCTCAAGGAAAAATTCTCTTTCGAATAACTTGTACCCAAAGACATACATTGATTCTCTTGGAAAATAAGGGGAAATCATGATTCTCTTTTCAGTAATTCTTTCAAAACATAGCTTCATCGTTTTTCATAATTGATCTAAGTAAAGATAATAAAAGAAGCCCTAAATTCACAATCCTCCAAGTAAATAGGAAAGGCGTTAAACTTAAATTTTCCAAATAACATTTCAAATAAAGCCTCGGATTTTATAGAAATTTCGGCAGCATCTCCCCTAAAACTTGGACTTTGCCACCCGGTTCGGGTCCCAACTAAACCGTTCCTCAATCCTTTTCAACAGTCCAGAGCCCAAATGTCAATTCAAAATCCAACAGTCGCCTCAGTGGCGTATCTCAAGGAAACCATTTCAAAATCAAATCAATATCAACCGATTTAACTCATTTCTAAAGCTTTAAAGAAACGGTTCAATAACAAATCATTTGTCCAAAACCAAGTCAATTAAAATAAACCAGGCTGAATTCAAAAGTGCATTTGACTTTTCACATCATTGAAATAATTGACTCAATTCAAACCAATCCTCAACGATTTTAAACTCAGATTTCAAATTTTTAAAGAATCAACTTCAAAACATTACATTTCACAAAGCCGCACAACAACTCAGCCAAACCAACATCCATAATCATTCGAGTCAATCAAATAATGCATAAGGCAGATACAATCACCAAATACACAATATCTCACATTAGTATCCATATGTAATAATTCCAATACACAAAACATAGTTTTTGGAAAGTGCCCCTACCTCAAAACGCAAATCCATAACCCAAACGCGTCACAGTGTCTTTTCTGCCTCAACCCAAAATCGACAATCAAAACCCCGGTTCCGCATGTCTTTCTCAATAGTAGAAACAACCTCAACGCCACAAGTAAACTCGGATTCTAACTCCTAGAACCATCAACATTACATTTACTTTATTACACGGAACAGAACACTAACGCAGAGCTCTCGAAATAGGAATACTTACTGAAACTAAGAAAGAACGGCTGAACCGAACCACAGCGCCCTCTGAACCGGTTGGGTGGTGGCCCCGGCAGCCACCTCCAGTGGCTGCGGCGACCCGACTCCGGCAACGGTGACTGAAACCAACATGCCGCAACAATAAAACTCTAGAATCTCACAAGAAACGAAAACAAAATTCGAAACCCTTACCGGCATTGGATCTCGACGGTGGCAAAGGCGTTTTCCGGCGACGGCAGCAGGGGTCTCAAGTGGCAGAAACGGCCAGAAGCTCCGGTGTGGTTCCGGAAGCCACAACCACTTCTTCGACAGCCATAAACGCAGAGACACAGATCCCTTTTTCCGGCAGTATTTTTCGGCGACGGTAATGGCGTTTCCCGGCGGCCAGGCACGGTGGCGCGAGTCAACATGGAACCAGACAGAGCGGCGGCAGCTCGTCGGCGGCAGCAGCATC
>NC_029788.2:118949357-118956146 GCF_000816755.2 Arachis ipaensis
CCGAGGCACTGCAGATAACTCCCCCTCCAACTCGACGACGACGAGACGCGCCTCCCTCTCTCTCCCTCCCGCTGGCTCACTATATTCTTCCTTCTCCGTGGGTATGGGGAAAACTGTGAGTGTTGTGTGATGAGGGGTGAAATGGCGCTGGAGTGAGGGATGAGTGGGTTAGGGTTTTTGAGAAAATTAGGGCTAGGGCATTTTAGTAATTTCACATAAAATTAGGAATAATATAGTAATTGAAACCCAAATTAAATCTAACACTAATTATATATAGAAAATACTATTTGCTCATCAAAATACTATGCGGATCGGATATGCGGATACCAACACAAAATCTGCAATCCGATCCGATTAGTGTGTGGATCCGATCCGAAAGCCTTGCGGATCGGATCCATATCCGCAATTTTTGGATCGGATTCGGATAAACACCGCGGATATGCGGATCAGATCCGATCCATGGACACTTTGTTTATGTTTTAAATTATATTGACTTGCTTGTTTATAATACTTTTATTTTAGCTTTATAATATGATGAATTTGTTTATTTTTTGTAATATTATAAATATTTGAATACTAATTAGATAAAAAATTGTAATTATTAAATTTATATTATTTTGTATAAAACAGGTTTATTTTACAATGAAAAAATCTAAAAAAATTTCATTTTATCTTACTGACAGATTTACAGACGAATTTTCTGTCTGTAATCTAAAAAAAATTACAAACAAAAAATCTATCGGAAAATCCACCTGTGATTACCGAGGAAAAATCTGTCAGAAAATCTGTCTGTAATTACCGACGGAAAATCTGTCGGAAAATCTGATTACAGACAGAAAATCCGTCTGAAAATCCGTCGGAAAGTTCGTCGTCTTCAGGAAATAGATGGAGAATTTACAGAGGAAAAATCCGTCGGTAACTGGTAAAAATTCGTCAGTAATTTTCTGACAGAAAAAAATTCGTCGGTAAATAATTTCCGACGAGGCTTTTACAGAGGGACAAAATCCGTCGATAACCAAAAGTTCGTTTGTAATATAGACCAAATCTGTCTGTAAATCTGTCTTTATTAAGCCATTTTCTAGTAGTGTTTAAAATATTTATATATTTTGCAAATATATCCGAGATCCGATCTGATCTGCAAATGTGCGGATCGGATCCAAATTTAAAAATTGCTGATATTAGATTCAATCCGATAATTTTAGTGTAGATCAGATCAAGATTTTGGTCATATCCGATCCGATCCGATCTGCATTCACCCCCAGTAGAAGATACTGAGAGAATATATAAATATAAATGTGAAAAAAAATTAGAATTTCAAGAAAAAGATGATTTAATTAAAATTGTAATTTCTATATATTATATATAAATCGCATCACTTTTTATTTCTCCCTTTAGAAGAGTTTAATTTGATCATAAGTAGTAAAAATTATCATACACTTATAAATTAAAGACTATCCATTGTCATTTAAAACAATGCAGAATTTAATATAAACATATACAATCCATATAAATTATCACATTTTTAAGGATAAAGTCTACTCTTTTCCCTTAACTTTTTTAAAAAATTTTAAATACATTGAATATTTAATTTGTTTCAATATAATTTTATCCTTTGCATTTTTTATAAATTTCAATTGTATTCCTACCATTAACTTTTATACTCAATATATGCCGTCATTATGTTCTTCTCTAATTTTAACCCTTTCTTCCGTATAATCTCTCCGTTATCATGATCATATTTGCCTCGTTCCCCTCTTCATTTTTTAACTGTACTAAATCCTTACTTCATCCTACTGCCTCTTCTACAGAGATGCCAACCCATCCTTCACCACTACCACCGTACTTTCTTAAAAATTGCTCAAAAGCACAACTAAAAAGATTTAATTATATTAAAAAAACTTTTACTAACAAAATTATTTACATAAACTTATTTCAAGATACTTAAATACAAGTCCTATCCCTCTAAAAAACTAAAACGATAAATAACGAGAGAAAAATAAAATCTAAGAACTTAACTTATAAATAGAATTTTCTATGCTCCTGTAGCTGTAACTCCGCACTAAACCTTCGCACCTGTAGGTGAAAAGGGGTGGAGATAGGGGATAAGAACTGAGGAGTTTTTAGTAGGGTCCGGGTGTAGAGTTATATTCATTTTATATATATTTGGTTCGCAATAATAGTCAACAAAGTACAATCCAATTCAACAATTATAGAACACATAATCTAATCACAAGCACACACAATCATAGAAGACACAATCACAACAAGTATGCGCAAACAAGTATGATGCATATTTATCCCTAGTGTAGCTAATGAGCTCATCTGTCGATTTCGACCCACTCCCGACGTAACTCAGCAATGTAAGGCTTACATCGGTTGGGGAGGGGAACGAAGCATGCCTTATAAGGGTGTGGATACCTCTCCTAGCATGACGCGTTTTGACGAGTGAGTGTGGGGGACTTCGGCTAGCATCCCTATCGTCAAACGCAAAACCGTGAGGCCTTGTGTGCCAAAGTGGATAATATCGTGCTAGCGGGTGGTCTGGGCTGTTACAAGCAACCTTTGTCTAAGTTTGATTTCCAGTGTCATAACCTCTGTAAGCAACCTCTGTCTTACAGGTGCGACTCTCTTGAGCCGATGTATGCAACCATAACCTCTGTAAGCAACTTCTGTCTTACATGTGAGGCTCTCTCTAGACAATGTATGTAGCGATAACCTCTGTAAGCAACATCTGTCTTACAGGTGCGACAATCTCCTGAATTGGTCGATATATCTTTGGAAAGCAAATCTCGGTTCCGAACCAATTTCAAAACCAAAACCAATCCCAATTTCATCCTTAAAATTAATTCTTTTCAAAATAAATCGAACTCAAAATATATACTTTTCTTAAATCAATTAAACTCAAAATATAACTATTTTCTGCATAAATCAAAAATTAAATAATACAACTTCTCAAATTCAATCTTTTTCTAAATAACATTTCAAATAAAGTCTTAAATTTTATAACAAAATTTCGCCAGCATCTCCCCTAAAACTCGAACTTTGCCACCCTTCTCGGGTCCCATTCAAACCATTTCTCAAACTCTTTCTAATTGCTTCCAATAAATCAAAACTATTTCTAATATCAAAATATTTATAAAATCAATCTAATTAAAAATCCAACCGCTTTCAAAATAAAACCATTTTCATATCTCAAATTATGTCATTAATTCATCGATTCATTTCTTATTAAATCTCAATGTCTTCATCAAATCTCACCAATTCTACTTGATCACCAACAACATTTCAGCCTCGAATTCATCAAAATAATTCGGTTCTTGGCTACACTTAAACCGACTAAACCCCAAACCAATCACAAATATTAATATATCACAAAAATTTAACATAAATTCAGTCAAATTTAATCAATAATCAATCAAACGAACAATTCACTTATCAAATTCACATTCAATTATTATAAAATTACCAAATTTTACTTCTGTACGAAATTAAAACCACGGAAACTCTGGAGAAGCCTTTTGATTGAGCTGCCGAAGAAAAAAATGCCAGAAATTGTCTGTAACTCTTAAAATTTCAATTGGCCGAATTCAAGGAGAAGAGGAGATATGTCACCATCAACTTCTATTAGACAAGAGTAATACTAACGTGTAAAAAAAAAGATACAAACATTTATATCAGATTAAATTTTTTATTGAAGTTACAAATCATAAGAAATCGAAACCAAAATTTTAGTAGAGGTTACGGTTTCTTCAATGAAAGCTTTGGTCTCTCTTTCACACACTGTCATTTTTCTCCTCTTTTTTTCTCAATAAAACCGCTGATGATGATGACTAAGAACGATGGATTTGAATTTTCTAAAATTTGAATTTTATTTTAGAGAGTAAAGTGTGATATTTTATTATTGAATAATTTCTTTTTTATATTTATTTTTGGTCCCACCCATAAAATTAATGATAAGAGATTACACTTTACTCTCTAAAGTGAAATTCAATCTTTTGAGGATCAAATCTAAAGATAATAATAATAGTTGGATTAGTTTGGTGACACATGAGGTGATTTACGTGTCATTGATTTTATAGATATACACATGCATATAAAGCCGTAGTAAACCACATTCCATTTTTGTTTTTTCATTCTCCCAAGGACTTTCGGTCAATAATAATAATAATAATATCTATGTTATGGTGTTTGCTACGGTATGATGATAAATTCATACGTACCGATACGTTTAAAATATAGAAAAGTAGTAACAAGTTATGTGAAATTTATTTTTCATATCAGTATTTAATTTTTTTTTAAATATATATTATATCAGCACTTTTACTAATATACCCCTTTAATTAAATAAAAATAAAAATATATTTTTTATTTAATTTTATAAAAAAGTCTTAAACATCCTTATTTTATTTGATTAGACAAAAATATTCTTTTAAATTAATCAAATTTTAGAATTCAATTAATCCTAATTTTATAATTTCAAATAATTTAAACAATAAAACAAAAATATATTAAAAATAAAAATAAAAATTAATCGTTTTTCATCTTCTCCGATTCCCCTAATTATTCGTGTCCCCTTCTATGCTTCCCTGTCTTCTCAGACACAGTCATCGTTTCAACCAACGACGCCGTTTCTGACGCCATGCACAGACACACTGCTTCAGATTATTTGGAGATATTCACCTCATTCAACACACTCAAATCGTCTATTCCATTCACCACACTTCCTTTCTACTCTTCAAAAACACGTTTTCTTTTCTTTTTTGTCCCTCTTTCCAAATTTGCATTCCTCCAACTAAAAAAAGCAATCTCTTTCTTTTATCTATTTGGGATCTTTTTGTTCCCTTTTCGTATTTTCATGTTTTGGCTCTGAGGAAAGAAGAAAAAGCGGAAGCGCTGAATCAGGGGACGGCGGCGAAAAACAACCTAGGACTAGGATTTTGCGATTGATTTTTAGTTTTATTGATATATTTTGATTTGCTTTAGAATGGGACACGAATAATTAAGAGAATCGAAGAAGATGAAGAACAATTGATTTTTATTTTTTTTAATATGTTTTTGTTTTGTTGTTTAAATTATTTGAAACTATAAAATTAGGATTAATTGAATTCTAAAATTTGATTAATTTAAAAGGGTATTTTTGTCTAATCAAATAAAGTAAGGATGTTTAAGACTTTTTATAAAATCAAATTAAAAATATATTTTTATTTTTATTTAGTTAAAAGTGGTGTATTAGTAAAAATAGTGATATAATATATATTAAAAAAAAAATAAATGCTGATGTGGAAAATAAATTTCACGTGACTTATTACTACTTGTCCATATTTTTAATATATCGGTACGTATGAATTTATCATCATACCGTAGTAAACATTATAATTTAATATTATCGACAGTCTAATCGTCAATTTGGCCGTCAATTTTAACGATATTTTTTTATAGTGAAATATGCTCTTCAAATTTTTGGTACTCTAGTTTGAGCCTCAAATTTATTTTATTTGTCTTTCATAATTTCGTGATATACTCTTCGTCTTCATGATATAATAAAACACACACTTTTTTCTAATATTAAAAATAAAAAATAAATATATCTGCATGAATGTTTATTTGACGAATTGATTTAATTTTATCTTTAATGTTTTATTTATTTTGATTTTGTATTAAATATTTTTAATATATTTTACTTATATATAGTATTTACATTTATAACCTTCTTAAATTTATTTATTCTTTATTTGACCAATTGACTTTCAACCTCTATAAATATATAGCCATCAGTTTTAAAAAACAAAAGATCAGAACAAAAAGCATTACTGAAAATGTCTGCAAGAGTGAAATGTATCATGTTCTTATTCTTATTAGTAAAATTTTTAATATTAAAATATTAAAAATAATTAGTATTTGTCTTAATCAATTTGAGTTTGTTAAGTGATCATCTCACTCGTCCGCTTAAACAACTATTAGTAGTTAGAATCTCGCCTTGTATATATAGCAATCCATTGGCTAACGATAAACCCTTAATAAATGGAGTATCAATACGTGGTTAAACTTGGCAAGCAGGAGTTTTCGAATACGCAGGTACTTGACCCGTCCATACTCGGATGAAAAGGGTAATAACTTGACTTGAGTCGGGGCATATTTTGCTCAAGATAGGATATGGTCGGGTTTAGGGTGTACCCACCCCAAATATATACATATAAACATTTTTTAGGAATTAAGATTTGCCTCACATCACACATGATTCATAGCTTCAGTCTATACTCTATAGCCATGCAAGATAAACTCAATCATCCTCACCTAAAATCTTCTTCTTCTCGACTTCTTCACAAAAAAACCGCATAGCTCCTGTCATGTTGTTGCTGAGTCCATCGCTGCTTACCTATTCACAACTCCCATCTTCCTTCACAGCGAGAGACGAACCCACGTTTAATATAGTGGCGGCATTTGCCCCCATAATTTTTTTTTTTAAAAAAAGTAATACTTATATACATATATACCACTTATTATATTATATTTGTCTCAAAATAAAATATAAATAGTTCTTTTGTATTTTATGTTAAAAAATATTTTGTTAAACTTAACACATAATAATAATTATATTGTTAAATTTGATTTAGTATGAAAAATAAATAAATACACTCAAAAATTAGTGATAATTAATTATATTATATTATATTAGTAATTAATAATTAAATTAAAACTTAATTTTCTAATTAAATACAACTTAAATTATTAGTAATTTTTTAAAAATTATTTAAGATAAAAAAATATATTATTTATGTATTAATATAC
>NC_029788.2:118956517-118960086 GCF_000816755.2 Arachis ipaensis
AAAAAATTAATACTTATATACATATATACCACTTATTATATTATATTTGTCTCAAAATAAAATATAAATAGTTCTTTTGTATTTTATGTTAAAAAATATTTTGTTAAACTTAACACATAATAATTATATTGTTAAATTTGATTTAGTATGAAAAATAAATAAATACACTCAAAAATTAGTGATAATTAATTATATTATATTAGTTAATTAATTAATAATTAAATTAAAACTTAGTTTTTTAATTAAATACAACTTAAATTATTAGTGATTTTTTAAAAATTATTTAAGATAAAAAAATATATTTATAATATAAAAATTATAATAAGTAGATTTGATAATTAAGTAAAATAATTATTTAAAAATATATATATAAAAAATAATATTTAATTGTGTTGAAAATAGAAAGAAGATAAATATTTTTTGTTATTTTAAATATTATACTATGTGTATGAAATTATATTTTTATTATTTTAAATATTATAATAATGATTGTGTGTATATTTCTAGTTTTTATCAATATGTATTAGATAGTTCTAATTTTAAATTTTGAATATATCTAAACCAATTTAGATTGATCAAGTGATCAACTTAGTCGTCCGCTTAAATAAGTATTGAGGGTTCGAATTCTATCTCGTATGTATAGGAAATCATTGCCCGCCAATTGTAGATTCTTAAATGGAATTCAAATTCATGACGGATTAGTTTTTAACTTGTTGAATATCGTGGGAAGCAAAAAAATATCTATACCTAAATTTTATTATATTTTTGTCCCCATTACTAAATTTTTCTGGGTCCGTCACTGTTCACAGCTTATGTCATCATTGCTGCTCATCCCGTTACCATCGTTGTTGAGCCCGTCGCCACCATTCTCCTGCCGAGTTTCTTTTCTCTAGGTAAATTTCTCTCTCTCTCTCTCTCTCTCTCTCTCTCTCTCATTGTGAGTCTGTTAAGTTCTTCTCTTCTTCTTCCACAGACTCATCACTTAGTCATCTTCGTTATGAACCCGGACGTTGCCATTGTAGTTTCATCTGAGTTTGTCACCGAATAAAATAAAATTTTTATTCAAGTTAAAAATAGACATGAATGAGATCATTTTTGCATGTAATTTCTGAATTTTCTCATCTAAATTTGATCTATGTGGTTCAGTATTTTAGTATGGGATCATCGTAGTTTTATTGTGACACTAATGTGATAAAAGTTTCGGCAATTTCATAACTAATATATGAAATAGACCAGATTATTAAAGTAATAAGAGAAATAACATTCAAATTTACGCATAAAATTTATAAGAGGTTATCTCAGAAAAATATATATTTATAACCCAAGTAGAAGATTGTTAGAAAATTATTATTTCTTAATATATTTATGGATAATACATATATTAATTATAATCGTAAATTAAGTAATTTCACATTAAATGACTTAAATAACGGTGATCTCATTTATTGTCATAAATGTTAAATTAAATAAGTCATTATTACTTTTAATTTGGATAAATGAGATTAAAATTATAGATACTATTTTATTTGAGTTTTAGGGTTTAATGAGTGTCACACTCAAATATAAATAATGACTTTAGAATTTTGGTCTCCAACACATCAAACTCACCTTCGTAGCTCTTTTCCCACAGTAAAATTGTGATTCAGCCCCATAAAAAATACATAAGGTTTTGGTTGACGAAGATCAAAGAACCACAAGAGTCAAGCTCTCTGATCTTAATCATACTCTCGAATGAAGAGACGCTTCCGCGCTCTTAGTTATATTTTTTAATGATTTAACATGGATGATCTTGAGGTTGAGAAATCCTAAAATTTTCAGCTAAAATAAAAATTAAATCAATTTAATAAATTCAAATTTTTATTAAAAATAGACAATTAAAGATCATCAATGAATAAAAATAAATAGGATATAATACATTAAAGAATAATTTTGGTAGTATAATTAATAAAATTAAATTATTATATACAATTTTTACTTTTTACCTTATTATGATTGAAGTTAACATTAATGGTAAAAAATTAATTTTAAATACTCCCAATTTATATTTTACAACATAATTAAAGCATAATTCATAATTTTTTATTTTGTGATTAATCAATATTTTTTAAATTTTTTAGTTAAGTCTTCTGTATTTTATGATTGATGAATTTTTTTTACAAAACACAAATTTATGATGAGTTATTACAATCATAATTAATTAAAAAAATCAAGAAAAAATGATAAAAAATCAAATAAAAGATAAAAAATAGAGTAAACAATTATTTTGAAACTAAAAATTTGTTAATTGTGCTAGAAATTCTAAAAATTTGTATCTTATTATATAATCAATTTTGTTACTCACTTTAACCTTATTATTCATTTATTGTATCTAAAAAGTATATAATGTCACACTTTATTTTTAAAAAGATGAAACTCTTCAAATACACGGTATAATATATAATTTAAGAACAATAAAATAAAAATATCTAGAATTTTATAATAGTATTTGAAATTTTCGATGACGATAATACAAAGTGTTTAAATCGACCAAATGAATTCAATAGTTATTCTTTGCACATCTTATTTAAATTTGAATCTTAAAATTTACTTTTATCTTTTTTTTCTTAATATAAATTAATTTTGACAAAAAATAGAGAAAAAAATTTATTAGACCAAAAAAATATCCGATCAAAAAAACGAAGCTTGTATTAAAGAATGTTAGAAAATAAATAATAAAGTTCATATTAATAATAATAATGCTGAGAAATGATGTTGCTGCTTTAGGCTTCTAACCTTCGTCTTTGGCCATCCTTTTTTTGTTCTTTGCTTTTTCTTTTTTAAATTATCAAGTCATAAAAAAATAAAGAACAATTCAAGAAAACAAAAGCAGCAAGATCGAAAACAGTAAGATCAATAGTAACTATACAAATCAAAATACATAGGAGAAAAACAAACTATTATATGATAGAATTAACATGAGTATATTTTATCATTAAATAAAACAAATTAATGCACAACAAAATTACATGTAAAGAGAAAAAAAAAAGAAAAAAGAGTTAAAAGATCCAAAGTGATAAAAAGATTATTTTATAGAAGACTATAAAATAATGAACTTCTAACTAAATTAAACTGTACTTATTATTATTAGAAAGGGTAAGAGAGAGCAGTAGAGAAAAAGTTTGTGTGTATTCAAGTTGTGTAAAATGATACAATATAGAAGGGTATTTATAGGTGCTAAGAGAATCGAAATAATAAAGACGTAATATCCTATAATAAATATTTAGATATGTTAAATAATGTTAATTGATCTAATTGATCCTAATTATACTCTAATAATTATATTCAATTAATTGATATACATAATATTAAATTGTGTGATACTTAAATATCTTAATTAGTTGATATAATTAATCCACCTTAATGAATTGTATTTAATGAGTTAAAAGAAATAAATTACGAAACATTCTAAAAAAGATGCCACGTCAACTTTATCATTAAGTGCAAAAATTCGATTTTTATATAATAGAATAAATAGAATAAATAGATATCCCATTATTCGTTATTTTAACTTATCTATTATATATTTTTTT
>NC_029788.2:118963015-118964817 GCF_000816755.2 Arachis ipaensis
AGTGAGTTCAAGTGCAAATTAAAATTTTATATATAATTGATTATATAATATTCTGAAATTCTTATAATTTAGATTAATATAATTGAAATAAAGTGCATATTATGATGCTTATTATTATAGTGTGAGTGATTATACAAATTATTATTAAGAGGGCAAGTTGCCTTCTCAAAGCAATAATATAATCTGAATACCTTTAAATAAAAACAAAAATAGAAAATGGAAATTATCATCACGAATCAGGCAGGGTTCAAGTATACAAGCCAAGACTATATACTAGTTATCAACTTATCTTCATAAGGAGCATTGCATGCAGCAAAATCATGAACTAATTTTATGATGATCAATTAAAATTTTGCATCCAATAAGTACAAATTTACTTGTTTAAATAGAATTGAACTTGAAATTGAAGTGGAAAAAGGAAAATTAAGAAGCATATTATTGCATATTGCTACCTGAAATTTATTTCAAAATCTCTACTGATGGCCATGGACAGGATACTGTGCTTCTACTGGAGGTGCATAGTGTAGTCTAGGCTCCATCATCTATTTGCAGCATAAATATCAAATTAGATATGTTAGCAAGGATAAGAGAGAATAATAGAAAAAGGATTTGTGTCTATTCAAATTGTGTGAAATAATACAATATAGAAGGATATTTATAGATATTAAGAGAATCGAAATAATAAAGACGTAATACTCTATAATAAATATTTAGATATGTTAAATAATGCTAATTGATCTAATTGATATACTCTAATCTCTAATAATTATATTCAATTAATTGATATACATAATATTAAATTGTGTGATACTTAAATATCTTAATTAGTTGATATAAACCTTAATGAATTTTTCTTTTTTTTCTTTTTACATTTTGTGTGTTTGTTTTTTTAAATAAAAGACAAGCCTATAGTGTAACACCCTAACTACCAAAGCTCGCACTTCCGACTGCGCGACTATGATAGTTCGGACATTACGACGACACTTAAGACTAAAATAATCTAGATAAGAATTACATAGATATTTAATTAAAAGAACATTTAATTTTTTAAAATATAATAACAGTTTTAATTTCTTTGATTTTTCTTTTTACATTTTGTGTGTTTGTTTTTTTAAATAAAAGACAAGCCTATAGTGTAACACCCTAACTACCAAAGCTCGCACTTCCGACTGCGCGACTATGATAGTTCGGACATTACGACGACACTTATATTAATTAAGACTAAAATATAAGCCTGTTTAAAACTTTAAACCGCAA
The DNA here is from genome assembly GCF_000816755.2 of Arachis ipaensis. Taxonomy (NCBI): domain Eukaryota; kingdom Viridiplantae; phylum Streptophyta; class Magnoliopsida; order Fabales; family Fabaceae; genus Arachis; species Arachis ipaensis. Next base: position 118,964,273 of record NC_029788.2, read on the forward strand.
TACCGCTCCCAAAAATACTTTCGTTCGATAACGTACATCCATAAATACCATACAACGTACAAAAACTCATAAAGAGTACATCCATATATATACATACATATATATAAGTAATACTACAAACATAATCCAATACAATTCCTATCCCTCTTACAGATTATATCAAGATAAAGGCGAGGGTACAATAAACCATAACTAAAACAATACAGAGCATCACAACAACAATTAAATAAGCTCTTCATAACTTCTGCGCCCATATCCTGAAAGGGGAAAAATGTAGGGGGGTGAGAACATCATCCTCGAAAGGGTTCTCAGTAGAGGGTTTTTGGGAATTACTGTAATAGGATACATGAAGATAAACCGTGCCAGTGATTTATAACCGTCTTATGCCTCTTTTCAAAAACAACGGTTTACAATAAAAGTAAAGTCGGAAATCTTTTCAGAAAGAAGAACCGTTCAATTCTCAAAAACTCAAAAGCCTTTCAAAATGGTTTATCTATGCTGAAAAAAATAGCATTTCATATTTTATTCCAAATCAGAAACATAAA
>NC_029788.2:118966072-118969336 GCF_000816755.2 Arachis ipaensis
AATCACACTTAATATAATTTACTTAACATTTAAATTCTCATCATTTCAGTCCATATAGAGCCACTGATTCACTTTCAAAGTTGCCGTTTAATTTCAAGAGAACCTAATTTTCAGCAAACCATTTTGTATTCAAAATCCAACCCTTCAATACCCCTCAAAACTAACTCCAAATCAACCACCAACCAAGTTCACTAACATTACAATATACCAAATAACAGCTCAATGGTAACAAATCCAACATAACCCATTAAAATTCAGAAATTCTCAATAATTAGTCATCAAACAAATCCCAATCCATATAATCAATCAATATCACTAATCAACAATTCCAAATAACAATCTCAACAATTCCAATCACAATTTCAGCCACAATTCAATATTCACATAGTCAATCAATTACTCACAGATATTAAATCTATTTGCAGTTATTCAATAAACCTTGTAGTCATTCCTAAATTAAAATCATTTTAAACCCCCTACCTCAATGTCGCATTAACAACGCAATTAAACCAAGCAGCAGCGTCGGTGACATTTTTCCTATGAGTTCCCTTCCTCTGGCAACAACACAACAGCTCGGGACCTACGTAGCAGCATCAGAATCATCAGGAGCGGCTCCAACATTGGTTCCCGGTGACTCCAATGGCACTAGCAATCTCCAAATAGAGCCGGCAGCTACCTCCAGTAACGGTGGCGGCAAGGTAATTTACAATAATCTCTTTATACAATATAAACAGTTTCAGGGACAAGCTTCAAAGTAAAATTGAATTGGCAGAACTAGGAGGAACCAGAAACAGGGCAAGCTTACCAAAACGGCAGCGATTCTAACGGTGGTCTCTGACGGCAGAGGCAGCGTGCAGATCGACGGTAGACCACAGTGGCCCCTCTACTCTGCGGTTCTGGCTCCTTTCCTCCCAACCTCCAAGAGAAGCACCAGCCCCAAACAAGGCTCGACGGTGGTAGTGGAGTGGCTGACCTCAACACTGGCGACGCCGGGCGGAACAGCGACGGCGACAAAGGGGCACGAACGGCGACGTTGGGACGACGGCCACAAAGCCCTCGCCGTGATGGTCGTGAAATGGGTCGCCACGGTGACGTGCCACACAGCCCCTCTCCTCGGTGGTGAACCTGGCTCGCGGTCGCTCTCTCTCCCTCTGCTGGCCCTCGACGGTGACGACTCCGAGGGGAACGACGAGCAAGGACGGCGGCTCCTCGTGCGACAAATCGGCGGCAGTTCCACGGTCGGCGGCGACACAATTAGGCCGCAGCAGAAATGCGCAGTGGCGGCGGCGAGTTCCTGGGCGGTGGATCGACGGTGACAAGGCCTCCCCTGCCTTCTTTCTTCCAGACCTCCCCCTCCCCTTCTCAAATCTCTCCTTTCTTTCAAAAAAAAAATCAAAGGAAACTGCGTGTGTTGCCACTGCTGTTAGAAGGGAGGGGCTGCTGCAGTTGTGGGGAAACCGGGTCGGGTTAGGTTTTTCAGGGTAAGGGTTTCATTTTTTGAAAATTAGGGTTAGGGTTACTTTTATAATTTCAAATAAAAGTAAGGGTAATATAGTAATTAGGAACAATTTTAATCCAACAAAAATAAATGCATAAAAATGCTATTTGCTCATCAATTTTACAAATTATTTTCAATAAAGTGTCTCAACCAAATAATTAGAAATAATATACTTACTTTCTTCATTTTCCAAAATAGTAATATCAATATTCTAAAATATTAGTTATTTAGTCCAAAATCATATAAAAATCCTTTTTATTTCACAACTACCAACTATATGATTTAAATATAGAAAATAATCCAATAATTGTAAAATTGGATAATAACCATAACTTATCTCAGATTCAATAAATCAAAACTTGCCTTAATTATCTTTAATAAAATAATTTCTGAAATTAAGGCTATAAATAACTATATGATTTGAGACTTGATCATAAAAAGACTTTTCACAGATTCTGGGTCTTACATTCTACCCGCCTTATAAAAATTTTCGCCCTTGAAAATTGATACAAAATGAAAGAAATTCCATAACAGTTCACCCTCAAAAAAATTTAAGGAAGAAACAAAATATCTCAACATATAAACATATATACGGTTTTTCAAATACTTGGATGGTCGTATGCATAGAGATACAAAGGTAGGAGTGTGTTTGCAAAGCAGATGTTATCAGATAGGCTCAATGCTCAAGGTCATATGATCTCAAGACATTACAAAAACTTGAGGTGTCACAATAGGGTGCAAATCAAGATAGGCGTTCACAAAGCAAAGTTGACATGGTTCAAACATGTGATAGTAAAGCAAGGCATCGAAAGCTATAAAACATGATGGGGTTAAAACGATGTGCTTAACATCCGCACACTAATCTCATCTCAACCTCAAAACTTCAACTCTCCAACTCCGTCAAGCACCTTACAATCATCATATCCGATCATAAGCCAGACAACTGCAAGCCCGTTCATGTCAAGTAAGAGAAAAATTGAATCAACAATTTCTCAAAGGATGGACTCAGAACCCGGAGTTAAAAGTCACAGCACATTAAGACAGGTTCAGGGCTATATCAAAGAATACTTGAATCAAGAAGAACTCAAATAGAGGAAGATAGATGCAACAAGGATCTTAAACCAGCATATGAACTTAAGGTCAAACAAGAATGCATATGGATAGAGGAATAGAATTGAAAAATCAAACTACTTTTCAAAAGAACTAGCAAACTAGAACTTCAAGTTAGGATATAAAAGAACAGGTCGACTCGAACAGAATTCAAGACACACAATTGAATAGCCTCGAGAAATAGTTTCTAGCGTTCCCAAAACCCGCGATTCGCTTCACTCAAAACTCGTATATCATCTATGATAACCCATTAGTGCTTTCATATACAAAATTCACTAGTATTAAGCCGGCCAAACTTAATACCAAGAATCATGCAATGCAAGACTAATAGCATTAATCAATAGACCGTCATGTGCATAAAGCTCTAATCCTCGTCATTCGACAAGACCTAATACATGACAAACACTCAGAGTATGCAATTGAAGCATAGTCAGTCCATTCCTCAGGCTCTACAGGAAGAACTGCTCTGATAACATAATGTAACACCCTAACTACCAAAGCTCGCACTTCCGACTGCGCGACTATGATAGTTCGGACATTACGACGACACTTATATTAATTAATACTAAAGTATAAGCCTGTTTAAAACTTTAAACCGCAATACCGCTCCCAAAGATACTTTCGTTCGATAACGTACATCCATAAATACCATTCAA
>NC_029788.2:118975824-118976486 GCF_000816755.2 Arachis ipaensis
TCCTTTCCGCCTCGACCCAAAATCAACAATCAAAATCCCGGCTACCAAAACCTCAGCTCCAAACCATTTTCTCAGCAACCATAACGACTCTAATCACAATATATAATAACCGAGATTAACTCTCATAACAACAAATGCTACAACTCTTCAACGTATAATAGAACAGTAACTAGAGGACTTTCAAATCGAAAACGCTTACCGAACCGAAGAAGGAACGGCTAAACCGAAACAGCGGCGGCCTCCAAACCGGTTCGGCGACAGCTTTAATCGTGACCCGCAATAACCGGAGCTTGACCCTATGTTACAAAACCTCAGAATCTCTGGCCAATCATAACAGCATATTGATTTTCAAGAGCTCCAGAAATGAAAATGCTTACCGTGAGAAAGGATTAAAGACTGAATCAAACTGCAGAAGCTCCGGTGATGGTTTCTGTGACCAAAGCAGCTTCTCGGACAGCGACAACATTACTTATGACAGCCACTTCATTAAATACAATAGTTTCAGTGACAGTTTTAAGGTAAAATTGAACTGGCAGAACTAGGAGAAACCAGAAACAGGGCAAGCTCACCAAAACGGCAGAGATTCTAACGGCGGTCTCCGACGGCAGAGGCGGCGTGCAGATCGACGGCAGACCACAGTGGCTCCTCTACTCAGCGGTTCT
>NC_029788.2:118978023-119006990 GCF_000816755.2 Arachis ipaensis
ATAGATATCTCATTATTCGTTATTTTAACTTATCTATTATATATTTTTTTATATTTACCACTCAATATATTAAAATATAATTTATATCTAGATAAGAATTACATAGATATTTAATTAAAAGAGCATTTAATTTTTTAAAATATAATAACAGTTTTAATTTCTTTGATTTTTATTTTTACATTTTTTTTGTATTTTTTAAAATAAAAGACAAGCCTATAGCAAAAATAGGAAGAGATTATAGTATTTATTGAAGAGGAAAAAAACAAATATAATTAAAATTCGTACATTCAAAATGTATTTAAATTTTGAAAAATGAGATGAGACATGAGAACACACGCACAGACACTTGGCTTCAATAAATCTGTTTACACCATTCAACTCAGTGTTCTTTAACTTTCTGTTTTCTTCTCTTCTATTTTATATGAATTTATCAGTGCCAAACACGCATCACATAGAGTGTTTTTTAACTTCATCCTAATCCATATATTATCTTTGCTAAACAAAATATAAAAGGAAAAAAAGACAGTAAATAAATTAAAGTTATTATTATTTAAAGAGACAGTAAATAGATTAGTATTTTTGTATTTTAAATTAATTAAGATCTAAATGAAAGATAACGTTAATTTTAAAAAGTTAAATTAAAATTAACTCAAACATTGATATTTAAATTATAAAAAAAATTGATTTTCATATTTTATAAAATATCATACTAGCAGTAATTGTAAATATGGCGCTACTTAAAATTAAATAAAGTAACACAGATAAAATAAATAAAAAAATAAAAAATAACTTAATCTTGTATAAAATTTACCTATAAAATTCTGTATTGAAAAATGAATTTAATTTTAGTATATTAATAATATAAAATATTTTATATAATCATTCAATTCAATTAGATTTATCTATTTAGGTCATTATTGAAAAATAAATTTAAGATACCAACATACAATTACTTTAAATTAAGCAACAATTATCAATACTATATAAAGGACACACTATTTCACTAAGAATGATTGCCATAAGAAATAATTTTCCAATTTTCTATACTAATATTAGAAAGTTTATATAATACTACTATATAATAATATTATCATTATCAATACTATATGATATCAAAATAAAAAAATCACCGTGCTAATATAATATTATCAATATTATATAAATCATCTTTGTATTTATTTTTATGTGCGTATATAACAATTAATTAACACATTAAGACATATATAATATTTTGTTAATACATATATAATATAAAGTGATTTACAAATTATTATTAATTCGTATATAATGTATAATTAAATTTAATGAATTCAATTAGAATAAACAATAAATTATTTATTTTATTTCAGACTTTATAAATAAATAAATTAATTAACTAATATAACAAATTACAATTAATGTAGTAAAATTAATTAAGTAATATATATAATAAATTATATTAATATTTAAATATCTAATCAAATCAATTAGCTGATATAATTAAGTCATGGTAATAAATTGTATTGAATGAGTTAAAATAATTAAATCGGGAAACACTCTCCGGAGCATGCCACGTCAGCTCCATCATTAAATGCAGACATCCGATTTTTATATAATAGAATAGATGTTTTATTTATTTTGATTTTGTATTAAATATTTTTAATATATTTTAGTTATATATAGTATTTGCATTTATAACCTTCTTAAATTTATTTATTCTTTATTTGACCAATTTACTTTCAACCTCTATAAATATATAGCCATCAGTTTAAAAAAGAAAACAAAAGATTAGAACAAAAAGCATTACTAAAAATGTCTGCAAGAGTGAAATGTATCATGTTCTTATTCTTGTTGGTTGTAGTACGAGTACAACCATCTTTATTCAGCCGCAAGACAACGGTTTATGTAACAAATAATGTAGAAGGCAATTTGAATCTCACTATTCACTGCAAATCTAAGAATGATGATCTTGGACCAGTGGTTCTCAGCCCAAATCAAGCCTATCAGTTTACTTTCAATCGTAATCTATTAGGCGGAACATTATTTTTTTGTTCTTTTCGTTGGACAGGTTCATGTCATTGGTTTGACATATATATACAAGACAGAGATGTAACACATTGTGAAAGTGTTCCATGTCGTTGGATTATAAAAAAAGGTGGGCCATGCCGGGATTTACCTGATTCTCATGAATGTTTTCCATGGAAGCTAGACACGTGTGTTTGAAGATATTTTTATGTAATAGTATTATGGACATATGATCATGGGGGATTGGAGAATCAATGAATAAATTGATCAATGTTGATCATAGGAGACAACAAATATACACCAAAAAAATATGTGAACTCTACAAATAAAATAAATAAATTTACGAATCACAAACAGTTTAGAAAAGTTTCTAATTATCTTTTTGTTCTTTTTTTTTATAGCTGTTTCTGATCTTTGATAAAGAATAAAAAATTTATTTTATGTTTAATTATTCTGTCGATCTTTATAATTTTATAAAATTTGTAATTAAATTTTTATATTTTTTTTCTTTTAATTGGATCCACCAAATATCAACAAATTTTTATATGTTATTTTACTGTGAAATAAGAACATATCAAAATCAGTTTAAAATGAGAAACAAATAATTATTAGAGAATTCTAATGCATAAAATTCTCTAATAAATAATAAATAATTTAAACCCACTAAAAAATAACTCAACACTCTCATTTGATGCCTGTAAAATATATATCCGAAATAATATTATATCAATGTTAGTATACAAAATTATATGATTAATGTATTTTTAAAATAGTTTATCAAGAGAATAAAATAATACAAATTTTTATGATAATTTTAATATGCTCAAGTTATAAATGTAAAATAAGAACGTGTTGCCCATTAGTACCTAGAATTTGTCAATTTTTTTAATTAATAGTAAAATGAATATAAAATGAATATAACTCTACATCCTGACCCTACTAAGAACTCTCCAATTCTTACCCCATATTTTCACCCCTTTTTAGCTATAGGTGCGAAGGTTTAATGCGAAACTACAAGAACATAGAAGATTCTATTTACAAGTTGAGTTGTTAGATTTTATTTTTCCCTCATCATTTACTGTTTTGGTTTTAGAGGGATAGGAATTGTATTTGAGGATTTTTGAGTAAGTCTATGTATATAATGCTATGTGTGGATATATATAATTTTGTGATTAAATGATTTAAAGTACCGACTCTTCGTTTTCTTGGTAAAAGTTTCGGTTCGTTTTCGCAAAGGCTCAATATTAAATAAAAATAGTATAGAATAAAAAGGTTTAGAGATAAGTAACGCCTGAGCTTTTAGTACGATCATGAGGTGCTAAAAGTTTGGGTGTTATATGTTGCAAGATCACAGACACTTGGAAGATAACTGCACGATGAATGTGGTATATAGAAAAGTTTTTTATAGCTTATAAAGAAAAGGTAATAATGAAATCTCTTAATTAAATTTATTAATTTATTAAAATTTATTACTATCAATTTAAAAAATTGACAAATTCTAGGTGTTAATGGGTAATGCATTCTTATTGTATATTTATAGCTTGAGAATATTAGAATTATCATAAAAATCTGTATTATTTTATTCTCTTGATAAACAATTTTATAATTACGTTAATCATATAATTTTGTATACTAACATTGATATAGTATTATTTCAGGTATATATTTTGCAGACATAAAAAAATAGTGTTGAGTTGTTATTTAGTGAGTTTAAATTATTTATTGTTTATTGGAGAACTTTTTGCATTAGAATTATCTAATAATTTGTTGTTTATTTTTAGCTGATTTTGATATGTTCTTACACATATAACAATTTATTAGTGGATTTAGGTATTATTAAATTATTTATGGTCACATTTATTATATATGTCTGATTTATTAAAAAAGTAGATTACTAAAATCGGTTAATAACTATTTTAGAGTTAATACAATTAACACTAAATTAAGAAAAAAATAAACAGCGCATAACTCATTACTTTTTTATTAGTCAAATTATTATAATTTAAATTAATTTTAACAAAACAACTTAAAATTATAATTTCAATTTTATCACATACATCGGTGCATGGCACAGATAATTACACTTGTCATATTATATATATCATAGTGAATCTATAGAAATAATAATGATATACTATAGAAAAGTATATGTATCTTATCTGGAAGGTTCTATATCTATAATGTTCGTTATAATATTGAATAGAAATCCAATCCATTATAAATAGAAAAAGAATATATAAGATCTAAACAAAAAAGTCTTTCTAATTATTTTTAATTTCCATTGAATTAGTATTTATTCAAAAATATATTTTAAATTGATAATAAAATAGTTATTATATAAATATATTCTCTCTCATGAATTTAATGACTATATTAAATGCAATATTTTTATACTATTTATTAGTCATATTTAATCTCAACTATTTAAATTAATCCAGTAACTATAAAAAAATGATATTTTAGTAAATTATACAAATAATTCATACTATATGTCTATATCGTTATATTAGTAAAAAATTAAATAGATAATAATTGAATTTAAGAAACTATTTCTTTTTCAAAATTTTTTAATCTAATACAAAAATTTAAGAAGCTACTACTTTTTTAATGAAAAAATAAAACGTGCAAAATTTTTATTAATTATGATTCCATTTTTAAGATTTGAATGAAAAATAAAACGTGGAATATTTTCATTAATTATGATTTATTTTTAAAAATTAACTAGTGTATGTGTAAGACCTAAATTTTAAAAAATTAATAAATTATTTAACTTAATTATCTCTAATTTCTATTGAATTAGTATTTATTTAAAAATAGATTTCAAGTTGATAATAAAATGGTATTTTAAATATGATTATTATATATTTAGTTTGAATTTAGATTATTACACTATACTTTTATTTTTATTAAAAATTACTATCTTATCTTAATCCCTAAAATTTTCTGTAAGACCCAAAACTTTTGAAAAGTCTTTTATGATAAAGTCTCAAATCATATAGTTATGCATAGCCTTAATTTCAGAAATTATATTATTAAAGATTATTAAAGAAAGTTTTGATTTATTGAATTTGAGATAAGTTATGATTATTATCCAATTTTATAATTATTGGATTATTTTCTATATTCAAATTATAAAGTTGGTAGTTGTAAAATAATAAGGATTTTATATGACTTGGATTAGATAAGTAATATTTTAAATATTAATATTGCTATTTTGGAAAAATAAACGATTTAATTATATTATTTCCAATTATTGGATTTGAATATTTTATTGAAAATAATTTGTAAAATTGATGAGCAAATGGTATTTTTCATATAAAATTAGTGTTGGATTTAATTGAGTTTCAATTACTATATTTTTTTCTAATTTCGTTTGAAATTTACTAAAATGTCCCTAACCCTAATTTTTGAAAATGAAACCCTAACCTTGAAACCCTGACCCATGACCCGGTTCCCTTCAGCCACACCCCAACCTCTCCTTGCTCTCAGCAGCGGCAACACACGCAGTTTCCTTTGTTTTCCCTGAAGAAAATGAAAGGCAGAATCGGGAAAGGGAAGAAGAGAGGGAGAAGGACTTGGTGCCGCCGCTGTTTTTATGTTCCCCAACAGACTGCTGCACACGAGCCGGAGAAGCTCGTCCCTACTGAACCGCCACCACCACCACAAGGGTTTTATCGCCACCACTTGTGCCACCGCCGGCGAGCAGGAAGAGAGAGAGAGAGAGAGAAAGAGATCGGGCAGGAACAGGGGACCGAGGGCAGAGGGAGCGCGACAGGGGAAGCCATTGCCGGCTGTCACCGTCTCGTGCCTCTGTTGCGTCGCCACCGCGCCGTTGCCGCGCTTGGTTGCTGCTGATGAAGCCACTCCTGTCGCCGCTGCTACTAGGGCGGTCGTCGTCCTTACCAGCTTCCGAGAGAAAGTCGCGATGGCGCTCCGCTTCTATTTCTCTGGTCCGCCGAGAGAGGAGCTCATGGGTGGAGGAAGGCCAAGTGAGGGGGAGAACGCCGTTGAGTGGGGTAGACGCCTCTGCTGTGTTTTTCGATCACTGGTGGTGGAGCCGTGTCGCCGTCACCCCTGGGCCGCCATTCTTACCGCCGCTGATGAAACTCGCCGTAGCTGTTCGGAGGTTACCGCCAATAGTTGATCCTACTGGAAGCTGTGCCATCGCGGCTGTGGTTGTCAAAAATTGCCGCCGGAAACCCTGTCTTCTGGGGGTTGAGTTTCAGTGGTTGCGCATCGAGATTTAGGTTTGCTATTGAGCCACTGGAGCTTCTATGGCTGTCGGAAGCTGCTGCTGCCCAACCAGCTGCAACAGGGGTTGTCTCATGTCGTGTATGGCTGCCAGAGAAGCTGTTGTGGCCACCAGAACCATCACCGAAACTTCTGCAGTTTGATTCAGTTTTTAATCCTTTCTCACGGTAAGCATCTTCATTCTGGAGCTCTTGAAAATCAATGTGCTGCTATATTTGGCCACAGATTCTGAGGTTTTGTAATATAGGGTCAAGCTCCGGTTATTGCGGGTCACGATTAAAGCTGTCGTCGAACCGGTTCGGAGACTACCGCTGTTCGGTTCATCCGTTCCTTCTTCGTTTCGGTAAGTAAGTATGTTTTGGAAAGCCTCGCGTTAGTATTTCGTTGTGTTGGTTAATGAATATGAATTTTGGTAACGTGGGGTAAAGTCCTGATTGTTGTATGTTGCGATTAGAGTCGTTAAGATTGTTGCAAAAATCAAGTGGAGCCGAGATTTTGGTTGTTGATTTCGGATTGAGGCGGAAAGTACTCTGTGAGACGTTTGGGTTATGGAATTTGCGTTTTGAGGTAGGGGCATTTTCCAAAAACTATACTTTTATATATTGGAATTATTATATATGGATACTGCTGTGAGAGAATGTGTAATTGGTAATTGTATCGACCTTATGTTTGGTTGGATTTGTCTCGATTGATTATGAACGTTTGTTGGTTGGAATGTTGTGTGGTTTTGTGAAACGAAATACTTTTAAAGTTGATTCTTTTAAAGCTGAGATCGAGTTTAATCCGTTGGGAATTGATTTGAGTTGAGTTGATTTTCTTGAGAATGTGAAAAATAGAATACACTCTTGAACTCAGCCTGGCTTGCTTTAAATGATCTGGTTTTTGATAAATGATTGTTGCTGAACTGTTTCTTTGAAGCTTTAGAAATGAGTTTATTCGGCTGATAATGACTTGATTTTTGAAACGGTTTTCTTGAAATATGGTATTGGGATTGACTGTTGGATTTTGGCTTGCCTTTGAATTGATTTTTGGATTTTGGGCTATTGAAAAGGATTGTGGAATGGTTTTGTTGGGACCCGGACCGGGTGGCAAAGTCCAAGTTTTAGGGGAGGTGCTGCCAAAATTTCTATAAAATCCGAGTCTTTATTTGAATTATCAAGAAAATGATGATTCATGCTTTTGAAATGAATTATTAAAGAGGAAATTGTGATTTAGTCTTGCTTCTTAAGAAAGACATTGTATCTCTTTCAGGAGAAAGTTATTTAGATGAAACTTATGTTTTAAACCTGTTTTAAATGTGACAAGGGCAATGCCTTTGAATTTGACTTGAGGGTTTCAATTAGAGGAGTTTCAATGGCTTTGAAAGAACCTGAATGTCTATTGACAAGTTTCATTTTGAAATGTTTTGAGAAAGGTTTTAAGTACTCTTTGAATTCTGAATTTTTGCAAGACTAAAACAGTTTTAAACGGTTGAAAGGTTCTAGAATTTATCATGGGGGTTGAAGTTGGTTTTGCCTAAGTATAGAAAACGGCTTTGAAAAAAGTAAATGATTACGTGACTCGGTTTGACTTAGACCCTATTTTATTACTCAAATCAGGAAGCCAAGGTTTTAATGATTTTAAGTGAATTTGGTGAAATAAGTTATGTTATTCTCCCCTAAAGACTTGAGACTCTGCCGAAAAATTTTTGTTATAAAATTCCATTGTTGGATGGATGATTTTGAATATTTCAAAATAAATCTTTAACTTGTCATGGTTATAGAAGTTTTGGAAAGAGGATGCCGAGAGTGGCATTATTTTCAAAGGGGAATTTACCTTGAGTAAAAGTGGCTTGTGAGCCTGAGATGATTTGAGAAATGAGATCTTTAAAGCTAAGGCTGAAAAGAATTGAAACTTGATTTCAAAGTGAAATGATTTGAGAAAAAGTGATTTATGGCTTAAATGCCGATTTTATGAATTGATGATGTTGAATGTGGAAGTGTTGTTTTGTTGTGAGCTGGAATGGCTGTGTATGATTATGAATATTGGCTGGTTCTGGATTGAACCGTGAGCCGGATTGTTGAGATGGATGTTGATCCATGGCTAAGAATGAAATCATATATGTTGAGATATTGATAATTTGTGATATTGCACTTCTACTATCGGAGATAAGAGTTTTCCTGGGAGAAAGCAGTGGCTAGCCACCACGTGCTCCAGGTTGAGACTTGAAGCTCTTTTGACCCTATGTCGTCAGGGTGGCCGGGCACTGTGAAAGCCCCGGATGAGCTCACCCCCATAAATATTCACCAATGAGGGTGATGGATATGGATCATGATTATGATCAAGTTTATATTGAGTATAACTCGAGTTGGGGAGACACGACAGAGGGACAGTCCAATGGTTAGCTACCAGGACTTGTCGGGTTGGCTCTATAACCGACAGATGATATCATCAGCCACTAGGAATAGGCATGCATCATTTGCATCTATGTGACATTGTTTGGGTGTGCATATTGTACTTAGTTTGCCTTTGTGACTATTTGAGATTAACTGCTACTTGTTCTACTTGCCGTAACTATTTGTTTGTGCTTGAACTTCCTATCTGCGTTTGTAACTGGGACTCTGTTGGATTGTGGTGATTGGTTGTTGGTTGCATTGTTTGGGCCTAGGGCCGTGGTTGAATTGAGATGGACCGATGGTTGGTTTCGGTGTATGAAATGTTAATTTGGTTCGGCATAGATAAACCTTTGAAAGGCTTTTGAATCTTACTTTAAATAAACAGTTTCCTCTTTCAGAAAAGATTTCAGATTTCCCTTTTATTGTAAACCGTTGTTTTTTAAAAGAGGCATAAGACGGTTATTAATCACTGGTACGATTTATCTTCACGTATCCTATTACAGTAATTCCCAAAAACCCTCTACTGAGAACCCTTTCGAGGATGATGTTCTCACCCCCCTACATTTTTCCCCTTTCAGGATTTTGGGACACAGAAGTCACAAAGGGTTTATTTAGTTGTTGTTGAGATGCTCTGTATTGCTTTAGATTATGCTTTATTGTACCCTCACCTTTATCTTTACGTATTCTGTAAGAGGGATATGCTCTGTATTGGATAATGCTTGTAATATTATTTATGTTTATATATATGTATGTATATATATGGATGTACTCTTTATGAATTTTTGTAAGTTGTATGGTATCTATGGATGTATGTTGTCGAACGAAAGTATTTTTGGGAGCGGTTTTACAGTTTAAAGTTTTAAACAGGCTCATATTTTAGTATTAAATAGCATAAGTATCGTCATAATGTTCTACCTATCAGAGTAGCGCAGCCGGAAGCGTGAGCTTTGGTAGTTAGGGTGTTACATTATGGTATCAGAGTGGTCTTTTCTATAGAGCCTGAGGAATGGACTGACTATGCTTCAATTGCATACTCTGAGCGTTTTTCATGTATTAGGTCTTGTCGGATGACGAGAATTAGAGTTTTATGCACATGACGGTCTATTGATTAATGCTATTAGTCTTGCATTGCATAATTCTTGGTATTAAATTTGGCCGGCTTAATACTAGTGAATTATGTATATGATAGCACTGCTGGGTTATCATAGATGGTATACGAGTTTTGAGTAAAGCGAATCACGGGTTTTGGGAACGTTGGAAACTATTTCTCGAGGCTATTCAGTTGTGTGTCTTGAATTCTATTTGAGTCGACCAGTTCTTTCATATCCTAACTTGAAGTTCTTGTTCGCTAATCCTTTAGAAAGGTGGTTTAATTTTCTAACTCTATTCCTCTATTCATATGCATTCTTGTTTGATCTTAAAGTGCATATGCTTGTTTGAAACCCTTGTTGCATCTATCTTTCTCTGTTTGAGTCCTTAATTCATGTATTCCTTGCTATAGCTTTGAACTTGTCCTATTGCGTTGTGCATTTTAACTCCGGATTCCGAGTCCATTCTTGGAGAACTTGTTGATTCAGTTTTTCTCTTATTTGACAGTGATCACAGCCAATTTTGAGATTTTTATAAAAATTGCTGTTGACTAGATATACACTTATCTATATGTGAAACTTTAAAGATTTCTTATACAGTTTAACAACTATTTATTTCTAATACCTTGTCCGTACTTTTACTGGTTTGTAGAACTGCATATATTTTAAATTACAATTTGACTTTCTAGTAATTTTACTATAGTTCCAATGCACATCTTCATTTGATTATGTATTTGGGTACTTTTCAAAATTCTGGAAAGGAAGGATTTTTCGCTTTTATCCCGGTTGAATTTGTTTGATAAACTTTACCTAGTTTATTTTTTTATTTGAGCTTGATTTAGCATACCACATTGCTTATGCCATTGTGGTTCTTTTAAAAATGTTGGACTCAGAGCTACTAATGAATGAGTTGTCTTTTCCTATGACTTTTGTATTCTTTTGGAACAACTAAAAGCTTGTTTGATGTTTCATGCCTAGTGGATCTTGTTTGAAAAACCTTGATTTAAGATCTTTTCTTGTATGGCTTGACTCCTTTTAAGTACATCCTAATTTTCTTGAATATCCTTCTGAGATGGTGATTTCAAGTATACCTTTAGAGTCTTGTTTTGAATTTTATAAAGGAGTTTGAATTCTCTTTGAAGGAGTTCTAAATTGAATTTATTTTTAAGCTGCTTGATTGTAATGGAAACCATCGTTCAATTTTGACAAAGTTGTTTTAAAGTGGCATACTGATGCACGAAATCACAACCATACTTTTGTAATTCCGCACAACTAACCAGCAAGTGCACTGGGTCGTCCAAGTAATACCTTACGTGAGTAAGGGTCGATCCCACGGAGATTGTCGACTTGAAGCAAGCTATGGTTATCTTGTAACTCTTAGTCAGTATATCAATATTTCTCAGATTTAATTGTAAAAAGTAAAAGAACATGAAATAAATACTTGTTTTGCAGTAATGGAGAATAGGTTGAGGTTTTGGAGATGCTCTATCTTCTGAATCTCTGCTTTCCTACCGTCTTCTTCTTCAAGCACGCAAGGCTCCTTCCATGGCAAGCTGTAAAATGTTGGGTTTCACCGTTGTCAATGGCTACCTCCCGTCCTCTCAGTGAAAATGTTCAATGCGCTCTGTCACAGCACGGCTAATCATCTGTCGGTTCTCAATCATGTTGGAATAGAATTCAGTGATTCTTTTGTGTCTGTCACTAACGCCCCACAATCGCGAGTTTGAAGCTCGTCACAGTCATTCAATCCCTGAATCCTACTCAGAATACCACAGACAAGGTTTAGACCTTCCGGATTCTCAAGAATGGCTGCCAGTAGATTCTAGCTTATACCACGAAGATTCTGATTAGGGAATCTAAGAGATACACACTCAATCGGAGGTAGAACGGAGGTGGTTGTCAGGCACACGTTCATGGGTGAGAATGATGATAAGTGTCACAGATCATCACATTCATCAGGTTGAAGAACAAGTGGTATCTTAGAATAGAAGCAAGCGTGATTGAATGAAAAACAGTAGTAATTGTATTAATCCATCAAGACACAGCAGAGCTCCTCACCCCCAACCATGGGGTTTAGATACTCATGCCGTAGAAGATACAATGTAAAACGTATAATGTGTCATGAGGTCTAGATACAATAGCAAAAAGTCCTATTTATAGTGAACTAGTGACCTAGGGTTTACAAGAATGAGTAAATGACGTAAAAATCCACTTCCGGGGTCCACTTGGTGTGTGCTTGGGCTGAGCATTAAAGCTTTCATGTGTAGAGACTTTTCCTGGAGTTAAACGCCAGCTTTTGTGCCAGTTTGGGCGTTTAACTCCAACTTTTGTTCCAGTTCCGGCGTTAAACGCCGGGAATTTTGAAGCTGATTTGGAACGCCAGTTTGGGCTATCAAATCTTGGGCAAAGTATGGACTATTATATATTGTTGGAAATCCCAGGATGTCTACTTTCCAACACAATTGAGAGCGCACCAATTGGGCTTTTGTAGCTCCAAAAAATCCACTTCGAGTGCAGGGAGGTCAGAATCCAACAGCATCTACAGTCCTTTTTCAGCCTCTGAATCAGATTTTTGCTCAGGTCCCTCAATTTCAGCCAGAAAATACCTGAAATCACAGAAAAACACACAAACTCATAGTAAAGTCCAGAAAATTGAATTTCAAATAAAAACTAATAAAAATATAATAAAAACTAACAAAAATATACTAAAAACATACTAAAAACAATGCCAAAAAGCGTATAAATTATCCGCTCATCACAACACCAAACTTAAATTGTTGCTTGTCCCCAAGCAAATGAAAATCAAATAGGATAAAAAGAAGAGAATATACTATAGACTCTAAAATATCAATGAAACTTAGCTCCAATTAGATGAGCGGGACTAGCAGCTTTTTGCCTCCGAACAGTTTTGGCATCTCACTTTATCCTTTGAGGTTCAGAATGATTGGTATCTATAGGAACTCAGAATTCAGATAGTGTTATTGATTCTCCTAGTTAAGTATGTTGATTCTTGAACACAGCTACTTTATGAGTCTTGGCCATGGCCCAAAGCACTGTGTTTTCCAGTATTACCACCGGATACATACATGCCACAGACACATAACTGGGTGAACCTTTTCAGATTGTGACTCAGCTTTGCTAGAGTCCCCAATTAGAGGTGTCCAGGGTTCTTAAGCACACTCTTTTTGCTCTGGATCATGACTTTAACCGCTCAGTCTCAAGTTTTCACTTGACACCTTCACGCCATAAGCACATGGTTAGGGACAGCTTGGCTCAGCCGCTTAGGCCAGGATTTTATTCCTGTGGGCCCTCCTATCCACTGATGCTCAAAGCCTTGGATCCTTTTTATTTTACCCTTACCTTTTGGTTTAAAGGGCTATTGGCTTTTCTGCTTGCTTTTTTTTTCTTTTTTTTTTGTATTCACTGTTTTTTCTTGCTTCAAGAATCAATTTGATGATTTTTCAGATCCTCAATAACATTTCTCGTTTTCCATCATTCTTTCAAGAGCCAACAATTTTAACATTCTTAAAACAACAAATTCAAAAGACATATGCACTGTTCAAGCATTCATTCAGAAAACAAAAAGTATTGTCACCACATCAAAATAATTAAACTAGTTTCAAGGATGAATTTGAAATCATGTACTTCTTGTTCTTTTGTAATAAAAACATTTTTCATTTAAAAAAGGTAATGGATTCATAGGACATTCATAGCTTTAAGGCATAGACACTAAGATACTAATGATCATGTAGTGAAGACACAAACATAGATAGAACATCAAGCATAGAAATCGAAAAACAGAATAATAAGAACAAGGAATTAAGGAACGGGTCCACCTTAGTGATGACGGCTAGTTCTCCTTCTTGAAGATCCTATGGAGTGCTTGAACTCCTCAATGTCTCTTCCTTACCCTTGTTGCTCCTCTCTGATTTCATGGAGGATAATGGTTGCTTTTGTTGAGGTCCATGAGTGGGCTCTTTTGTTTGCTCCATCCTCTTTCTTAGTGATGGGCTTTTGAGATGAATCTCTCCATCTCTCATGACTTGGAGTTGGAAGCAACTGCCTTCCCTTTCCTCTTCCTAGAAGTTTCTCCAGCCTTAAGTGCCATCTATGGTTATGGAAAAATAAAAAGCAACGCTTTTACCATACCAAACTTAGAAGGTTTGCTCGTCCTCGAGCAAAAGAAGAAAGAATAGAGGAGAAGAAGAAAATGGAGGAGATGGAGAGGTGTGAGTGGTTGGCATCACACATTAGTTCGAATGGTAATGTCCAGTCTGGTGCAGAGATGACTGGTGCTGTGACCAGCTTAGCTTTCAGAGTCTCAAACGCCTGCAGACACTCCTTATCAAAGATAAATGGCGTGTCAGCAGCTAGCAGATTACTCAGAGGTTTGGCAATTTTTGAAAAATCCTTTATAAACCTTCTGTAGAATCCTGCATGCCCCAAAAAGCTTCTGATTGCCTTAACATTGGCAGGTGGTGGTAATTTTTCAATTACCTCCACCTTAGCTTGATCCACCTCTATTCCTTTGTGATCCTTTCTGGTGGCTGTATTGAGCCTTCTGTAGTCAATACACATACGCCACCCTGTAACTGTTCTTGTAGGAACCAGTTCATTATTTTCATTATGAACCACTGTCATGCCTCCCTTTTTGGGGACAACGTGGACAGGGCTCACCCAGGGGCTATCAGAAATAGGATAAATAATCCCAGCCTCTAGTAACTTAGTGACCTCTTTCTGCACCACCTCCTTCATGACTGGATTTAGCCGCCTCTGTGGTTGAACCACTGGCTTAGCATCATCCTCCAATAGGATCTTGTGCATGCATCTTGCTGGGCTAATGCCCTTAAGATCACTTATGGACCACCCAAGAGTTGTCTTGTGTGTCCTTAGCACTTGAATTAGTGCTTCCTCTTCCTGTGGATTTAAAGCAGAGCTTATGATCACTGGAAAAGTGTCACCTTCTCCCAGAAATGCATATTTCAGGGATGGTGGTAGTGGCTTGAGCTCGGGTTTAGGAGGCTTATCCTCTTCCTGAGGAATTTTCAGAATTTCTTTTATTTCCTCTAATTCCTCCAGGTCAGGCTAATCATCTTCAAAAATGTCCTCTAGCTCTGATTCGAGACTCTCAGTCATATTAACCTCTTCCACCAGAGAGTCTATAATATCAATGCTCATACAGTCATTTGGGGTGTCTGGATGCTGCATAGCTTTGACAACATTCAACTTAAACTCATCCTCATTGACTCTCAGGGTTAATTCCCCTTTTTGGACGTCAATGAGGGTTTGTCCAGTTGCTAGGAAAGGTCTTCCTAGAATGAGAGTTGCACTCTTGTGCTCCTCCATTTCCAGTACTACAAAGTCAGTGGGAAAGGCAAATGGCCCAACCTTGACAATCATGTCCTCAATTACGCCTGATGGATATTTAATGGAGCCATCAGCAAGTTGGAGGCATATTCGGGTTGGTTTGACTTCTTCAGCCAAGCCAAGCTTTCTGATAGTGGATGCAGGTATTAGGTTGATACTTGCCCCAAGATCACATAGAGCTTTCTTGGTACAAGTACCCTCTAATGTGCATGGTATCATAAAGCTTCCAGGATCTTTAAGCTTCTCTGGTAAGCTTTTCAGAATGACTGCACTACATTCTTCAGTGAGAAACACCTTTTCAATTTCTCTCCAATCCTTCTTATGACTTAAGATCTCTTTCATGAACTTAGCATAAGAGGGTATTTGCTCAAGTGCCTCTGCAAACGGAATATTTATTTCAAGAGTCCTGAGATAGTCTGCAAAGCGGGCAAATTGCTTATCTTGTTCCGCTTGGCAGAGTTTCTGAGGATAAGGCATCTTGGCTTTATATTCTTCAACCTTGGTTGCTGCAGGTTTATTCCCTACAGAGGTGGTTGGAGAAGCCTTCTTAGAGGGGTCACTATCAGCACTCTCAGGTGTCTGATTCCTCATTGGCATTTGAACGCCAGGACTGGGTGAAGGATGGGCGTTTAACGCCAGCTTTCCACCCTTTTCTGGCGTTTGAACGCCAGAACTGGGCAAAGAATGGGCATTTAACGCCAACTTTTCCTTTTTTTCTGGCGTTTGAACGCCAGAAGTATTCCTCTCTGGGCTCTTACTGTCCTCAGAGGGATTTTGGGCAGTGGTTTGGTTATCCTCTGTCAGTTGTTCCTTTCTTGGATTTTTGCCACTTTGAGCCGAATTATTCAATGTCTTTCCACTCCTTAGTTGAACTGCTTGGCATTCTTCTGTTATCTGTTTAGATAGCTGCTATTTTGTCTGGTTCAACTGTGATTCTATATTCTTGTTAGCAATTTTAGTTTCTTGGAGCATCTCTTTAAATTCTGCTAACTGTTTTGTCATCAGAAGTAATTGTTGATTAAGCTCAACCATCTGTTCTTAAGGGTTAGGTTCAGTAGTTACTGCCGTAGCTTCTTCTTTTATAGAGGACTCACTGCTTGAGTATAGATGTTGATTTCTAGCGATCGTATCTATGAGCTCTTGAGCTTCTTCAATCGTCTTCCTCATGTGTATAGATCCACCAGCTGAGTGGTCTAAAGACATCTAAGCTTTTTCTGTAAGCCCATAATAGAAGATGTCTAACTGTACCCACTCTGAAAATATTTCAGAGGGGCATTTCCTTAGCATACCTCTATACCTCTCCCAGGCATTATAAAGGGATTCATTATCCTCTTGTCTAAAGCCTTGGATGTCCAGCCTCAACTGTGTCATCCTTTTTGGAGGGTAAAATTGATTCAGGAATTTGTCTGATAACTGTCTCCATGTTTTTATGCTTGCTGTGGGTTGGTTATTCAACCACCTCTTAGCTTGATCTTTTACAGCAAATGAAAACAGTAATAATCTGTAGACATCCTGATCCACTTCTTTATCACGTACTGTGTCAGCAATCTGTAGGAACTGTGCCAGAAACTCAGTAGGTTCTTCCTGTGGAAGACCGGAATACTGGTAATTTTGCTGCACCATGATAATGAGTTGAGGATTTAGCTCAAAGCTGCTTGCTTTAATGGGAGGTATACATATGCTACTTCCATATGCAGCTGTAATGGGGTTAGCATATGACCCCAGAGTCCTTCTGGACTGCTCATTCTCACTTAGGTCCATGATGGAGAAAGGGAGATGATGTGGATTGCAGGTAAAATATATTATTATTATTATTATTATTTTTGTTTTTATTTTATTTTAAGTAAAATTAACCGAATAAAATAAAACGAAGTAAATGAGAAATAAAACAGAACTTTCGAAAATTAGAAAGAAGTAAAAGCAAATTGAAAACTAAATTAATTAATTGATTAAAAAGATTTTGGAATTAGCAATTAAGAAGATATGATTGAAAATTATTTTGAAAAAGATATGATTGAGAAGATATGATTGCAATAAAAAGATATGATTGAAGAAATTAAAAAGATTTGATTTTTGAAAAAGATTTGAAGAAAAATCAGTTTTTAAAATTAGAATTTTGACTTGACTAAAAAAAAAGATATGATTTTGAAAATATTTGACTAATTTAAAGCAAAATTTCGAAATTTATGAGTAAAGTAAGGAAAGGATATTTTTTTTTTGAATTTTAGTGAGGAAAGAGAAAAACAACAAAATGACACTAAACTTAGAAATTTTAGATCAAAACAAAGAGAACAAATAAGAAAACTTTGAATGTCAAGATGAACACCAAGAACACTTTGAAGTTCAAGATGAACACCAAGAACAAAGTTTTTTAAAAAAAATTTTTAAGTAAATAAAAGCACAAGAGACACCAAACTTAAATTTTTAGAAAATCCAACACAAATTTTCGAAAAATTAAAGGAAAACACAAAGAAGACACTAAACTTAGAAATTTTAAAGATCAAGAAAGGACTAGGAACATGCAAATTCGAAAAATTAAAAGAAAATAAAAGCATGCAATTGACACCAAACTTAAAATATGAAACTAAACTCAAATAAAAGACTCTAAACCAACAAAAATAAAATATTCCTAATCTAAGCAACAAGATAAACTGTCAGTTGTCCAAACTTGAACAATCCCTGGCAACGGCGCCAAAAACTTGGTGCACGAAATCACAACCACACTTTTATAATTCCGCACAACTAACCAGCAAGTGCACTGGGTCGTCCAAGTAATACCTTACGTGAGTAAGGGTCGATCCCACGGAGATTGTCGGCTTGAAGCAAGCTATGGTTATCTTGTAACTCTTAGTCAGGATATCAATATTTCTTAGATTTAATTGTAAAAAGTAAAAGAACATGAAATAAATACTTGTTTTGCAGTAATGGAGAATAGGTTGAGGTTTTGGAGATGCTCTATCTTCTGAATCTCTGCTTTCCTACTGTCTTCTTCTTCAAGCACGCAAGGCTCCTTCTATGGCAAGCTGTATGTTGGGTTTCACCGTTGTCAATGGCTACCTCCCGTCCTCTCAGTGAAAATGTTCAATGCGCTCTGTCATAGTACGGCTAATCATCTGTTGGTTCTCGATCATGTCGGAATAGAATTCAGTGATTCTTTTGCGTCTGTCACTAACGCCCCACAATCGCGAGTTTGAAGCTCGTCACAGTCATTTAATCCCTGAATCCTACTCAGAATACCACATACAAGGTTTAGACCTTCCGGATTCTCAAGAATGGCTGCCAGTAGATTCTAGCTTATACCACGAAGATTCTGATTAGGGAATCTAAGAGATACACACTCAATCGGAGGTAGAACGGAGGTGGTTGTTAGGCACACGTTCATGGGTGAGAATGATGATGAGTGTCACGGATCATCACATTCATCAGGTTGAAGAACAAGTGGTATCTTAGAATAGAAGCAAGCGTGATTGAATGAAAAACAGTAGTAATTGTATTAATCCATCAAGACACAGCAGAGCTCCTCACCCCCAACCATGGGGTTTAGAGACTCATGCCGTAGAAGATACAATGTGAAACGTGTAATGTGTCATGAGGTCCAGATACAATAGCAAAAAGTCCTATTTATAGTGAACTAGTGACCTAGGGTTTACAAGAATGAGTAAATGACGTAAAAATCCACTTCTGGGGTCCACTTGGTGTGTGCTTGGGCTGAGCATTGAAGCTTTCATGTGTAGAGACTTTTCCTGGAGTTAAACGCCAGCTTTTGTGCCAGTTTGGGCGTTTAACTCCAACTTTTGTTCCAGTTCCGGCGTTAAACGCCGGGAATTTTGAAGCTGATTTGGAACGCCAGTTTGGGCCATCAAATCTTGGGCAAAGTATGGACTATTATATATTGCTAGAAATCCCAGGATGTCTACTTTCCAACGCAATTGAGAGCGCACCAATTGAGCTTCTGTAGCTCCAGAAAATCCACTTCGAGTGTAGGGAGGTCAGAATCCAACAGCATCTGCAGTCCTTTTTCAGCCTCTGAATCAGATTTTTGCTCAGGTCCCTCAATTTCAGCCAGAAAATACCTGAAATCACAGAAAAACACACAAACTCATAGTAAAGTCCAGAAAAGTGAATTTCAAATAAAAACTAATAAAAATATAATAAAAACTAACTAAAATATACTAAAAACATAATAAAAACACTGCCAAAAAGCGTATAAATTATCCGCTCATCACATACGCTATTTTAAATGAAGTTTTGAAAAGTTTCCTTATTTAATGGAAACTTGTTTGTTAGTAACGTACCACTTATTTCCTTACCAGATTGTAAGCAAATTTTTACCTCGGAATTTCTTTTCTAAAAAGAGTTTAACTTCCTCTTTCGTCCTTGCCATAAGTTTATACACACTCGTTTGAATATGGGCCTTGAGGATTTTCAAAGAAGCATTTGATTTTTCTTCCGAGTCTTCTAAACTACTTTTGGTTAAGATTGTGCACCTAACTATCTTTCTAAAATATTTGAGGAAATATTTTAGCTCTTAGCCAAACCTTTGTACAGTTTGTTTTTAAAACTCTACATGATCTACTTCAACATGAAAGCGTATTAAAAGCAAAGCCACGTTTATGCTTTTATTTTTCTCTTGAAGGAGGCTTGTTGCTTAACTTTTCTTTTAGACCGCGAAGTAATTTTTCGCAAGTTTTCGATTCTTTTATGAACAATGTATTCGGAAGTATTTTTAATCGTGCTCTTGAATTCTGTGAGCTTTGTCTAGGGTTTGAAGTATTCTCTTCTATAAACCTCATACTTCTTCGACCCATCTTGAGTTTGTTTCAAACTAATGCGCTGATTTTCTTCTCATTGGTCCTGTTGGATTCCTCTTATCCAAGGGTTATCTTTGAAGTTATCAATTGATTTATTTCTAGCAAACTTCATTGCTTGAGCATCCTTGTTTATCTGGAATTGGATACATTCTCTCAAATCTATGATTATTATCTTTGACATGTGTTTCTCCTTTCTAAAATATCGTATCCTCCTGAGTAGACTTGAGAATTATTTTAAGGTCAAGTGCGATCTGTAAACGTAGTAATGCGATGCGTTAGTCATTTAAGACGCGATATGTGTATATGGAAGGTGAAGCAGTAGGTGTACCATGTTATGAGTTGTGGATGTTTCGTTTCTTGCAAACGAGCTTGCCATTGTTAGGCTTATGATTGGCTATGAGGTTGTAAAATGATTGGTGGAGTTGAGAAATTGAAGTTCTGAAGTGGGAATGAGATTTGTCAGCGAATGTTATGCTGCTGTTTAAATACCAACATGCTTTGCAGCCTTTTACCACACTAATTACCACTTTGCCTTGTGTACGCCTATCTTGATGTGCACCCTATTTTGGCCCCTCAAGTTTTTGTAAAGCCTTGAGATCATATGACCTTGTGCATTGAGCCTATCTTGTAACGTTTGCTTTGCAATCACACTCCTACCTTTGTATCTTTATGCATACGACCATCCAAGTATTTGAAAAACCGTATATATGTTTATATGCTGAGATATTTTTGCTTCTTCCTTAAATGTGTTCAAGGGTGAACTGTTATGAGACTTTCGTTTTGTATCAATTTTCGAGGACAAAAATTTTTATAAGGTGGGTAAAATGTAAGACCCAGAACCTTTGAAAAGTCTTTTATGATAAAGTCTCAAATCATATAGTTATGCATAGCCTTAATTTCAGAAATTATTTTATTAAAGATTATTAAGGCAAGTTTTAATTTATTGAATTTGAGATAAGTTATGATTATTATCCAAGTTTATAATTATTAGATTATTTTCTATATTCAAATTATAAAGTTGGTAGTTGTGAAATAATAAGGATTTTATATGACTTGGATTAGATAAGTAATATTTTAAATATTAATATTGCTATTTTGGGAAAATAAACGATTTAATTATATTATTTCCAATTATTGGATTTGAATATTTTATTGAAAATAATTTGTAAAATTGATGAGCAAATGGTATTTTCCATATACAATTAGTGTTGGATTTAATTGAGTTTCAATTACTATATTTTTTCCAATTTTGTTTGAATTTTACTAAAATGCCCCTAACCCTAATTTTTGAAAATAAAACCCTAACCCTGAAACCCTGACCCATGACCCGGTTCCCTTCAGCCACACCCCAACCTTTCCTTGCTCTCAGCAGCGGCAACACACGCATTTTCCTTTGCTTTCCCTGAAGAAAAGGAAAGGCAGAATCGGGAAAGGGAAGAAGAGAGGGAGAAGGACTTGGTGCCACCGCTGTTTCTATGTTCCCCAACAACGCTGCTGCACACGAGACGGAGAAGCTCGTCCCTACTGAACTGCCGCCACCACCACAAGGGTTTTATCGCCACCACTTGTGCCACCGCCAGCGAGCAGGAAGAGAGAGAGAGAAAGAGATCGGGTAGGAACAGGGGACGAAGGGCGGAGGGAGTGCGACAGGGGAAGCCATTGCCGCCTGTCACCGTCGCGTGCCTCTGCTGCATCGCCACCACGCCGTTGCCGCGCCTGGTTGCTGGTGATGAAGCCACTCCTGTCTCCGTTGCTACTAGGGCGGTCGTCGTCCTTATCAGCTTCCGAGAGAAAGTCGCGATAGCGCTCCGCTTCTGTTTTTCTGGTCTGCCGAGAGAGGAGATCATGGTTGGAGGAAAGCCAAGTGAGGGGGAGAACACCGTTGAGTGGGGTAGACGCCTCTACTGTGTTTCTCGATCACTGATGGTGGAGCCGCGTCGCCGTCACCCCTGGGCTGTCGTTCTTACCGCCGCTGATGAAACTCGCCGTAGCTGTTCAGAGGTTACCGCCACTAGTTGATCCTACTGAAAGCTGTGCCGTCGCGGCTGTGGTTGTCAAAAATTTCTGCCGGAAACCCTGTCTTCTGGGGGTTGAGTCTCGGTGGTTGCACATCGAGATTTAGGGCTACTATTGAGCCACCGGAGCTTCTATGGCCGTCAGAAGCTGCCGTTGCCCAACCAGCTGCAACAGGGGTTGTCTCATGTCGTGTATGGCTGTTGGAGAAGCTATTGTGGCCGCCAAAACCATCACCGGAACTTCTGTAGTTTGATTCAGTCTTTAATCCTTTCTCACGGTAAGCATCTTCATTCCGGAGCTCTTGAAAATCAATATGCTGCTATATTTGGCCACAGATTCTGAGGTTTTGTAACATAGGGTCAAGCTACGGTTATTACGGGTCACGTTTAAAGCTGCCGCCGAATCGGTTCGGAGACCGCTGCTGTTCGGTTCATCTGTTCCTTCTTCGTTTCGGTAAGTAAGTATGTTTTGGAAAGCCTCACGTTAGTATTTCGTTGTGTTGGTTAATGAATATGAATTTTGGTAACGTGGGGTAAAGTCCTGATTGTTGTATGTTGCGATTAGAGTCGTTGAGATTGTTGCGAAAATCAAGTGGAGTCGGGATTTTGGTTGTTGATTTCGGATTGAGGCGAAAAGTACTCTGTGAGACGTTTGGGTTATGGAATTTGCGTTTTGAGGTAGGACACTTTCCAAAAACTATACTTTTATATATTGGAATTATTATATATGGATACTACTATGAGAGAATGTGTAATTGGTGATTGTATCGACCTTATGTTTGGTTGGATTTGTCTCGATTGATTATGAACGTTTGTTGGTTGGAATGTTGTGTGGTTTTGTGAAACGAAATGCTTTTGAAGTTGATTCTTTCAAAGCTTTGAGATCGAGTTTAATCCGTTGGGAATTGATTTGAGTTGAGTTGATTTTCTTAAGAATGTGAAAAATAGAATACCCTCTTGAACTCAGCCTGGCTTGCTTTAAATGATCTGGTTTTTGATAAATGATTGTTGCTGAACTGTTTCTTTGAAGCTTTAGAAATGAGTTTATTCGGCTGATAATGACTTGATTTTTGAAACGGTTTTCTTGAAATATGGTATTGGGATTGACTGTTGGATTTTGGCTTGCCTTTTAATTGATTTTTGGATTTTGGGCTGTTGAAAAGGATTGTGGAATGGTTTTGTTGGGACCCAGACCGGTTGGCAAAATCCAAGTTTTAGGGTAGGTGCTGCCAAAATTTCTATAAAATCAGAGTCTTTATTTGAATTATCAAGAAAAGGATGATTCATGCTTTTGAAATGAATTATTAAAGAGAAAATTGTGATTTAGTCTTGCTTCTTAAGAAAGGCATTGTATCTCTTTCAGGAGAAAGTTATTTAGATGAAACTTATGTTTTAAACCTGTTTTAAATGTGACAAGGGCAATGCCTTTGAATTTGACTTGATGGTTTCAATTAGAGGAGTTTCAATGGCTTTGAAAGAACCTGAATGTCTATTGATAAGTTTTATTTTGAAATGTTTTGAGAAAGGTTTTAAGTACTCTTTGAATTCTGAATTCTTGCAAGACTAAAATAGTTTTGAACGGTTGAAACGTTCTAGAATTTATCATGGGGGTTGAAGTTGGTTTTGCCTAAGTAAAGGAAACGGCTTTGAAAAAAGTAAATGATTACGTGACTCAGTTTGACTTAAACCCTATTTTATTACTCAAATCAAGAAGCCAAGGTTTTAATGATTTTAAGTGAATTTGGCAAAATAAGTTATGTTATTCTCCCCTAAAGACTTGAGACTCTGCCGAGAAACTTTTGTTATAAAATTCTATTGTTGGATGGATGATTTTGAATATTTCAAAATAAATCTTTAACTTGTCATGGTTATGGAAGTTTTGGAAAGAGGATGCCGAGAGTGGCATTGTTTTCAAAGGGGAATTTACCTTGAGTAAAAGTGGCTTGTGAGCCTGAGATGATTTGAGAAATGAGATCTTTAATGCCAAGGCTGAAAAGAGTTGAAACTTGATTTCAAAGTGAAATAATTTGAGAAAAAGTGATTTATGGCTTAAATGCGATTTTATGAATTGATGATGTTGAATGTGGAAGTGCTGTTTTGTTGTGAGCTGGAATGGCAGTGTATGATTATGAATATTGGCTGGTTCTGGATTGAACCGTGAGCCGGATGGCTGAGATGGATGTTGAGCCATGGCTGAGAATGAAAGCATATATGCTGAGATATTGATAATTTGTGATATTGCACTTCCACTATCGGAGATAAAGGTTTCCCTGGGAGAAAGCAGTGGCTAGCCACCACGTGCTCCAGGTTGAGACTTGAAGCTCTTTTAACCCTATATCGTCAGGGTGGCCGGGCACTGTGAAAGCCCCGGATAAGCTCACCCCCATAAATATTCACCAGTGAGGGTGATGGATATGGATCATGATTATGATCGAGTTTATATTGAGTATAACTCGAGTTGGGGAGACACGACAGAGGGACAGTCCAATGGTTAGCTACCAGGACTTGTCGGGTTGGCTCTATAACCGATAGATGATATCATCAGCCACTAGGAACAGGCATGCATCATATGCATCTATGTGACATTGTTTGAGTGTGCATATTGTACTTAGTTTACCTTTGTGACTATTTGAGATTAACTGCTACTTGTTCTACTTGCCGTAACTATTTATTTGTGCTTGAACTTCCTATCTATGTTTGCAACTGGGACTCGTTGGATTGTGGTGATTGGTTGTTGGTTGCATTGTTTGGGCCTAGGGCCATGGTTGAATTCTGATGGATCGATGGTTGGTTTCGGTTTTGTGGTTATGGTTTGAAAATGTATGAAATGTTAATTTGGTTCGGCATAGATAAACCTTTGAAAGGCTTTTGAATCTTGTTTTAAATAAACAGTTTTCTCTTTTAGAAAAGATTTCAGATTTCCCTTTTATTGTAAACCGTTTTTTTTTTTGAAAAGAGGCATAAGACAGTTATTAATCACTGGTACGGTTTATCTTCACGTATCCTATTATAGTAATTCCCAAAAACCCTCTACTGAGAACTCTTTCGAGGATGATGTTCTCACCCCCCTACATTTTCCCCTTTCAGGATTTTGGGACGCAGAAGTCACGAAGGGTTTATTTAGTTATTTTTGAGATGCTCTGTATTGCTTTAGATTATGCTTTATTGTACCCTCGCCTTTATCTTTACATATTCTGTAAGAGGGATAGGCTCTGTATTGGATAATGCTTGTAATATTATTTATGTTTATATATATGTATGTATATATATGGATGTACTCTTTATGAGTTTTTGTAAGTTGTATGGTATCTATGGATGTATGTTGTCGAACGAAAGTATTTTTGGGAGCGGTTTTGCGGTTTAAAGTTTTAAACAGGCTCATATTTTAGTATTAAATAAGATAAGTGTCGTCGTAATGTTCTATCTATCCGAGTAGCGCAGACGGAAGCGTGAGCTTTGGTAGTTAGGGTGTTACATTCCCAAATAACCCTAATCCTAATTTTAACACACACACACACAACACCATAATTTTTCTACCCTAACCCTCCTAACACTACCAGCATCCACCTCCTTCCCCCAAACACCCACTTTGCAGCTTCAGAAAACAAAAAGAAAGAAAAAGTGAAGGGAAATGGAATCAGGGGAAGGAGGGAAGAGAAACTAAGATCCGAGAAAGGAGAGATCAGAGGAAGAAGAAGAGGAGAGTGAGGGAGCTTCCGCTCAGCTGGTCGCCGCTATTCATGCTCACCGCTGCTAGCTGTGTTGTCCCCACTGAGCCACCAAACCTGCCACGCGTCGCCGCTGCCAAGCTCGTACTGCCGCCGTTCTGTCGAGCTGCTTTCGACACCACATGAAATAGAGGGAGAGACATATGGAGAAGAGTGTCACGGAGAGATGGGAAGAAGCTGTCGATCGCCGTCGTCGTTGGGTCCTTGTTCCTCGCCGCCGAAGGAGCTGCTCCCAGCCACGGTAGTCGCCGACGTTCGCGCCACTGTTGTCGGAGAAACTCGAGGAGAGAGCACTGCCAGAGCTTCTATCGCCGTCAGAAGCTATCGCTGCCCAACCGGCTGCTGCAGTGGTTATCGCCTGTCGTGTATGGCCGTCGGAACTACCGCTGAAGCTTCTGAGGTTTGGTTCACTCTTTAATCCTTTGTCACGGTAAGCATCTTCGTCCCGAAACTCTTGAAAATTAATATTCTATTATGTCTAGCTAGAGATTCTGAGGTTTTGGTAATGTAGGGTCAAGTTCTGGTTATTGGGGGTCGCGATTGAAGCTGCCATTACTTGGTTCAGTTTCTTCTTAATTACGGTAAGCCTTTTCGTTCCAAAAAGTTCTTTTGTCACTATTCTGTTATCTTAATTGAGTTTTTGTGGCGTTATTTATTATATGATTGAGTTTTGGTTATTATATGTTACGATTAGAGTTGTTGTAGTTGATGCAAAAGTGGTTTGGAGCTGAGATTGCGGCTGTTGCATTACAGGCAAAGAGGAAAATGGAGTTTTGTCACGTAATTGAGTCGCAATTGAGGTAGGGACTTTTCAGAAAACCATACTTTATAAATTGAAATTATTATATATGAATATTTATGCGAGAAATATATTTTTAGTGATTGTATAAGTCTTATGTGTTGTTTGGCTGTCTTGGATGGATATGAATGCTTGTTTGATTGGATTATTGTTTGGTTTTGTGAAACGAACGGTTCTTGAAGTGTTTCTTTAAAGTTGTTTCTTTAAAGCTTTGAAATTGAGTTAAATCCGTTGGAAATTGGTTTTAGTTTGAATTGGTTTTCTTAAAATATGAAAATAGTATACACTTTTGATTTCATCTTGATTTTGAATAGATTTGGTTTTGAACCTATTAAAGAGGGTTGTGGAATGGTTTGGTTGGGACCGAAAAGGGTGGCAAAGTCCAAGTTTTAAGGGAGATGCTACCGAAATTTTTATGAAATTAAGATTCTATTTTAAAATGTGATTTAGAAAAGGATTTGGAATTGAGAGGTTCTATTAATTGGTTCTTGATTTATTAAGAAATTCGTGTTTCGAGTTTAAGCTGTTTAAGAAAAGTTTATGTTTCCCGATTGATTTAAATATGAAAGGGCATATGTTTTGAAGTTTGGTTAAAGAAGTACCTCTGGGTGAGTTTAGCGGATTTTGAAAGAAATTGAACTTTGATTAATTAATTTCGTATTGCTCTTAAAGTATTCTTTAAATTTCGACTAAACAATTCTGAGCCTTTGGGAGAGTTTCCGATTTAAGAATGAAAAGAAATTGGTTTTTGGACTTAAATAATTTTGGTTCTGAAACTGGTTTGGAACTCTTGGCTTACATGCTTTGGTTTTGATTTTAAATCTTTATTTTCTTTGATTTCAACTTAAGTAACTATGATTCCGAGAATTTCTGAAGAGTTTAAGAAATAAGACAGGTTATTCTTCCCTAGAGTCTTGAGTCTTTGCCAAGGTTGTTAATTAATAACTCTTGATTTCAAAGTGATGAAGCGAATGATTTGAAAATGAGTGATTTTGAGTCTTTTAGAAGAGATTTTGAATTTGGCATGGTTATAAAGTTGTTTGGAAGTTTTTTTAAAGAAAATTTACTTAAGAAAAGTGGTTCTTGGCAAGATGTAAACTGAATACGTTTGTGATTTGAAAGTGAGCCAAGAATAATTATTGAAATAAATTTTTGAGTCTGATTGACTGTGGGTGTTACTGAGAATATGACGAGGGTTTTTTGGCCTGGCAAGGATGGTGGTGTAATCCCGCTTGCTCAGTGCGTAAACTGTTGTGCAGGGAAGGTGGTTTTATCCCACCTACAGTGAGGATAGTGGTTTTATCCTGCTCACATATTGATAAATTATTTGGCAAGGATGGTGGTTTAATCCCATTTGCGTGTTCTGGGTAAGGATGGTGGTTTAGTCCCGCTTGTTTGTGGAACCTACGGATAAGGATGGTGGTTTAATCCCGCTTATCCGAGTCGGGTCTGGCAACATAACCGACACGTGAGCTCATGGCCAGTAGAACAGGCATGCATCATATGCATTTATATGACATTGTTTGGGTGTGCATATTGTAATTGGTTTGCCTATGTGAATAGTTATGTTTAATTGCTAATTGCTAATTGCTCTACTTGATATAACCGCTTGATTGTGTTTGAACCTTCTTACTTGTGTTTGTGACTGAAAATTGGTTGGATTATAATGAACTGGTTATTGATTGAGTTGCTTGGGTCTAAGGCCGTGGTTGATTATGAGATGGGCTGAAGACTGTGTCTGGTTTGTGTTTCTGATTTAGTAAAGTATGCAAAACTAAACTGGTTCAGCATAGACTTAATGAACCTATGCTTGAAACAGGTTGGTCATTCATGCTGTTTAGGAAAAACCTTTTGAAAGTCTTTTGAATTTTTGAAGGAATAACAGTTTTCTCTTTTAGAAAGGATTTCAGGTTTTTAATGGTAAATCTTTGGGTTTTAAAAGGATATATACATAAGACGGTTATTAATCACTATGCTTTAAAAAGAGTTTTATCTTCACATATCCTATTATAGTAATTCTCGAAACCCTCTACTGAGAATCCTTTCGAGGATGATGTTCTCACCCCCTACAGATTTTCTTTTCAGGATATGGACGCAGAAGTCATGAAGAGTTTACCTAGTCGTTATTGTCGCGATGTTTTGTATTGCTTTAGTTATTATTCATTATTTCCCTCGCCTTTATCTTTCACAATTTGTAAGAGGGATAGGATTTGTTTTATGTAAAGCTTATAAGTTAATACTGTGTATATGTATGTGTATGGTTGAAACTATGGAGTTATGTAACCTTTTAAACGGTCTTCTGAAAAATACGGTTTAAGTTTTAAACAGGCTCATATTTTAGAATTAAATATTTTAAGAGTCGTCGTAATACCCGAACTATCAGAGGGGCGTAGCCGGAAGTGTGACATTTTGATAGTTAGGGTATTACAGTATGTTTCCGTATCCTGCACTGAATAATACATAAAATTATATAATTTTTTATTAAAAATTTAAACAAAAAATATATATAGTAATTACTATTATTATAAA
>NC_029788.2:119007155-119010587 GCF_000816755.2 Arachis ipaensis
ACTTAAAATATTAAAAATAATTAGTATTTG
Organism: Arachis ipaensis; assembly: GCF_000816755.2. Classification (NCBI taxonomy): domain Eukaryota; kingdom Viridiplantae; phylum Streptophyta; class Magnoliopsida; order Fabales; family Fabaceae; genus Arachis; species Arachis ipaensis. The sequence goes on from NC_029788.2 coordinate 119,007,186, forward strand.
TCTTAATCAATTTGGATTGGTTGAATGGTCATCTCATTTGTCTGTTTAAGTAAGTATTTGGAATTCAAATTTTGTCTTGTGTGTGTAATATAACACCCTACCACATAGAGCTTTACACCTAGGATGTAAAACAGAGATGGCGAGGCGCTACGACCTCTAAAATAAAAAAATAGTACGTATAGTATTGCAAAAAATGTTTATAACTAGGAGTCTTTGAAGAAAAGGGTAATTTAAAATCGATAAGCCAAAAGCGCAACAATCCGACCAATAACGTAAACGAACATATAAGGAGTAAGCTAACACGATGAGATATACAGAAGAGTGCCAAAATACATATATCAAGACTCAAGACTCGGTTTGCGAAGTCCAAGCATATAAGTATACATACATATATAAAGGAATTTCCCAAAAGACAACCCCAAAAGATAATGTACAAATCCTGTTTCTCCAAAATAACCTCTAAGAGGAGAAAATACAGCATATATATATATAATAGGTGGAGATAATAAGTATCTGACAAATACAAATAACCAAAATAAAATCCCAAGAGCTAAGGATCTTCGCCAAAATAGAAGCCTCCAGCATGCCTCAGCGAGGAGCCTCACGTCCTGCATCTGAAAATCACAAAATCTGCATGGGTGAGAACCGGAGGTTCTCAGCATGGTAACAGTGCCCAAATATCTAATTGATAAAGCCGAAGGCAATCCTAGAACTTCCATATTATAATCAAAGCGCATAAACATGCTAAACCATAAGAAATTTAAATAGGAAAGTAACTTAAAGATCTTCAGACTAACTAAACATCCCCTTTCCAAATCCTGTAAACCTCCCAACCACCAACCGTAACAGAGATGCAAGCACAAGTAAATCAAGCAAGGAATGCACAAGTACGAAGCAGATAATACAATTAAGAAAATTAGCAAGTAATGATGCAATCAATTAGGCAATCCAGACAATTCACATATAATGCATATTATGCATGCCTGTCCTAGTGGCTGATGAGTCTCATCTGTCGGTTGTAAAGCCAACCCGACATATCTTGGTAGCTAATCATTGGACAGAACACCAAACATTGAGCAAGTGGGACAACGCCGCAACCCTTGCATCTTACCCGCGTACTCGGAGCAGGAGACAACTTCACCCTGCCTCTTACCTAGGCAGTGTTATATTTTCGGCCCGGAGCAAGCGGCAACAAAACACAGCCCTTGCGTCTTACCTGCAGCCTCATCCGGAGCAAGTGGATAACACCACTGCATCTTACCTGGAGTCACATACAGAAACACTTTCATTATCATTACCATTCATTCATTCATTCATTCGTTCTCAAATCATACCTGGAGCAAGTGGATAACACCACTGCCTCTTACCCGGCGTTCTCACCTTTTATCCGGGGGCACATCACAATCAATCTAAGTTCATTTTCCTTATTATCCCAATTGCTTCATAATTGCTAATTTATTAATTCTTTTTCCATACATTCTCAACATCTCTACACTTCTAAATCACAAACCTGGCACCTTTATCTCATTCAATCATACGCATATACATATACCATTCTAACAGATAATTCTCCTCATTCCTTCACCAATAACATTCTCATTAACAATTATTAATCATCAACAATACTGACCATTCTCAACAACTATAATAATTCTCAACATTAGTCATAACTCATCATAATACCCCCTTTCTTCGTCCACAAGTTACCCTTTCCCCTAGCTTACTCTCATTCACTAGGCATCCTATATCAATTTTAGATTTAAAGGATGAAATTGGGGGTTTATAAGCATGAAATAACATTTTGGAAGGTTACAAGCTTGTTGGGAACGTGAAGAGCTTGAAAACAAAAGCTTTAAAAGAGGACTGGGTAGCGTGCGTACGCACAGGGGTGTGCGTGCGCACGCCCAGAAGTGTTTTCAGAAAGTGTGCATGCGCACAAGTTGTGCGTACGCACAGAAAGTAAAATCCTCAACGTGTGTGTACGCACAACTTGCAAGGCTTCCTTGGCCATGTGCGCGCACAGAGCGTGCTAGCGCTCCCAGCAGCAGCCCCATTTCCGCATGTGCGTACGCACAAGGCTGTGCATGCGCACAGGCTCCATAATTCCACGGGTTGTGCGTGCGCACACAACCTAGAAATTACCAACTTTGCAGAATTTGCAGAATTCAGATTTTTTACCCAAACTTCAAATGATCATATCTCCTTCCACAAAATTCAGATTTCAACTAATATTAAACCATTTTAAATCTTATGAAATCCTTTTTCTTTTGATATAAAAATCATCAAAGTCCAAAAACAATAGCTCAAGATATGATCCATTGAAGCTCATCAAAATTTCTTTTTTACCAAAACTCATAAACTCCCACATTTCAAAACATACACTTCCAATTCTCATATAAAACCATTCAAAACTCAACCGCTCCAACATCAACCATTTCCAATTCTCATTTAATCAACAACCCACAAATTCTTCCACATTTAACCAATCAAACATTCAAAATTTATCAATCACCATATATGTACTTACATATATCAACCTCACCCATTCAACTCATGTTCATCAACAAGAGTCTCACCATTATCATTCATCAAGCATATTAACCCATATCACATACAACTTTCACATATTGTACCAATAATTATCATAATTCACAATCATCCAACCACTACTCAAATACTCATCTCAATCTGGTTTATTCAACAACTACATTAACATTCCACAATACACTAAATTCATACACAACAACACAATTTATTTCAATCCATCAACAATATTAATAATTTAACTCCTATCCTAGGATCTCTAGCCTAAGTTTTCACAACACATTATATTTTAAATACAGAAAATCGAAACCATACCTTGGCCAATTCCCTTTCCACCTGGAACACTCTCAAATTCAACTTCCAAGGTTTCCAAACTCCACCAATAGATTTCCAAGGTTGGGGTTCCACACTAAAGCTTTCCAAAACCACTAATTAAGCTCCAATATACATATATTTAATGCCTAAGCCACAATATCACACCAAAACACCATAACTCAATACCCAAAACCTTAAATTCAATATTTTTACTAGGGTTTGAGTTTTCTTACCTTACCCAAGGATTAAGGGAACAAGAACAAGCCTTTCCTTCAAGTTAATTTGACCCTATAACACAAGGAGCCCACAAATTTTAACATATTTGCCCAAAAAACTCGAAAATCAAGGGCTAGAATTCGAAGATAAAACTGTGATTTAACTCAAGATTGCTTGTGTGGATTTTGTAGAGCTTGACGTCGCAGTCGCGTGACCGCAAACGGTGCGTCAATCGGAGCTCCGGATCAAAAGATATCAACAATGGAAGATTGAGTTAATTGAGAGCAAGGGTTTCATGTTTTCCCTTCTCTTCTCAGCGCGTGTGTG
>NC_029788.2:119011483-119012089 GCF_000816755.2 Arachis ipaensis
TGGCTGGGGCTTAGACCCAACTTGGATTTGGTTGGTCCGGTTTGTCTCGTTCGGCCCAATCTTGGACCGATTTCTTTAAAATTGGTGTCGAAATTCTTGTTTTCAATTTCTCTACCACATTAAACCATAAAAACCTTATTTTCTCATTTTTAGAATATATTTTAATTTATGAGTTAATTAGTCATTAATTAACTGGATTTTACATGTAACAATTCATTGGTTGACAGTAAACCCTTAATAAATAGAGCATAAATATGTGGTGGATTAGTCTTTGGCCTGCCGAATTAAGAAATCTGTAGAAAAAAATGTATTTGTCTTTAAAATAGATTAATTTTTCATTGTTAATAGCAATACTTATGAACTTTTGTCTTTGTTGAAATTTACTTGAGACAATTTTATTTATTAGTATCATATTTATTCTTGAAGTCAAAACAATATAATCAACATTGTTCCTTGTTAAAACTTAAAACTTCATATTTTACGACATAATTTTTAAATTTTTAAACTTATAGACTTATGTCATTATAAAATTTATTAGATTGATTAATATTTTTTGATAACATGGTGTACCGAAACACCATCGTAGAGTATTAATTAGTGTAAAGT
>NC_029788.2:119012142-119023816 GCF_000816755.2 Arachis ipaensis
ACAATATACAATATTTGTCATTGAAGAATAACAAATGACCACACTATCCTACAATATGATATACAAAGTAATTTCTTATCTTAAAATTAATTCTGCTTAGTGAGATAAAATTCAAAATATTTTTTATTTTCTTACTCAAATTTAAATTTAAATTTAAATTTAGAATTGATTAATAACTTATCCTTTTTTTTTAATTTCAATAACATAAAATAAAATTGATTCGGTGTAAAATATTCAGCATTTAATAATTTTAATCATTTAAATTTTAGTTACCAAAAATTAAGATAAAAAATAATTATAATCTTTATAATCGATAATAGATATTATATTAGTACGTAAATACTAATATTTGATGTAATATCTATTAGCCCTGTCAAAAATGTAAATAATTAATATATCAGATTAGTAAGTTAGATGTTGTGAAGTTAGAAGAAAAGTATAGATGTCCATATGTTAAGTGTAGATGCACAAACTATAAAGAGCTGAACATTATTAAGATGCATTTATGGGAAAAGAGATTTATGCCAAATTATTAGATTTGGACAGAACATGGAGAGATTGACGACATAGGGATTAATCAGACGGGATTAATTAGAGAGGATGGTAACATAATTTAATTGGCTTTAGATTTTATTTAATAGACATCTATTTATGTAATTTTTTTTTATTTTGTGTTTTATGTAAAATAGAAGATGCAGTTGGGCCGTACACCAACTCACGAAAAAATCTTTAAGAAAACTCACATACTTAAAAGTAATAAGTCTAAATGGATAGACAAACGTTCTCAAGACACTCATGTGAAATATAGCATAAATATTAAATCATTAATTAATTAAAATGTTATATAATGTATATATGTTACCCTGGATTCTGAAGAGATTTTTAGACATCTATCACCCTACTACATCCCTGCTGATCTCAATATTCCCATCTTTATCAACTGATTATTAATAATATCTATCTATCAAATCAAGTCAAGTAGGAACAACCTATTATAAACTTATTATAAACTAATGATTATGGATCCTCATAGAAGAATCTGTTGCCACTTGAATATTTATGTGCATGTATGTATACATGAGTTGTTAAATTAATAATGCTTAATTAATTTAGGGTGTATTAAGTGAAAGATGAGTAACATGAGTTGTTAAATTAATAGTTTAATTTGTGGATTAATTTGAGAGTAGGGAGCAAGAAGAGGAAAAGGAAGTGGTAAAAAAATATTAATTAAATGAGTGGAGAGATTGGCATCAAAGAGAGAGAAAGTAATTGATTTCGTATCCCATAATAAAACCTATCTTCTTCTGAATTTGATGCAATTTTTTTTCAATAAGTTGTATTTGATATATGCATAGAAATATATATGTTTATAGTTTATCTCATGCTGTATTGTACTAAATCTAAAATGATAATAGGAATATTTGAATAATTTTTTGGTAGACATAATAGTTTATTTAGTTTAATCACTTTACCTCTCATTCATAAATATTTTTAGATTGAAATCATCAAGTCATAAGTACCATATTATTGTGAAATAGTGTACTATATTGTTTGAAACTTGATTTATATAATTGATATAATTATTGTGCAACAGGAGAAATTTATAAAAATATTGGCAGAAGTTCAGGCCCAACATGCCAAAACTCAAGCACAGAGAATAGAGTTACCACCAATTGATGAAGACTTGATTTGGGAGAAAGTGTGTGGTGGATAAAAGAAGAATCAAGTTTACGAAAAGGGGCATTTTTTTCTAGTTCTATCAATTTTGGAATCACGTTTGCCAATTCTGTATCTCAAAGAGCATCTAAAAATTAAAATTCTACTCCTGATTTGCGAGAGCAGATTCATAATCTCAATGAAGAACTTTTTCAGCATGTTACTCAACAAACAGATGAGCGTATTATTAAGTTGTTAGATACATGGTTGACTCTTTTGGATAAGATTCAAAAAAAGTTAGAAAAGTTAGAACGAGCAGTTGGAAAGGCCAAGAAAGAAAAGTTGAAACAGAAGAGATGAAATGAGGCTTATGTTAGCTATTACGAGAAGGTTAGAGCGTCAAGTAGTTCCAGTTCTGTTCCACTACCACCGCCACCGTCGCCACCCTCAATCTCTTAGGATAAGGGCTATGATGATGATGAGGATGAAGATGACACTGAAGACTATAGCTGATAGTTTTAGTGTGGTTGAACAATATACTGAGAATTATAGTTGATGTATCAATACACTTTGTTTATGTTTTGAATTATATTGGCTTGCTTGTTTATAATACTTTTCTTTTAGTTTGATAATACGATGAGTTTATTTATTTTTTGAAATATTATAAATATTCAAATACAAATTAGATAAAAATTTGTATTTATTAAATTTATATTTATTTTATATAAAAACAGGTTTATTTTGCAATAGAAAAATCTAAAAAAAATTATTTTACCTTATTGATGGAATTGTAGATGGATTTTCTGTCTGTATTCAGAGTTTGGAATGGTTTTCCAAGGTTTCAATTACCGACAAAAAATTTGTCGAAAAATCTGTCTCTAATTATCGACGAAAAATCTATCAAAAAATCTGTCTCTAATTACCGACGAAAAATCTGTCGGAAAGTTTGATGTTCCAGGGAAATGGAAAGGAGAATTTACCAAAAAAAATCTATTGATAACTGGTAAAAATCTGTCAGTAAATTACTGACGAGACTTTTACAGAAGGACAAAATCTTCCGATAACCAAAAATTCGATGGTAATAAAGACCAAATCTGTCTGTAAATCTATCTGTATTAAGCAATTTTCTAGTTGTTGATGGGTGAGCATCTTTCCTATCTTTTCCTAGTGAATTTGCATCTAATTTGTTGAGTTTAATAAAGAATTAATTATCTTTTAGCCAATATGGATGCTACTTTGAGTCTTTTGCAATTTTGTTTATTTTAGGTAACATTCGGCTGGATTTGATGGAGTTTCTGCAGCACAAGAATCAAAGGAGATGGCAGCGAGGAGTGACGTGTACGCTTACGCGTGATTTAGAGCTTTCCATGGCGACGCGTGCGTGTGACTGACGTGTACGCGTGATTTGAAGATTTGCTCAGCGACGCGTGCGCGTGACCGACGCGTCCGCGTGACTTGCGAAAAAGACCATCGACGCGTACGCGTTACATGCGCCACGTGTAGAAAACGCAGAAAAAAACGATGGGGCAATTTTTGGGCTATTTTGACCCAGTTTTCAGCCCAGAAAACACATATTAGAAGCTGCAGAATGGACAAAATATGTGGTCCCCACCCATCAACTGAAGACCTGCTGATTATTCAGATTTAAATTCAGATCTTATTTTTAGGAAAAGATATTATTTTTAATTTTGAATAATTAGATTTTAAATTTATTAGGATTAGTTATAAAAAGGGATTCCATTAGTTAACTTATCATGCCATCAGATTGGAACTCTGTACATTTTAGGAGAATCCTATTTTTCTCTGAACCATGAGCAACTAATCCTCCATTGTTAAGGTTAGGAGCTCTTTCTATTTGTATGGATTGATTTTATTGCTTTTTTTATTTTAATTCATGTGTGGATTTATAATTTAAGAATTGTTTTTGCTCTCTATCTTATGAACTCGGGTGAAACAGAAGTATGACCCTCTTTCTATTTGAGTTCTTGTAAAACTTGGAAAAGCTCTTTACTTGAACAGCAGCTTGAAAACATATTCTCCTAAATTTTAATTATCTGGATTTAACGGGATACGTGACATATAATCCTTTTATTTTTGGATAATTAGAGTTTTTGTGGCATATAAACTGAAATTTGATCATGCAGCTTCTAATTGGAATTAATTGACCAAGGAATTGACAGTTAATAAATTTTAGAGGAGACTAGAAAGGTCTAAGGAATTAGGGTCTAATCACATATAGTTTGCCATAAATTAAATCCTACATGATTAAAATAGTTAGTAAGAAAAGTTAATCCAGAAAATAGATAACTCTGAAGCCTTAACGGTTTCTCCAGTATTTTATTTTCAACTTATTTACTTGCGTGCCTGCCTTCTGATATTTTCAATTTAAACCTTTTGAATATCTCAAAACCCTTTTCTGCTTGCCTAACTAAGCCAATCAATCAATCATTGTTGCTTGATCCATCAATCCTCGTGGGATCGACTCTTACTCACGTAAGGTATTACTTGGTACGACTCGGTGCACTTGCCAGATAGTTTGTGGGTTGTAAATCCCGCACCAAGTTTTTGGCGCCGTTGTCGGAGATTGATAGTGATTAACAACTATTAGTTGTTTGATTGCTTAGATTAGGCATTTTAGTTTTATCTTAGAATTGTTAACTTTTGTTTTTTCTATTTTTATTTTTTCTTTTATTTTTATTTATTTTATTTAGTATTTTTACTTCTTTACATAGGTTACCTCACTGGAAATTCTCTGCACCCTGACGTAGAGATTCCCATCTTTTCTTATTTTTTGTTTGTTTATGCGCAGGAACAGAGACAAAGAACATCTCTTAGACTTTGATCCTGAACCTGAAAGAACTTTTAAGCGACGTTTGCAACAAGCAAGACTTTACAAGTCAGTAAAATCCACTATGGATCCTAACAATGCTGATAATGGCAATGTGGCAAACCCGAATGAGAATGAACAACAAAGGAGAGTACTTGTCTCTTTCTCCGCTCCTACAGCAGATCTGTATGGAAAAAGCATTGTGGTGCCTCCTATAGCTGCGAACAACTTTGAGTTGAAGCCACAATTAGTCACCCTGGTACAACAAAACTGCCAGTATTACGGTCTTCCCCCATGAAGACCCAAATCAATTTATTTCTAATTTTCTGCAAATATGTGATACTGTGAAGACAAATGGAGTGAACCCAGAGGTGTACAAACTCATGCTCTTCCCCTTTATTCTGAGGGATGGAGCAAAGCTATGGCTAGATTCTCAACCCAAGGAGAGTTTGGATACTTGGAACAAGGTGGTTACTGAGTTTCTCACTAATTTTTTCCCACCAAAGAAGCTGACTAAGCTTAGGGTGGAGGTTCAGACCTTCAAGCAGAAGGATGGTGAAACTCTTTATGAAGCTTGGGAGAGATACAAGCTACTAACTAGGCAATGCCCTCTGGACATGTTCTCCAATTCTGCAGGAGGTTCTTTGCACAAGAAGAAGACACCAAAGGAGACTATTGAGCTTATTGAATTGGTTGCTAGCAATCAATACTTATACTCATCTAACAGGAATCCTGTGAACTCTGAGACCTCTCAAAAGAGAGGTGTGTTAGAAGTAGAAGCTGTTAATACTCTTCTTGCTCAGAACAAGCTTATGTCTCAGTAGATAAATCTACTTACTCAACAGATGGGTGACATACAAGTCTCAGCTATCAACACTCAAAATCCACCCCAAGAGACCTCCTATGACATGGCAGGTAATTTTGTGCAAAATGATAATTATGATTATGCTCAACCCTCTTCTAAACAGGTCAATTACATGGGGAGTGGTCCTAGGAATCCCAATAATGATCCATATTCTAAGACATACAACCAGGGATAGAGAAATCACCCAGATTTTGGATGGAGGGACCAACCTCAGAGACCTCAGAACTTCAACAATAGTTCTCAGGGCGGTGTTCAGTAGAACAATGATTTAGAAGCAATATTGACAGGTTTTAGACAGGAAACCAGAGCGTCCATCAAGAACCTGGAGATTCAAATGGGTCAATTAGCCACAAAAGTCACTGAAATTGATTAGAGGACCACTAATAGCCTTTCTGGTAACACAATTCCAAATCCAAGAGAGGAATGCAAGGCTATCACCTTGATAAGTGGACAAGTGGCAAGTACGGAAGAACAAGTTATGCAGGAAACCAGAGCCTCCATTGGAAATTTAGAGGTGCTAGTGGGCCAATTGAGCAAGCAAATACTTGAGAGGTCTGCAAGTACATTTCAAGGTGATACAGTGGTGAACCCAAGAGAAGATTGCAAGGTTATTCAATTAAGAAGTGGTAAAGTAGCTGGCTCTGAGACCAAGGCCAATGAAGAGCTAGTTGAAAAGGAAGCTCTAGAGGAGAAGAAGGGAGAATTGGAGCACGCCTCTCCAAAGCGTGCGGACAACCCATTTCCAAACTCTCTTGACACTTATCCTACTTTGCTAAAGGCTCCTGAGTACAAGCCTAAAATGCCATATCCTCAGAGACTTAAAAAGGAGACCAAGGACAAATAGTTTTCAAAGTTCTTAGAAGTCTTCAAAAAGTTGCAAATAAATATTCCTTTTGCTGAGGTTTTGGAACAAATACCTCTCTATGCCAAGTTCATGAAGGAGCTGTTGTCAAAGAAGAAGCCTTTAAAGGGAGATGAGACAGTGGTCCTGACTAAAGAATGCAGTGCCATCATTCAGAATAACTTACCAAAGAAGATGCCAGATCCAGGGAGCTTTCAAATTCCATGCACCATTGGGAGCACAACCTTTGAGAAAGCGTTATGTGATCTGGGAGCAAGCATCAATTTAATGCCCATGTCTGTGATGAAGAAGCTGCAGATCCAAGAGGCACAACCCACAAAGATAGCATTACAGATGGCAGACAAATCTATGAAGCCTGCATACGAATTAGTGGAAAATATTTTGGTCAAAGTGGGTAAGTTCTTCCTCCCAGTAGATTTTGTAATTCTTGATACAGGGGAGGATGAGAATGCCTCTATAATTCTAGGAAGACCATTCCTAACCACTGGAAGAGCTCTGATTGATGTAGAAGTGGGTGAATTAGTGCTTAGAGTGCATAATGAGCAACTGGTCTTTCATGTCTTCAAAGATATACATTCAACAGGTGAAGAAGAGAGGTGCATGCAGGCTGAGCTTATTGATCCAAATCTTCAAGAACCCCCTTATGATGCATAGCAGAGTCTGCAACTCAAACATCCTTTGGTGACAATCAGTAAAATTCCTCCTGACATCAAACCTAAGTTTGGTATTGGAAATGCATCATCCACCAAGGAGGAGGTTCCCAAAAAGAAGAAAATATCCAAGAGATGAAGAAATAAAAAGATCCCCACTGAAGGTTTCTCCCCAAGAATGAAGGTGGTGTTGACTAAGAATCCAGTATGGATTTATACAGTAAATAGAATTCTCTCTCTGGGGCATATTAAGCTAATTTATAGAGACACAAGAAAGAAGTTCAAAGTAAGGGGTGAAGAGCTGAGCCCCTATGATCCTCCTCCTTAGAGGAGTTGACCGTCAAGCTAGTGACGTTAAAGAAGCGCTTGTCGGGAGGCAACCCGATAAATTCGTATCGTTAGTTATTTTTCGTAGTAGTAGTTTTCTTACTTATTTAAGTTTTATTAAATTTTTACTGTTTTACTGATCATGCAACTATTTTATCACATGAACCGAACACCTCAGGCGAAAAAAAAGGCACACGACGCGCAAGCGTCGCTGACGCGTACATGTCAGATGAGTGTGCGTGAAAAAAAATAAAAAAGAACAGAGAGTGGCGCAGGAGTGGCACTAGAATAATGCATTTCACACAAAGAAGCCCACGCAAACGCGTACCCCACGCATGCGCGTCATTCGTGATTTTGGCACTCCACGCGTACGCGTCACTGACGCGTACGCGTGACCTTGAATTTTGACGTAAATATGTGTTGGGCAGAGAGTTGTGCTGGCTTGGGGCTGGAAGTGTGCTAGAAGCACAAAATCTGTTCACGCGTACGCGTACCCCACGCGTGCGTGTCATTCGTGATAATGGCAATCCATGCGTGCGCGTGAATGACGCGCACGCGTCGTAAGAAAATCTGGATCCCAATGCCACGCGAACAAAGAGTTGCACTGTGCGCGGCTGGCTTTGCGCGAATCGCACAAAACTCAGGGCACGCGGACGCGTGCCTGACGCTTACGTGTCATTATGAAAAATTCGCGACCCACGCGTACGCGTGCTGTACACATACGCGTCGCCCGCGCAGCACAACTACACTAGTTCGCCGCCCAGTTTTAGTTTTCTTTCTCTCTCCCAATCCTAATTCTCTCTTGTTCTTTTATCCTTTTATATTTCTTTCCTCATACTACTTGTCTCTTTTTATTTTCAGTTCTTCTTTGCTTGAGGACAAGCAAACCTTTAAGTTTGGTGTTGACGCTTCGCTTAAGGGTTTTCTGTTTATTCCTATGGCACCAAAAGGGAGGCAAATCATCTTCACTGAGGAGCACAACCTGAAGAATAAAACGACCGCTAGGATAACTAAGGTGGTTGAGTTCCTTTCATTTTTATTCCTCCCCTATTTTTCTATATTATGTTCCGGTTTTCTGCTATTTTTGCTTTATTTGTTGCATGATCCTTTATTAGTTAGAATCCTAGGACTAGTTTAGTTTTCTCTTAATTGCTTTAATTCTGAAAAGATGTCTCATGTATTGCTCACTGAGCTTGAATTCAAATAAAAAATACAGAAGTGATGTATTGCATGAGAAATTGAGTTAATTTTAAGAGTAGTCTTATTTACTTAAATGTGGTGGTATTAATTGTAATTCTGAATGCATGACATGAATAGTGCATATTTAAATTTGAATCAAAGAATGTTGATGTACAAGGAACAGGAATTTAGAGAATTATTATGATTTCTCTGAAATTAATGAAAGTTTAATCCTTGAAGCAAAAGAAAAATAAAAGTAAGGTCCAAGGCTCTTGTGGTGTTCTTGTGTCAAGTAATCCTTGAGACAAAATATATAGAGTCGAGATCAATTGCAGGGTACGCCAAAGGCTTTGAGCACCACTGTCTGGGGATAAAAAAAACTTAAAAAAAATTATTTAGAACTTAAGGAGAGTTCCCCAGTTAAGTGCTTGTGGTGTTTCTGTGTCAAGTAAAACTTGAGACAAAATATTTAAAGTCACGGCTAGGCTCAAGGTGCAAAGCACCAGAAAAAAATTGCTGTGTTCAAGGATTAATTTAAGTTACAAAAGATCAGAGAATTCATAATATTATCCGGATTCTAATTCTGAATGACAGTAGCATTCTTCTGATTCAAAGGAGAGTGAGATGCCAAAACTATTCAGGATTGCAGTTGTAAACCCCACTATAAGAAGAGACATGGGCTTAATCGAACTCTCATTCTCATGCAAATTCACAACCTAAGCTTATATTAATTTTGGTTGCTTGAGGACAAGCAACAATTCAAGTTTGGTGTTGTGATGCGTGAGCATCTTTTCTATCTTTTTCTAGTGAATTTGCATCTAATTTGTTGAGTTTAATAAAGAATTAATTATCTTTTAGCCAATATGGATGCTACTTTGAGTTTTTTGCAATTTTGTTTATTTTACGTAACATTAAGCTGGATTTGATGGAGTTTCTGTAGCACAAGAATCAAAGGATATGGCAGCGAGGAGCGACGCGTACGCGTGACTGACGCGTACACGTGATTTAGAGCTTTCCATGGCGACGCATGCGCGTGACTGACACGTACGCGTGATTTGAAGATTTGCTCAGCGACGTGTGCGTGTGACCGACGCGTTCGCGTGACTTGCGAAAAAGACCATCGACGCGTACGCGTGATTGATGCGTACGCGTGACATGCGCACGTGCAGAAAACGCAGAAAAAATGCTGGAGGCGATTTCTGGGCTATTTTGACCCAGTTTTCAGCCCAGAAAACACAGATTAGAAGCTGCAGAATGGACAAAACATGTGGTCTCCATCCATCAACTGAAGACCTGCTGATTATTCTGATTTAAATTCAAATCTTATTTTTAGATAAAGATATTATTTTTAATTTTGAATAATTAGATTTTAAATTTATTAGGATTAGTTATAAAAAGGGATTCCATTAGTTAACTTATCATGCCATCAGATTAGAACTCTGTACATTTTAGGAGAATCCTATTTTTCTCTGAACCATGAGTAACTAATCCTCCATTGTTAAGGTTAGGAGCTCTTTCTATTTGTATGGATTGATTTTATTGCTTTTTCTATTTTAATTCATGTGTGGATTTATAATTTAAGAATTGTTTTCGCTCTCTATCTTAGGAATTCGGGTGAAACGGAAGTATGACCCTCTTTCTATTTGAGTTCTTGTAAAACTTGAAAAAGCTCTTTACTTGAACAACAACTTGAAAACATATTCTTCTAAATTTTAATTATCTGGATTTAACGGGATACGTGACATATAATCCTTTTATTTTTGGGTAATTAGAGTTTTTGTGGCATATAAACTGAAATTTAATCATGCAGCTTCTAATTGGAATTAATTGACTAAGGAATTGGCAGTTAATGAATTTTAGAGAAGACTAGAAAGATCTAAGGAATTAGGGTCTAATCACATATAGTTTGGTATAAATTAAATTCAACATGATTAAAATAGTTAGTAAGAAAAGTTAATCCAAAAAAATAGATAACTCTGAAGCCTTAACAGTTTCTCCAGTATTTTATTTTCAACTTATTTACTTGCGTGCCTGCCTTCTGATATTTTCAATTTAAACATTTTGAATATCTCAAAACCCTTTTGTGCTTGCCTAACTAAGCCAATCAATCAATCATTGTTGCTTGATCCATCAATCCTCGTAAAATCGACCCTTATTCACGTAAGGTATTACTTGGTATGACCCGGTGCACTTGTCGGATAGTTTGTGGGTTGTAAATCCCGCACCAGTTGTGTAAGTGTAAAAACCTGATTTTTATATTATAGAAGAGATAATAAATATAATATATGAGAATATGATGCGTGACATATTTTAATCATAAAATTAATCATATATAATAGATTTTTTATGAATTTTTATTGCTTATTCGCTGTTAATTTTTACGCTATTACTTAATAATTTTCACTTATGAAACTATTAACAACTTAATATTATGATTTAGTTAATAAGAGTGATAACGTTAATATTTCTCTCTAAGTCTTGTTATTATTTATAATTAAAAAAGAATCATAAATAAATTTATTTTCTTAATGAATGTTAATTTTGTTGTGAAATTTTATATTACCTTTAAAATTTTAGCGTAATTTAGTCTAATTCTTATATTTTAAAATGAATTTATTCGAAAAAATTAAAATGTAAATCACATTATTAATTACAAAATTATTTTATTAACATAATTAGTGGTTCTTACTTGAACAATTAAATTTAGCTTCAATGATATTAAAATCAACGTATTTTATTATTTTGTGCCTTTAAAGAATTCACGAGACTGATATAAAAATCTAACAACTGAGAAATAAAATTCATTAGAATCAGTATATTCATTTTAATAAATATTCTTCTATCCAATATTATAAAAAATACACGTGCTACCTTGGATTATTACATGTTTAACTTCCATCGACAGTGGTAGAATGCCTAAATTGAGATATTTTTAGGCTATAGTATTCGTCAAAACAAATAATCAATGACACACTCATTCATGCCTTTTCATTTTGAGTATATTTATATATAAAAGAAATTCTACATAAAAAAAAAAAGAAGAAAAGAATAGTTGAAATAGCGAGAACGATAAAAATGATAATTCTTATAATTTTGTGTGGCCATCTATATATAGTAGACCAAAGACCATGTTATCTAACAAAATTAATTTGTAAATAAGTAATTTGTATTTATTGAACTCAATTTGAATAAGTAAAAAATTATTTTATTTTAGTTTAGTCTTTAATTCACATTATTTGAATTTAGTTTAATATATATAATTTGCTTTGATTTGATTTAATTATTAGTTGAAAATATTCCGATTGCCT
>NC_029788.2:119023946-119045460 GCF_000816755.2 Arachis ipaensis
CTAATTCTTTTGATTTATTTATTAGATATATTTTAATAAAAATTAAAGACTATAACTGTAAATATAATTAATGGTTATTAAATGCGATTCGAACCTAACACTTGCTTAAACAGACTAATAAGCTAACCACTAGACTAACTCATCTTGATTTTGCTTAGTAGTTAATACTTCAATTATATATATACATATATACACAACGATTTCAGAGAGAGTGATATAATTATCCAAACATCAATGGATCTTTGTGCTAGAAGCATTTTCTTGCCATGGCTTCTTCTTCATATGGTTCAACTATTATTATTTTGCAGCGGCGCAATAACACCAAAAATACATGTGGGCATAACACCAAAAATACATGTGACCATCCAAAATTATTTGGGAGGGCATGAAGACTTAATAGTTCATTGCAAATTCAAAAATGATGATCTTGGAGCGAGGCTTGTAAAGTATATGGATACATATGAGTTTGATTTCAGGCTTAATTTATTTGGTGGCACACTTTTCTTTTGTAGCTTCCGATGGTCAGGTATGTGTCATTGGTTTGATATATATGATTAAAATAGAGATTGGAAAAGTTACAAACAATGTATTTATAAAATACATAAAAATGGACCTTTTAGATATGTACCAAATAATTAAGATATATGGTTTCCATGGAAACTAGATCGATGTTGATTTTTTGTTGTAAATATTTTGAATGATGGATTACAAGAACATCATTACTTTTGATAAATAATTTCTATTGAAATAAAATTGATGTTGAAATAAGTGGTATTATTTTATTTACTTTTTATTTTGTCTTTTTTTTAGTTTTGGTTTAGATTTAGTGATGATTTTTCTTTTCTTCTTAAGGATAACTTTTAGTTTTATTTGGATAAAAAATTGCTTTTTTAATTACATTTATTTAACAAGAATAATGTAAGATTAAATGATTAATGTTAAATACAAATTGAAAATTATCACGAGAGTATTATTTTTTATTTTTCAAATAAATATGGGTGACAACAAGATGTATAAGGATAGAATTTTGTGTTTTCGCCACTTCTTATAATAATTCGTATAGAATTCGTTCCATTCTTATCAGTGTAAGACCCAGAACTTTTGAAAAGTCTTATTATGATCAAGTCTCAAATCATATAGTTATTTATAGCCTTAATTCCAGAGATTATTTTATTAAAGATAATTAAGGCAAGTTGTGATTTATTTAATTTGAGACAAGTTATGATTTATTATCTAATTTTATAATTATTGGATTATTTCCTATATTCAAATTATAAAGTCAATAGTTGTGAAATAATAAGGATTTTATATGATTTGGACTAGATAAGTAATATTTTAAATATTAATACTGCTACTTTGGAAAAATAAAGGGGTTTAA
The DNA here is from genome assembly GCF_000816755.2 of Arachis ipaensis. Classification (NCBI taxonomy): domain Eukaryota; kingdom Viridiplantae; phylum Streptophyta; class Magnoliopsida; order Fabales; family Fabaceae; genus Arachis; species Arachis ipaensis. The sequence continues at coordinate 119,025,325 of NC_029788.2, forward strand.
TTATATTATTTCTAATTATTTTGATTTGGGCATTTTATGAAAAATAATTTGTGAAATTGATGAGCAAATAGTATTTTCTATATACATCTAGTGTTGGATTTAATTTGGGTTTCAATTACTATATTATTCTCAATTTTATGTGAACTTACTATATTGCCCCTAACCCTAATTTACACACACACCCTCCAACCTATTAACCTAGCCGCCGAAAAATCCCCTTCCCCCAAACCCAGCAGCCACACCCCTACATGTTTCCCTCTCACCCTCTCAGCGATGCCACACACACAGAAGCATGAAAGAAAGAAACGGGAAATCAGGAATGGAGACTGATCCAGAAGGAGAGAAGGAGAGGGGTAAGGGCTTAGCGCCGCCGGCTGGGTACTGCCGCCGTGACCGCCGGACTGCCGCACGCGAGGACGCTGCCATCGAAGCTGCCCCGTTCATCCCTGCCCGGTCGCGGTTCTGCCACCCATCACCCCATTCTGTCGCTGGAGATCTCGGAGCCGCTGCTCGTTGCGCCATCCTAGTCGCCGCCACTGCTTCCATGTCTTCCAACGGCGCTGCTATCGCCACCATGAGTCGCGGCCAAAGAGGAAGCGTTGCAGCAACTGAATCCCGAGAGGGACACGTTCACGAGACGGGAGAGAGAGCTGCGGGGAGAGGGAGGCCGTGCCTCCCGTCGCGCGTGTCACTGCACAAGGACCGCTGCTGATCCGTGCTGTGCGAAGCCAACGGCGCTGTTCCTGCCGCCGTTAGCGCCGTCGGAATTTCGGCCATCACCGTCGTTGAGGGAACTCACCGGAGTCGTTGGAGGTTGTCACCGCTCTTTGTGGTTCTGTGTTGAGTTGCGCCGGTAAGCCTTTGCGGCCGGAAAATGCCCTTGCTGCCGTCGCCGGAAAATTCTGCCGGTAAGGGTCTTGTCATTAGCCTCCATCCTTTTGAATTCCGAGAATATTATGGTCACTGCATGTTGGTTTCAGTTATCGTGATCGGAATTCGTCGCCGCTGCCGCTTGAGGTGGCTGCCGGGCTGCCGCCAAACCGGTTCGGAGACCGCCACTGCTTCGGTTCTGCCGTTCCTTTTTCGGTTCGGTAAGCGTTTAGATTTGAAAGCCTTTTAGTTACCGTTCTGTTATCATACGCTGAGGTTTGTGGCGTTAATTGCTATAGGATTGAGTTTCGGTTGTTGTATGTTGCGATTCGAGTTGTTGAGACTGTTGCGAAAGTGGCTTGGAGCTGAGGTTTTGGTTGCCGTCAGTTCGGGTTGAGGCGGAAAGGACTTGATGAGGCGTTTGGGTTATGGAATTGCGTTTTGAGGTAGGGGCGCTTTCCAAAAACTGTGTTTTATGTATTGGAATTATTACATATGGATACTGGTGCGAGATATTGTGTATTTGGTGATTGTATCTGCCTTATGTATTATTTGATTGACTCGAATGACTATGGATGTTGGTTTGGTTGAATTGTGGTGCGGCTTTGTGAAATGTAATGTCTGAAGTTGATTCTTTAAAGATTTGAAATATGAGTTTAATCCGTTGAGGATTAGTTTGAATTGAGTCAATTATTTTGATGATGTGAAAAATAGAATACACTCTTGAATTCAGCCTGGCTTGCTTTAAATGATCTGGTTTTTGATAAATGATTGTTACTGAACCGTTTCTTTAAAGCTTTGGAAATGAGTTTATTCGGCTGATAACGATTTGATTTTTGAAACGGTTTTCTTGAAATATGGAATTGAGATGACTATTGGATTTTGGCTTGCCTTGGACTGATTTTGGAATTTGGGCTGTTGAAAAGAATTGTGAGACGGTTTAGTTTGGACCCGAACCGGGTGGCAAAGTCCAAGTTTTAAGGGAGGTGCTGCCGAAATTTCTATAAAATCTTAGTCTTGTTTGAAAGGTTATTTAAAAGGGTTGGATTTAAGAAATTGTATTATTTGATTTATTAAGAGGATATTTACGCTTTCCAGCTTAATTTATTTGATGAACCTTATACGTTGAGTTCGGCGTTAAAATCCGAGGCTTTATTTGAAATGTTACTTGGGAAATTTTGAGTTTAATGCCTTTCCTACTTACTTGGAGGATTGTGAACTTAGGGCTTCTTTTATTATCTTTACTTAGAACAATTATGAAAGCGATGAAGCTACGCTTTGAAAGAATTATTGAAAAGAGAATCATGATTTCTCCTTATTTTTCCAAGAAGAATAGTATGTCTTTGGGTATAAGTTATTCGAAAGAGAATTTCGCCTTGAGGCTGTTTTAAAAGGTAAAACGGGTTTATGTTTTTCTCTATTAAACATAAAGAGTGTCCATTGGAAGAGTTTTCGTGATTTTAAATGGAATTGGGTTTCGATTGATGAACCTCATTATTTTGACGTTTTAAATAAGATTCAGAGTACCCTTTGAACTCTAGTTTAACACAATAAAAATGATTCTCTTAGCAGTTTGAAACGCTTCAGATTTAATTATGGAGTTGAAGCCGGTTTTGTTGAAGTAAAGGAAATGGTTTTGAAAAGAGTAATTGATTACATGACTCGGATTGGTTTAGATCCTATTTTACTACTCAAATTAGGAAGCCAAGATTTTTAATGATTTTAAATGAATTTGGTGAAATGAGTTGTGCTATTCTCCCCTAAAGACTTGAGACTCTGCCAAGGAACTTTTATTATAAAATCCCATTGTTGGATGGGTGATTTTGAATGTTTCAAAAGGAATCTTTAACTTTCCATGGTTTTGGGATTTTTGGAAAGAGGAAGTCGAGAGTGGCTTGTTTTAAAAAGGGAATTTTCCTTGAGTAAAAGTGGCTTATGAACCTGAGATAATTTGAGAAATGAGATCTTTAAAGCCAAGACTGAAAGGAGTTAAAACTTGATTTCAAAGTGAAATGAATTGAGAAAATAATTTATGGCTTAAATGCCGATTTCATGAATTTAATGATTTTGAATGTGGAAGTGCTGTTTTGTTGTGAGCCGGAATGGCTGTGTATGATTATGAATATTGGCTGGTTCTGAATTGAACCGTGAGCCGGAATGATTTTGAATGATATGAATATTGGCTGGTTCTGGATTGAATCGAGAGCCGGATGGCTGAGATGGATGTTGATCCATGGCTGAGAATGAAAGCATATATGCTGAGATATTGATAATTGTGATTTGCACTCTCACAATCTTAGATTTGAGTTTCCCTATGTCGTCAGGGTGGCCGGGCACTGTGAAATTCCCGGACGAGCTCACCCCTATAAATATTCACCAATGAGGGTGATGGATATGGATCATGATTATGATCAAGTTTATATTAAGTATAACTCGAGTTGGGGAGATACGACAGAGAGACAGTCCAATGGTTAGCTACCAGGACTTGTCGGGTTGGCTCTATAACCGACAGATGATATCATCAGCCACTAGGGACAGGCATGCATCATATGCATTTATGTGACATTGTTTGGGTGTGCATATTATACTTGGTTTGCCTATGTGATTAATTGCTAACTATTCTACTTGCAATAACTGTTTGTTTGTGCTTGCCTCTTCCTATCTGTGTTTGCATCTGGGACTCTGTTGGATTGTGGTGATTGGTTGTTAGTTGGATTGTTTGGGCCTAGGGCCGTGGTTGAATTAAAATGGACTGATGGTTGGTTTTGGTTTTTGTGTTTCTGGTTTGGAAAAAGATACAAAAGGCTATTTTGGTTCAACATAAATAAACCGTTTTGAAAGGCTTTTGAGTTTTGAGAATTGAACGGTTCCTCTTTTAGAAAATATTTCCGACTTTATTTTTATTGTAAACTGTTGTTTTTGAAAGGAGGCATAAGAGTATGTATATATATGGATGTACTCTTTATGAGTTTTGTAAGTTGTATGGTATTTATGGATGTACGTTATCGAACGAAAGTATTTTTGGGAGCGGTACTGCGGTTTAAAATTTCAAACAGGCTCATATTTTAGTATTAAATATTATAAGTGTCGTTGTAATGTCCGAGCTATCAGAGTCGCGCAGCCGGAAGTGTGAGCTTTGGTAGTTAGGATGTTACATTATGGTATCAGAGCAGTTCCTCTTGTAGAGCCTGAGGAATGGACTAACTATGTTTCAGTTGCATACTCTGAGCATTTGTCATGTATTAGGTCTTGTCGAATGACGAGAATTAGAGCTTTATGCACATGACGATCTATTGATTAACGCTGTTAGTTTTGCATTGCATAATTCTTGGTATTAAGTTTGGCCGGCTTAATACTAGTGAATTATGTATATGAGAGCACTAGTGGGTTATCATAGATGGTACACGAGTTTTGAGTAAATCGAATCGCGGGTTTTGGGAACGCTAGAAACTATTTCTCGAGGCTATTCAGTTGTGTGTCTTGAATTCTGTTCGAGTCGACCTGTTCTTTCGTATCCTAACTTGAAGTTCTTGGTTGTTAATCCTTTTGAAAAGTAGTTTGATTTTTTAACTTTATTCCTCTATTCATATGAATTCTTGTTTGATCTTAATTGCATTTGCTTGTTTGGAATCCTTGTTGCATCTATCTTCCTCTGTTTGAGTTCTTCTTGATTCACGTGTTCCTTGATGTAGCCTTGAACTTGTCTTAATGTGCCGTGACTTTTAACTCCGGGTTCCGAGTTCATTCTTAGAGAACTTGTTGATTCAGTTTTCCTCTTATTTGACAATGATTACAGCTAATTTTGAGATTTTTATAAAAATTGCTGTTGACTAGATATACACTTATCTATACGTGGAACTTTGAAGATTTCTTATACAGTTTAACAACTCTTTGTTTCTAATACCTCGCCTGTACTTTTACTGGTTTACAGAACTGCACTTACCTTAAAAGTAAATTGACTTTCTAGTAATTCTACTATAGCTCCAGTGCACATCTTCATTGATTATGTATTTGGGTATTTTTCAAAATTCTGGAAAGAAAGGATTTTTCGCTTTTATCCCGGTTGAGTTCGTTTGATAAATTTTACCTAATTTTTTTTTTACTGGAATTTGGTTTAGCATACTACATGGTTTATGCCATTATTGTTCTTTTGAAAATGTTGGACTACATTGACTTTCTTCTTATGAGTGGACTAATTCTCCCTTAAGCTTTTCATCTATATGAATGTCATACGTGATTCTGTTTTTAACTAATCTTTTACATCTTGTGATTATTACCATTGATCTTGGTTTGTCCTCTCTTGTGAATCTCATCCTTATGTGGGTCAGTTTAATTCGTTTCAAAATAGTGCATCGTTTATCCTCTCATTATCTCTACCAGAGTTTTTAGTCAAAGATTTATTCTTGAGAAACTACTAATGATTAAGTTGCCTTTTTCTATAACTTTTGTATTCTTTTGGATCAATTGAAAGCTTGTTTGATGTCTCATACCTATTGGATCTTGTTTGAACTACTTTGATTTAAGATTCCTTCTTGTGTGGCTTGACTCCTTTTAAGTACAATGCTAATTTTCTTGAATATTCTTCTGAGATGGTGATTTCAAGAACCCTTTTGGAGTCTTGTTTTGAACTTTTTAAAGAAGTTTTGAATTCTCTTTGGAAGATTACTAAACGGAATTTATTTTCTGTTGTTTGATTGAGATTGAAACCATTCTTCAATTTTGACGAAGATAATTTGAAGTTGGCATGTGCTATTTTAAATGAGGTTTTGGAAAGCTTCCTTGTTTAGTGGAAATCGGTTCGTTTGTAACGCACCGCTTAATTCCTTTACTAAATTGTAAGCAAATTTTTACTTCGGAGTTTCTTTTCTGAAAAGAGTTTAACTTCCTCCTTCGTCCTTGCTATAAATGTTATACACGCTTTTTTGAATATGAAATTTTGAGAATTTTGAACAAGCATTTGATTACTTCCGAGTTTTTATGAACTGCTTTTGGTTAGGTCTTACACCTAACTATCCTTCTGAAATATTTGAGGAAATATTTTAGCTCTTAGCCAAACTTGTGTGCATTTTGTTTTTAAAACTCTACATGATCTACTTCAACATGAAATTGTATTGAAGTAAAGTCACATTTATGCTTTTGCTACTCTCTTGAAGAATGTTTGTTGCTCAACTTTTTTTTTAGACTGCGAGGTGATTTTCCTGCAAGTTTTCGATTCTTTTATGAACAATGTATTTGGAAGTATTTTTAATCATGCTCTTGAGATCTGTGAGCTTTGCCTTGGGTTTGAAATATCCTCTTCTGTAAACCTCATGCTTCCTCGACTCAGCTTGAGTTTGCTTCAAAACAATGCGCTGAATTTTCTTCTTATTGGTCCTGTTGGATTTCTTTGATACAAGGGTTATCTTCGAAGTTGTCAATCGATTTATTTCTAGCAAACTTCATTGGTTGAGTGTCTTTGTTTACCTGGATTGGATACATTTTCCCAAATCTATGAGTATTACTCTTGGCATATGTCTTTCCTTTCTGAATCTGGTATCCTTCTGAGTAGACTCGAGAATTGTTTTGATATCACGTGCGACTTGTAGACATAGTAACGCGATGCGTTAGTTCTTTAAGACGTGATATGGGTATACGGAAGTTGAAGCGGTAGGTGTGCAACGTTATGAGTTGTGGGTGTTTTGTTCCTTGCGAACGGGTTTGCGGTTGTTAGGCTTATGATTGGCTATGAGGTTGTAAAGTGCTTGATGGAGTTGGAAAGTTGAAACTTTGAGGTTGATATGAGATTAGTGTGCAGATGCTAAGCACGTCGTTTTAACCCCATCATGTTTTATAGCCTTTGATGCTTTGCCCTTCTATCACATGATTGACCCATGTTATCTTTTGCATTGAGCCTACCTTGTAACGTTTGTTTTGCAATCACACTCCTACCTTTACATCCGTATGCTTATGACAATCAAAGTATTTGAAAATCGTATATATGATTATATTTTGAGATATTTTTGCTTCTTCCTTAAATGTGTTCAAGGGTGAACTGTTATGGAATTTCTTTCATTTTGCATCAATTTTCGAGGGCGAAAATTTTTATAAGGTGGGTAGGATGTAAGACCCAGAACTTTTGAAAAGTCTTATTATGATCAAGTCTCAAATCATATAGTTATTTATAGCCTTAATTCCAGAGATTATTTTATTAAAGATAATTAAGGCAAGTTGTGATTTATTTAATTTGAGACAAGTTATGATTTATTATCCAATTTTATAATTATTGGATTATTTCCTATATTCAAATTATAAAGTCAATAGTTGTGAAATAATAAGGATTTTATATGATTTGGACTAGATAATTAATATTTTAAATATTAATACTGCTACTTTGGAAAAATAAAGGGGTTTAATTATATTATTTCTAATTATTTTGATTTGGGCATTTTATGGAAAATAATTTGTGAAATTGATGAGCAAATAGTATTTTCTATATACATCTAGTGTTGGATTTAATTTGGGTTTCAATTACTATATTATTCTCAATTTTATGTGAACTTACTATATTGCCCCTAACCCTAATTTACACACACACCCTCCAACCTATTAACCTAGCCGCCGAAAAATCCCCTTCCCCCAAACCCAGCAGCCACACCTCTACATGTTTCCCTCTCACCCTCTCAGCGATGCCACACACACAGAAGCATGAAAGAAAGAAATGGGAAATCAGGAATGGAGACTGATCCAGAAGGAGAGAAGGAGAGGGGTAAGGGCTTAGCGCCGCCGGCTGGGTACTGCCGCCGTGACCGCCAGACTGCCGCACGCAAGGAGCGCTGCCATCGAAGCTGCCCCGTTCATCCCTGCCCGGTCGCGGTTCTGCCACCCATCACCCCATTCTGTCGCTGGAGATCTCGGAGCCGCTGCTCGTTGCGCCGTCCTAGTCGCCGCCACTGCTTCCATGTCTTCCAACGGCGCTGCTATCGCCACCATGAGTCGCGGCCAAAGAGGAAGCGTTGCAGCAACTGAATCCCAAGAGGGACACGTTCACGAGACGGGAGAGAGAGCTGCGGGGAGAGGGAGGCCGTGCCTCCCGTAAGTTATTCGAAAGAGAATTTTGCCTTGAGGCTGTTTTAAAAGGTAAAACGGGTTTATGTTTTTCTCTATTAAACATAAAGAGTGTCCATTGGAAGAGTTTTCGTGATTTTAAATGGAATTGGGTTTCGATTGATGAACCTCATTATTTTGACGTTTTAAATAAGATTCAGAGTACCCTTTGAACTCTAGTTTAACACAATAAAAATGATTCTCTTAGCAGTTTGAAACGCTTCAGATTTAATTATGGGGTTGAAGCCGGTTTTGTTGAAGTAAAGGAAATGGTTTTGAAAAGAGTAATTGATTACATGACTCGGATTGGTTTAGATCCTATTTTACTACTCAAATTAGGAAGCCAAGATTTTTAATGATTTTAAATGAATTTGGTGAAATGAGTTGTGCTATTCTCCCCTAAAGACTTGAGACTCTGCCAAGGAACTTTTATTATGAAATCCCATTGTTGGATGGGTGATTTCGAATGTTTCAAAAGGAATCTTTAACTTTCCATGGTTTTGGGATTTTTGGAAAGAGGAAGCCGAGAGTGGCTTGTTTTAAAAAGGGAATTTTCCTTGAGTAAAAGTGGCTTATGAACCTGAGATAATTTGAGAAATGAGATCTTTAAAGCCAAGACTGAAAGGAGTTAAAACTTGATTTCAAAGTGAAATGAATTGAGAAAATAATTTATGGCTTAAATGCCGATTTCATGAATTTAATGATTTTGAATGTGGAAGTGCTGTTTTGTTGTGAGCCGAAATGGCTGTGTATGATTATGAATATTGGCTGGTTCTGGATTGAACCGTGAGCCGGAATGATTTTGAATGATATGAATATTGGCTGGTTCTGGATTGAACCGAGAGCCGGATGGCTGAGATGGATGTTGATCCATGGCTGAGAATGAAAGCATATATGCTGAGATATTGATAATTGTGATTTGCACTCTCACAATCGGAGATTTGAGTTTCCCTATGTCGTCAGGGTGGCCGGGCACTGTGAAATTCCCGGACGAGCTCACCCCTATAAATATTCACTAGTGAGGGTGATGGATATGGATCATGATTATGATCAAGTTTATATTAAGTATAACTCGAGTTGGGGAGACACGACAGAGGGACAGTCCAATGGTTAGCTACCAGGACTTGTCGGGTTGGCTCTATAACCGACAGATGATATCATCAGCCACTAGGGACAGGCATGCATCATATGCATTTATGTGACATTGTTTGGGTGTGCATATTATACTTGGTTTGCCTATGTGATTAATTGCTAACTATTCTACTTGCAATAACTGTTTGTTTGTGCTTGCCTCTTCCTATCTGTGTTTGCATCTGGGACTCTGTTGGATTGTGGTGATTGGTTGTTAGTTGGATTGTTTGGGCTTAGGGCCGTGGTTGAATTAAAATGGACTGATGGTTGGTTTTGGTTTGTGTTTCTGGTTTGGAAAAAGATACAAAAGGCTATTTTGGTTCAACATAAATAAACCGTTTTGAAAGGCTTTTGAGTTTTGAGAATTGAACGGTTCCTCTTTTAGAAAATATTTCCGACTTTATTTTTTATTGTAAACTGTTGTTTTTGAAAGGAGGCATAAGACGATTATTAATCACTGGTACGGTTTATCTTCATGTATCCTATTATAGTAATTCCCAAAAACCCTCTACTGAGAACCCTTTCGAGGATGATGTTCTCACCCCCTACATTTTTCCCCTTTCAGGATATGGGCGCAGAAGTTACGAAGAGTTTATTTAGTTGTTGTTGAGATGCTTTGTATTGCTTTAGTATATTTTTGTACCCTCGCCTTTATCTTGATATATTCTGCAAGAGGGATAGGAATTGTATTGGTTAATACTTGTAATATTATATATGTATATGTATATATATATGGATGTACTCTGTATGAGTTGTTGTAAGTTGTATGGTATTTATGGATGTACGTTATCGAACGAAAGTATTTTTGGGAGCGGTACTGCGGTTTAAAATTTCAAACAGGCTCATATTTTAGTATTAAATATTATAAGTGTCGTCGTAATGTCCGAGCTATCAGAGTCGCGCAGCCGGAAGTGTGAGCTTTGGTAGTTAGGATGTTACAATCAGCGGATAATAAAAAAAATGAATCATAACCCGTTCTCTTGAATACCCTATTCGGCATCCATCCCTGAAACAAGCTGTCACTGAAAATGATAAATCAATAAAAATTACAACATTCAAAAAAAATATATAAATTAAAACAAAATTATTTAAAATCAAAATAAGATTTAGCCTTAGTTAAGATGCGTGTTAATCTCTTATTATTTTTTTTTGAAAAGGAAATTTTAAGTTTAAAAATATAAAAAATTTAAAAATAAACAATTAATTTTTACTAAACAATTAATTTGAAAATAAACAATTAAAAACAAATAATTAATTTGAAAAATAAACAATTAATTTAATTTTCTTTTTTAAAAAGTAATGTATTATATTGCTTACTTAAAAATATTTTTTTTAATAAAATTCAAATGGGCACTGAATATCCATGTTTCCTTTTGAAACACAAAACCATGTTTTCTACTTAAGTGTAATGTCCCTCTTGCTATAAAAACAATAAAATCTAGTTTGTGTGACTCATGTTGCAAAGCTAAAATGCATGATCTTCCTTTTTCTTTAGATTCTTTTAATTTTATAGCACCTTTGAAAATGATTTATTCTGATTTGTGGGGTCTTGCACCAATTTGTTCTTATCATGGCTTTATCTATTTGTTGATGCTTTCATCAGATTCACTTCAGTTTTGTTATTACATTCAAAAAGTCAAGCTTTTCTTCAATTTCAAACAAACATTGAGACACATACAGGTTTAAAGATCAAATCACTTCAAAGTGCTTATGGCAGAGAGTACCTCTCATTCTTTTACTCAATACCTTGCTGGTCACAACATTACATAAAGATAGTGTCCCTATATCAGGATTGAAATTCAATTTTGGACTAATCCCTACAATCAGGGGCCTATCATCTATCTCAAACCAAATATATTAGACACTTATTGCACAAAGCTGGCATGGCAGATGTCAAGAAAGTACCAACACCAATGATTACAACTATCAAACTCTCCAAAGAGGGGACAAATGTCTTTGACACTCCAACTCTACATAGATCTATAGTTGGCTTTCTCCAATATACAATATTAACAGACTTGAGATTGTGTACTCAGTCAATATTTAGAATTCATTAACTACTCATTGGCAGTGTGTTAAAGGAACTCTGAGGTATTTGTCTGGTATAGCAACTCAGGGGCCAATTTTTCATTCAAGCACTAATCTGAGTGACGAGTATATATTATGTTTTTAACATTCACAATTTACATCATTGCACGTACTCATCATAGCATGCAGTCAAATAATTACATGAATTGGTGTTATATTATGAATAATACAGATATCAGGGTATGATAGTTATATAAAATTGAACAAATATAATGATAGTATATACCAATTCTGAAATGGTAATTTTTTAATATAAAAATCTTATAAAACCATTTTTAATAAGGTTTTGGATGCGATTCTTCTAAAATTTTATATAAATAGACTAATTATTTATATATGATTTTTTACTTTCTTGAAAATAGATTCTAAGATCAAATTACATTATACAACATTATCATCATTGTTATCGTTATCATCGCTAATCGAATATTTATTGTTTTAATTTTATTTATATATAATTTACTTTCTTGAAAATAGATTCTAAGATCAAATTACATTATACAACATTATCATCATTGTTATCGTTATCATCGCTAATCGAATATTTATTGTTTTAATTTTATTATTTTATTTATTTTGATTATGTAATTACTTTATTTATTTTGATTTTGTATCTAATATTTTAAATATATTTTCATTATACTATTATTTGGGACTAATGTAGAGCATACAATTCGTTAATGGAAATAATTAACGCATCAATTTTAAGTTGGCATGTCATCGACACATGGTAATATATACTAGTAATGCTACGTCCAACAATGTTAGCAACTAAAGAAAAATAATTTAAAATGCGATTATAAAATTAAAAACAATAAAATACTAAAATTAAAAGTGAAATAAAATATAAACAATGACCAAAAAATACTTTTTCCATTTATTGATATTCTCTCCTTTCATGAATATAGTGTAATTTATTAAAAAAAATTTAAGTTAGAATCATGTGAGGGAGAACTAATAGTCAAAATTAATCACTTTCTCATTTTAATTGTCTATTTTTACACTTTGTGTAGTTACAATAAATTTGGGTAAGAGTAATGCTAGGGACCAGCAATTTTTGTGATTGGTAGCCATCAAATAGCCATCAATGATGATTTAATAGTGTGAGATTGGTATGAAATTTCATCCAATGACTCACCTTTCTCTGCTGGTTACATGCTGGCCAAAATTCAATAAAATTGCTGGCCCCCTAGACTTTTCCTTTAGGTAATATGAATAGTTTTGTGCAATTATATATTTCATGTATATGGGAATGAATTTTTTCAATTGTTAAAAAAAATTGAAGGAGTAAAGTGTGATCTTTAACTTTTCATTATGTTATTCTCTTTTCTCAAATTTTTTTTGTTCCACTTATAAAATTAATGATGAGAAATCATATTTTACTCTTTCAATTGTTAAAAAAATTAAGAGGATTCATTCCACATGTATATCTACTATTAACAACAAAAAATTATACTATGTATCTAAAATGCATTAAAAAATTGATCATATATTTTTTAGGGTAATTTACATAACGGTTTATGAACAGATGGGTCCAAAGTGTATTCCACGAGTAGGGTCGAGCAGATTACGTGTAATCGAAAATCGCATTAGGGTGTTGCGAATTACATATAATTAGGTTAGTTGTATTTGCGTTTGATTTATCGAAATGTTGTATTTACGATAACACTTTCTTCTCTTTATTTTATTTATGTAAATTACCCTATTTTCGAAATACAAAATCAATAATTCAAAAGTTAATGCAATACCCAAAAAAATAGCAAACTAAAAGGAAAGGCTAATTCTTTTAGAGAAATCACTACTATCAATATACAATTTTTTTAAATTTATTGTAATAGAGTCAAATAATTTTTTAAAATTCAGATATAAGATTAACCTCATAAAATATTTTGAAATAATGCATTCAAAATATATAGTAACTCTCATCAAGTGTAATTTAATTTTCTCCACATTTATCAACGAATAATTAATATATTATTCAAACAAGTAGTCAATTAATTATTGACTCTTCATCTTTTATTTTCTTAGAGTCAAATAATTCTATTTTAAATTAATACTTAACGAATTTATCTATTTTATGTTTTAAGAACATATAATAAAATTATAAATTAAAAACTTTTATTAAAAATATAAAAATTTAAATTTTTAATATATTTATTTTATATCTATTAAATAAAAAAATTAAGATTTTTTTATTAATAGTAAATTTATTATGTGTCCTAATTAATCCTAAAACTTAAAAATAAAAGTAGTCAAAATTACTCATCATTATAGTTTTCAAACTATAAACACAAATTAATTTCACAATTTACGATGTTTTAAATTACATTATTAAACATAAATTATCCGTCTCTTTAAGCTTCTGTGATTTAAACTTTCGATAAAAATGGTGTATATTGTAACACCCTCACTATCAGAAGTCACGCTTCCGGCTGCGCTACTCTGATAGCAAGAAGTATTACGACAAATTTACATACTAAATATTAAAATAGAAGCCTGTGACTCAACACCGTATCGCTAATCACTTTATAAACCGGAAATACATACTTCATCTAAGATAAACAAGCAGGCATAGATTCATATACAAGACTTCTTACATAATATCTTATAATGTAAAATATATATATATATAAAAATACAACTCCTATCCCTCTTACAAAATTGTAATAACAAAGATGAGGGAAGAAAATAATCTAATTAATACAAGATATAAACCAAACGCAGTATAACTCTTCTTAGCGCTGCTTCATTCGGTTCCTGAAAAGTATAGCTGTAGGGGGGTGAGAACCTAACCACACGGTCTCACCATGGAGTTTCAAAGTTGTCATAAGAAGATATTTAATAGGAAAACTGTTTTCAAGCTTAGTGATTATCATTGCCTTATGAATCGTTTAAAAAAACAATAGGTAATCGTTTAAAACCTTTTCAAAGAAATAATATTTAATCTTTCAGAAATCCGAAACCTTCTCAATCAGAAACCAACCACGCAATCAAACAACACAATCATTAATTCAGCACCAAAGTTCAATCTCAAATGTAGCACGCCAGGACAAACACAGACAAGGCAGACAAGGAAAGCACAAGTAGGCAGCAGTTATAGCAAATAGTTCAAGTAGCAGTTACGAACAGTTTAGCAATTAGGCAAACCAAAACAAGTTCAAACTCAAGCAAAGCATACAAATGCATATGATGCATGCCTGTCCTATGGCTGATGAGGCTCATCTGTCGGTTATCCAGCCAACCCGACAAGTCTGAATTATAATTAGACTGTCCCCCGACGTGCATCCCCAAGAGTCTATGCATAGCTTTTTCTCAAATAATCAATATTACTCAATGGGGGTAACATTTCCGGAAATTTATATAGTGCCCGGTCACACACTTACGTCGTAGGGTCAACAGAGTATCGAGTTTTCAACCTGGTACACATGGTGGCAAGCCACGGCACTTAATCCAGGGAACCTCGTATCTCAGATATTTCAAATTCATAAGCCATGTGAATAATTCGAAGTTCACATCTCAACATTCTCAACATCATAATCATTCATCAATCCAAATCTCATTTCCAAGTTCATTTCAAAGCCATATTTCAAATAAAATCCCCTTCATCCTCTTTTTCATTCTGTTCGTTAACAATCTCAATTCCAAAACAAAATTCTTTCTTTGATAGACAAATCAATCTTAAAACATATAATGCTTAAGAACAAATCTTTTTAATTAATTAATTTAAATAAAACTTTCAATTTTATAAAATTTCGGCAGCATCTCCTCTAAAACTCGGACACTACCACCCTTTTCGGGTCCCATCCAAACATTTCTCAAACCTTTTCTCAACCATTTCTAAATCTCAAACATTTTCCAGAATTGAACCAGTTCCAATGTCAAATTATTTTCAAATCAACCAATTCTAACAATAAAACTCTTTTTAAAATCGAATCAGCTCAAATATTAAATCATTCATAAAATCAAACCAACTCACAATCAAACCGCTCCCAGAATCAATTTATTTTTATATCTCAAATTATTTCCAAAAATTGTTTCATTTATATTACTAAGTAACTCTAAACCAAGAAAATTCACCTTTCTTAATAATCAAGTAAATGACATTCCAAACCGGTTTTTATCCACAACCACACACCACTCACGCAATCAAGCACCCAATAATTCAGTCCAACAAACCATCACATCCATAAGACAAATATAATCACAGAAGTAAATCTCTTTGCATCAATATCTATTTATCACAACTCTGTAATATAAAATAGATTTTAAGAAAACCCCTACCTCGATGTTTCAATCGCAGAATTTAACTCAATAATCCCCTTTATCCCCAATTCATGGCGGCAGCAGCGATCTTAGCAGCTCCATTATCAATTATGACTTTGCAATAGATAAATCAACAGTGGCTAGAATGGAAACATATTTCTGTGATTAGAGTAAGGGTGGCGCAAGGAAACCAAATAGCAGTAGGATAAAGGCAGAAACATTATAAATTTCATAATTAAAGGAGTTGAAATCAAAATAGGAAGAATAGTGCTACCGGAGACAACAACATTCAGTAGTTCCAAACAAGGGCGGAAACGCCGAGATATGATAATAGTGACTCTGGTAAATTACACGGATCAGAACTAGCTGCGTAAATAAAACGGCACAAAGAATCAAAGCGATCTTACCCATGAACTTACCAAGATGAAAAGTAGTGGCTACAACGTCTCTCATTACAATCAATCAGCAGCAAGGACACAACCAGGTTCATCATCCAAAAACGGCAGTAACTGCAAGCTCCAGAACACCGATAGTAACAGCAGCAGCGGAGGTATCCATCGCCACCTTCTTCCTTTTCTTGCTCGGACTCCTCCCTGCGACGAACCCAACAATAACAACAACAATTCTCACAATAAAGGTAAACTTAACGGATGAAGAAGCTGAAGCAGGGGTAGGGCTTACCAACAGATACAGGCTTAAAAGGTGGTTTCCAGCGCCAGCAGCAGCGATGAGGAGCTCCGGCAACGCAACAGCCGCGCGAGCAGAACGACGGTGAGCCCATCAACACGGCGGCGACGGCAGCTCTGCGATAGTTCCCTTCGCGCGCGTTCCCCTATTCGCAACTCAAACGGCGGCGGGATCTGATGATAACACGCGGTGGTTGCAGCGGTGTTCAGGCTTCAGCGACGGCGTGAATGGACCCTCGACGGCGACGGCGGTGACATTGAACAGCACGGCGGCGTGGCGGTGGTGCGACGTCAACAACAGAACACAACTCCTCTCCCTTCTCGCGTTCTAATAAATTATCTAAAATCAAATCATATAAAATTATTATTATTTCATAATTACCAATTTTATAATTTAAATATAGATAATAATTCAATAATTATAAAATTAGGTAAAATTCTAATTAATTATCAAAATCTGATTTAATTAGCTTTAATAAAAATAATTTCTGAAAATAAAATTTCTAATGAATAAATAAATTAAAATTAACCCATAATAAAATTTATTTAAAATTTCTGGATCTTACATCCTACCCACCTTATAAAAATTTTCGTCCTCGAAAATTGATGCAAAATAAATAAAATTTCATATTACTTCACTCTTGAACTTATTTAAGGAAAAGGCAAAAAGTTCTCAGTATATATATATATATATATATATAGTTTCAAATACCAGAATTTTTATATGGTATAAAAATATAAAGGGTATAAGTGTGATGTGAAACAAGGTTACAAGATAGGCTTGATGCACAAAATAATATGTTTCAAACGTATGATGGTAAAGCAAGGCAGCAAAAGATTATAAATCAAGCTGGGGTTAAAACGATGTGCTTAACGTTCGCCTACTAATCTCATGCCAACTTTAGAGATTCAATTATTTAAACTTCAACATAACTTATTTCCACCATTCTCAACCGTACTTCATTAAATAATTCATCTGAAGGTTCTCAATTTTGTCAAATACTTTGCAAACCTTACTACTGGTCATAAGTTTCCACATCAACAGAACTCTTTCACGTAAAACAAAGTTTCACAACTCTCTGTGACGTCCTATGCTTACAAATTTCACCTTTTGTGTTCATCAGACGTGTCCTAAAGGACTAATGTGTCGTTTACTAAGTTTAACGGTCGCAGAAGACACTAAAACTAATCTTGAGTATATTCAGAAGGATAATAGACCATAGAAAAGAAAGAACCGCGACAAGGACCGTGTTTGCGAGAATTTGAAAGAATTGCTGAAATTCCAAGTAATCAAGGATGAAGAAGCAGAAAAGAGTGCTGGAAAGAGAGTCAACTAATAACTTTAAGGGTAACTCTTGAATCGAAGGAATTTGATAAGACCAATAAGATGAAAAACAATGCAGTATTTGAAACGAATTCAAGCTGAGTCAAGTAAATATGAGGTTTACAGAAGAAGAATATCCAAACCAAAGACAAAGTTTATAGAACTCAAGAGTATGGTTTAAAAATATTTTTGAATGCATTGTTCATAAAGAATGGAAAACTTAAGGAAAAATCATTTCATGTTCTGGAAGAGAAAATGGGTAACAAACATCCTTCAAAAGATTAATAAAAGCGTAAATGTGGCATTATTTCAATATAATATCAAGTGAAAATAGATTACACAAACTTTGTAAATGGAAAGATTAATTTGGCTAAGAGCAAAATTGTATTTTCTCTTCTTTTTCAAGCATGTATGAAAACTACAATCTTGTTGGAAGAAAACCTGAAGTAAAGTTTTACTCATAAAAGAAAAGATGATACACTATAATCGAACGGGTTTAAATCACATACAGAAATTTTTAGGGTATAAGATAAAGGAGTGTAGGCTGAATTGAAAGTGATTTTATTAAAACTTCAATAGACGGTTATATCGTTCCAAAATAAGTTCAAATCACATCAAAGAGAGGCACTGCTCAAGTAAAGCAATTCAAAGTCAGGGACAACTTTGCATAAGAATAAATCAAAACTTGTTTAAAAAGGTTTAAAACAAAACCCCAATAATATACTTGAAGTCACAACTTTATAAAGATGTTCCATAATATTAAGATACGAAAAAAAAGAAACTAACTCATTTTAAGAAAGGAACTTAAATCAAAGGATTTCGATTAGGATTCATAAAGCATGCCACTCATAGAAACGAAACGCTTAAGAAGGAACTCAGCAACTTAAAAAGTTGATTCAAAACTTAAATTTCTTTAAAAGAACTCAAAACTTCGTCAAAATGGTCCAAAACAAAATTTTGAAAGTATACTTGGAATAACCACCTCGCAAAATCATTTAAGGAAATTACGATGCACTTAAAAGGAAATCAGCCCATGGAAGAAAGAATCTTTAAATCAAGGGAATTCGAACAAAAACTCTCTAGGCATGGATTATTAAATGAGTTTTCAATTGGTCCAAAGGAATACAAAACGCCTCAGAAAAGACAACTTAATCAATAGAAAATTCTCAAGAAAGAATCTTTGACTAAAGAAAGACAAATAAAAGGACAAATGGTGCATTAGATGGAAACAAATTCAAGTTGACTCGAATGAGCATGAGATTCACAAAAAAATGGAAAACTAAGACTAATGATGATGTTCAAAAAAAAGGTAAGAGAGTAATTAAAAACAGAATCAAATATGACATTCTCAGAAATGAAAAGCTTAAGAAAGAAATTGGTCTATTTACAAGAAGAAAGACATGAGTCCAACATTTTTTTTTTCTAAAAGAACAACAATTGTATAAATGATGTAGTATGCTAAATCAAATTCAAATTAAAAATAAAATAGGTGAAGTTTACCAAACAAAAACCAACTGGTAAGAGATAAAAACCTTTCTTTGAAAAATAGCTAAATATATAATCAAATAAGGATATTTGTAAAAACTGTGGCAAAATTGTTAGAAAATCAAATTGTATTTAAAGTATATATACATTTCCATAAATCAATGAAGAAACAGGCGAGGTATTGGAAACAATTAACTTTAAACTGAATAAGAAACTTTCAATGTTTATATAAAGAAGTATATATCAAATTAAAAGAGGTTGTATATTTCAAATCAAAAGTGGTTTTGTTAAGATTTAAAGAATGGCTGTAATTATCGTCAAATAGAAGGAAAACTAAATTACAATTTGTTTACAAAGGACTTGAAATATGAACTTAAAAAGGTACACTACATCAAAACAAATTCAAATGTATATCAAAGAGTACATGATTCAAGAAGAAATGCCTAAATAAAGAAGGTAAATACACCAAGGGTTTTAAATAGGCATATACAGTTAGGATCAAACAAGAGCGTATGTGAACAAGAGAGTAGGATTGGAAGATAATTTGATCACTTTTCAAGAAAAGTATCGCAGACAGGAACTTTAGAGCATTCCAAGCAGGAATAAGATACGTGATATTCGCAGAGTTCAAGACACTTAACTGCGTAACTTCGAGAAATAATTTCTAACGTTCCCAAAACCCGCGACTCACGTTATCTATGACTCGCATATCGTCTATGATAACCCATTGGTGCTTCCATATACATAATCCACTAATGTTAAGCCGGCCAAACTTAATACCAGGAATTATGCAATGCAAGACTAATGGCATTAATCAATAGACCGTCATGTGTATTAAACACTAATTCTCGTTATTTAAACAAGTCCTACTACATGACAGATGCTCAGAGTATGCAATTGAAGCATAATCGGTCAATTCCTCAGGCTCTACAGGAAAGACCGCTCTGATACCATAATGTAACACCCTCACTATCAGAAGTCACGCTTCCGGCTGCGCTACTCTGATAGCAAGAAGTATTACGACAAATTTACATACTAAATATTAAAATAGAAGCCTGTGACTCAACACCGTATCGCTAATCACTTTATAAACCGGAAATACATACTTCATCTAAGATAAACAAGCAGGCATAGATTCATATACAAGACTTCTTACATAATATCTTATAATGTAAAATATATATATATATATATATATATATATAT
>NC_029788.2:119046152-119054324 GCF_000816755.2 Arachis ipaensis
TAACAAAGACGAGGGAAGAAAATAATCTAATTAATACAACATATAAACCAAACACAGTATAACTCTTCTTAGCGCTGCTTCATTCGATTCCTGAAAAGTAAAGCTGTAGGGGGGTGAGAACCTAACCACACGGTCTCACCATGGAGTTTCAAAGTTGTCATAAGAAGATATTTAATAGGAAAACTGTTTTCAAGCTTAGTGATTATCATTGCCTTATGAATCGTTTAAAAAAACAATAGGTAATCGTTTAAAACCTTTTCAAAGAAACAATATTTAATCTTTCAGAAATCCGAAACCTTTCCCTTCTTATAAGAAAATCTCAATCAGAAACCAACCACGCAATCAAACAACACAATCTTTAATTCAGCACCAAAGTTCAATCTCAAATGTAGCATGCCAGGACAAACACAGACAAGGCAGACAAGGAAAGCACAAGTAGGCAGCAGTTACAACAAATAGTTCAAGGAGCAGTTACGAACAGTTTAGCAATTAGGCAAACCAAAACAAGTTCAAACTCAAGCAAAGCATACAAATGCATATGATGCATGCCTGTCCTATGGCTGATGAGGCTCATCTGTCGGTTATCCAGCCAACCCGACAAGTCTGAATTGTACTTAGACTGTCCCCCGACGTGCATCCCCAAGAGTCTATGCATAGCTTTTTCTCAAATAATCAATATTACTCAATGGGGGTAACATTTCCGGGAATTTATATAGTGCCCGGTCACACACTTACGTCGTAGGGTCAACAGAGTATCGAGTTTTCAACCTGGTACACGTGGTGGCAAGCCACGGAACTTAATCCAGGGAACCTCGTATCTCAGATATTTCTAATTCATAAGCCATGTGAATAATTCGAAGTTCACATCTCAACATTCTCAATATCATAATCATTCATCAAGCCAAATCTCATTTCCAAGTTCATTTCAAAGCCATATTTCAAATAAAATCCCCTTCATCCTCTTTTTCATTCTGTTCGTTAACAATCTCAATTCCAAAACAAAATTCTTTCTTTGATAGACAAATCAATCTTAAAACGTATAATGCTTAAGAACAAATCTTTTTAATTAATTAATTTCATTTATATTACTAAGTAACTCTAAACCAAGAAAATTCACCTTTCTTAATAATCAAGTAAATGACATTCCAAACCGGTTTTTATCCACAACCACACACCACTCACGCAATCAAGCACCCAATAATTCAGTCCAACAAACCATCACATCCATAAGACAAATATAATCACAGAAGTAAATCTCTTTGCATCAATATCTATTTATCACAACTCTGTAATATAAAATAGAATTTAAGAAAACCCCTACCTCGATGTTTCAATCGCAGAATTTAACTCAATAATCCCCTTTATCCCCAATTCATGGCGGCAGCAGCGATCTTAGCAGCTCCATTATCAATTATGACTTTGCAATAGATAAATCGACAGTGGCTAGAATGGAAACATATTTCTGTGATTAGAGTAAGGGTGGTGCAAGGAAACCAAATAGCAGTAGGATAAAGGCAGAAACATTATAAATTTCATAATTAAAGGAGTTGAAATCAAAATAGGAAGAATAGTGCTACCGGAGACAACAACATTCAGTAGTTCCAAACAAGGGCGGAAACGCCGAGATATGATAATAGTGACTTTGGTAAATTACACGGATCAGAACTAGCTGCGTAAATAAAACGGCACAAAGAATCAAAGCGATCTTACCCATGAACTTACCAAGATGAAAAGTAGTGGCTACAACGTCTCTCATTACAATCAATCAGCAGCAAGGACACAACCAGGTTCATCACCCAAAAACGGCAGTAATTGCAAGCTCCAGAACACCGATAGTAACAGCAGCAGCGGAGGTATCCATCGCACCTTCTTCCTTTTCTTGCTCGGACTCCTCCCTGCGGCGAACCCAACAGCAACAACAACAACTCTCACAATAAAGGTAAACTTAACGGATGAAGAAGCTGAAGCAGGGGTAGGGCTTACCAACAGATACAGGCTGAAAAGGCAGTTTCCAGCGCCAGCAGCAGCGACGAGGAGCTCCGGCAACGCAACAGCCGCGCGAGCAGAACGACGGTGAGCCCATCAACACGGCGGCGACAGCAGCTCCGCGATAGTTCCCTTCGCGCGCGTTCCCCTATTCGCAACTCAAACGGCGGCGGGATCTGATGATAACACGCGGTGGTTGCAGCGGCGTTCAGGCTCCAGCGACGGCGTGAATGGACCCTCGACGGCGACGGCGGTGACATTGCACAGCACGGCGGCGTGGCGGTGGTGCGACGTCAACAACAGAACACAGCTCCTCTCCCTTCTCGCGTTCTGTTCGACGGCGCTCTCTCTCCCTCTTCCCTTCGGCGGCAACGACGAGAAGCACGGCAGCTGGGCGAGGTGGCGGCAGCGCCAGTCATGGTCTCCCTCTCCCTTCAGATCTCTCTCTTCCCTGTTCCTCCTCCTCTTTCTGTAACTACTAATTTTATAATTTAAATATAGATAATAATTTAATAATTATAAAATTAGGTAAAATTCTAATTAATTATCAAAATCTGATTTAATTAGCTTTAATAAAAATAATTTCTGAAAATAAAATTTCTAATGAATAAATAAATTAAAATTAACTCATAATAAAATTTATTTAAAATTTCTGGATCTTACATATATATATAGTATACCTATACACAACAATCATAATTCGTTAGGAGAGAAACAAAAAGGGAGAGAGTAAGAGAGAGATAATTATTCAAACATCAATGACTCTTTGGGTTGAGTTTGAGACCTACCAGTTGCATGGTGAAGCTCAGGAGGTTCCTGATGAACAGTGGGTTGAGTTTGGGACTTACCAGTTGCATGGTGATGATCAGCACTAGTGGCAGGGCATGAGGCGCATTCTACAGCCTGACGGAATTGTGATATCTTGGGAGTTATTCCGAGAGGAATTCTACAAGAAATATTTCCCCACCTGAGTTAGAAATGCTAGAGAACTCGAACTGCTTCAACTTAAACAGGGCTAGATGACTATTACTGAGTACTGATGTGTGGAAAATGATCCAACACAAAACTCACCGGCAAGTGTACCAGGTTGCATCAAGTAATAATAACTCACGTGAGTGAGGTTGATCCCACAGGGATTGAAGGATTGAGCAACTTTAGTTTAGTGGTTGATTTAGTCAAGCGAACAAGAGTTGATTTGAGTGATTTGTATCCAACAGAAGCTAAATTACATGAAATTTAAAGGGGAAGGGGTAATTGACAAGAATTTAAAGTGCAGTAAAATTTAAAGAGCTGAATCTTAAAGTGCAAGTAATATAAATTGCAGAAACTTAAATTGCAAGAAATGTAAATAATTGAAACTTAAAATGCAAGAAATGTAAATTTGCTAGAATCTTAAAGGATTCAAGGAGCTGAGATTGCAGAATTTAAATAGGGAAAAGTAAATTGCAACAAGCAGGAAAGTAAAAGATGAATTGAATTGAAGTAGATCTCAAACAGAAAAGTAGATTAGCTTGAAGAAGCCTCAGCAGATAAACAGAAAGAAAAATGAAGGATCTCAGGGGTCAAGAGACTAGAAAACCAAATCTAGATCTCACTGCCTTCCTTGATCCAACTCAAAGAACAATTGCAAACAAATTAAAGATCAAACAGTAAAGAAACTTGAATTCAAATCACCAAATCTTGAATTATGCAGAGAAAGGAACAAAGAGATCTCAAGGTGAGATTGAGACAGAATTTTCTCAATTATCAACACCCAAGACTCAAGTAAAGCTTTGCAGAAAAGAAAACAAGAAAACCCAGAGGAAGAGAACTCAATTCTCCTCCCAATTCTCTCAGATCCAAAATCAAAGTAAAAACTCTCAAAATTACAAGTGAAATTTCTAAAAGAAGAAAAGGTGAAAGTAAAAGTAAAAGTCCTCTCTAAATCAAACTAACTTCTATTTATACACTTCCTTCTAATGATCTTTAAGCCTTGAATTTGGGCCCTTGGCCTTGATGGAATTGGATTGAAGATAGCCTCTGTTGATTGCTCTTGGTCTTGAGAAGAAACCCATTTGCATAATGGACTTTGGGATCATCCACGTTTGAGTCAACGTTTGAGGCAAACGTTGACTCAAACGTCTTGTATTAGCTTTATGCAGAATGGAGTTTTGCTGTCACTCACGTTTGAGTTTACGTTTGAGGTCAAACGTGAGCTCAAATGTGCTCCCTCCAAGGTAATTTTGCGGCCAACGTTTGACTTCACGTTTGAGGCAAACGTTGAGTCCTCCTGGGTGTGTTATTGAGCCAACGTTTGACCTCAAGTTTGAGGCAAACGATGGCTTCTCCTGGGTGTATTTTTGAGCCAATGTTTGACCTCAAGTTTGAGGCAAATGTTGGCGCAAACGTTGGCTTCTCCTGGGTTCTTCTTAAGCCAACGTTTGACCTCACGTTTGAGGCAAACGTTGGCACAAACGTGAGCTCTTCCCAGGGTGGCTTTGCTTATGCATTGGCCAATTGGCTTTTGCATGCTTTTTTTTTACTTTAATTCATAATGCCTATGCATTAGCCGTAAGCTTTATTTATTCATTGCATTAGTAATTAAAGTTTGCATGCTTTCATTGGCCATGGCATTCATTGGCTTAATTAATTAATGCCAATGCATTCAGGTTAAAGCCATTTGTTTTAATAATGCATTCTTTCATTGGCTTTAACAATGCATGCATTTCATTCATTCTTTAATGCCAATGATGATATCAATTAATCAAATGCATGGCATGCTTTCATTAATTCCGTAAAGCTTGAATTTCCCATGCATGTCATGGCTTCATGGTCATGGGCCACGCTTTCAAAAGCGTGGCCTAAAGTTCTGAAGCGTGCCCAAAATTCCCTTTTCCACCATTTCTTCACCTACAAATAATCAAAATAACCAATCAAAGTATCACCAAATTCACAAGGTTTAAAATTCATTCAAAAATCAATTAATTTAGGCTTAAGCCCCATAATTTTGTGCCAATTAAAGGGTGATTGATTGATTCAAAGAAACCATGCAATTTCACTCCAAATTACTAACTTATAATGCAAGAAAGTGCATAAAAACTAATGAAACAAGTGAAATTTGCTTGAAAAGCTAGCATATGATGACTTGTCATCAAGTACCCTAGTAAATTTGAGGAATTGTGCCGCTTCTCACGCATCTGTCAGGGAGCTCCTGAGGACTTTGCTGAGTGGAAGTGTATAAAGTATGAAGGAGTCCTTAGGAGTGACATTCAGAGCTTTGTGGCACCTATGCAGATTCAGGTGTTTTCTAAGCTGGTGAATAGGAGCAGGGTGGTGGAAGATTGTGTCAGAAGGGCTGCAGCAGAAAAAGGGAGTCTGAGGATGCCATTCCAGAAGACCACAGGGAGAAACTTTGCACCCAGAGGTAAACAGTTCAAGTGTGGTGGCTATGTCCCTCAGAACAATCAGGGGCAAGGCAACTCTAGGAGACCTAATACCAGTGCTAATTAGAGAAGGAGACAAGGGAAGCAGCCACAGCAGGATATGAGTTGCCATAGATGTGGAAAGTATCATTCTGGGCCATGCAGGTTTGGGACTGGAGTCTGTTACTCCTGTGGGTAGCCAGGACACTTGGCTAGTAGTTTCCCAGAGAAGAAGAGGTATGAGACAGGCAGAGTGCAACAATCAGGAAGAGTATACACTACTTATTCAATAGGCACTGAGGGGTCAGAGGCATTGATCAGAGGTAACTGTGAAATGGCGGGTAAAACTTTGAATGCTTTGTTTGATTCTGGAGCTTCACATACTTTTATTGCATTTAAGAAGGCTCATGAGTTAGGATTGAAAATAGTAGTACTGGGGTATGATTTAAAGGTATATAATGCCACCCACGAGGCTTTGGTGACTAGGTTAGGGTGCCCCCAAGTTCCTTTTCGAATACAAGGGCATAATTTTGTGCATAACTTAATTTGTTTGCCAATGACTGGTCTCGATCTCATTTTGGGATTGGACTAGTTATCCAAGAACTGCGTTTTCCTGGATTGCTCTGCGAAAGCAATGTATTTCATGCCTGAAGGCACTGAAGGGCTGGTTGTGGTAAATAACTATTACTTGAACTCCATGACGGTGAACTGTTCTGGGGCCGAATGTAAGGGGATATTGTTGTTAGCTGCGGGTGTCTCGGGTGATGATCAGAACTTAGGACAAATTCCGGTTGTGTGTGAGTTTCCGGAGGTGTTCCCTGATGATATTGATGAATTTCCACCAAAACAGGAAGTTGAGTTTGCCATTGATTTAGTACCTGGGGCTGGACCAATCTCGAGTATTCCTTACAGGATATCGCCTCTAGAAATGGTCGAATTGAAGTCTCAACTGGAGGATCTGTTGGGTAAGAATTTTATCCGACCAAGTGTATTACCGTGGGGTGCGCCGATATTACTGGTGAAGAAGAAAGATGGAAGTATGCACTTATGTGTTGACTATAGGCAGCTGAATAAGGTTATAGTAAAGAATAAATACCCGTTGCCAAGGACTGATGACCTGATGGACCAATTACAGGGAGCCGGTGTGTTCTCTAAGATTGATCTACGATCCAGATACCACCAGATAAGGGTCAAAGATGAGGATATTCCTAAAATTGCCTTCAGAATGCGCTATGGCCATTATGAATACACCGTGATGTTCTTCGAACTAACTAATACTCCGGCGATATTCATGGATTACATGAACAGAATTTTCTATCCATATCTGGATAAGTTTGTTGTTGTGTTTATTGACGACATTCTTATCTATTCTAAGACTGAGGATGAGCATGCAGAACACTTGCGAACAGTGCTACAAATTTTGAAGGATAGGAAGTTGTATGCCAAGCTATCCAAGTGTGAGTTTTGGATGTCTGAGGTGAAATTTCTTGGTCATGTGGTGAGTAAGCAAGGAATAGCAGTGGATCCTGCTAAGATTGAGGCGGTGATGAATTGGGAGCGGCCAACTTCAGTGACGGAAATCAGGAGTTTCTTAGGCTTGGCGGGTTATTATCGAAGGTTCATCAAAGGATTTTCACAGCTCGCTTTGCCTTTACCGAAGCTGACCAGGAAGGATGTTCCTTTTGTATGGACTCCCGAGTGCGAGGAGAGTTTCCTTGCCTTAAAATAGATATTGACTACCGCCCCTGTATTAGTGTTGCCTGAGCCGAGAGAACCATTCGAGGTGTACTGTACTGTGATGTGTCCTTGAAAGGTTTGGGATGCGTGTTGATGCAGCATCATAAGGTTGTAGCTTATGCCTCACGTCAGCTAAGGCCACATGAAAGAAACTATCCAACTCATGATTTGGAACTTGCAGCCATTGTCTTCGCCCTGAAGCTTTGGAGGCATTATCTCTATGGAGTGAAATTTCAAGTCTTATCGGACCATAAGAGTCTGAAGTACCTGTTTGAACAAAAAGATTTGAATATGCGTCGGAGGAGGTGGATGAAACTCCTGAAGGATTATGACTTCGAGCTAAACTACCATCCAAGAAAGGCGAATGTGGTGACAGATGCTTTGAGTAGGAAATCCTTATGTGCCACTGATGAGCGGATAATTTATACGCTTTTTGGCATTGTTTTTAGTATATTTTCAGTATGATTTAGTTAGTTTTTAGTATATTTTTATTAGTTTTTAATTAAAAATCACATTTCTGGACTTTACTATGAGTTTGTATGTTTTTCTGTGATTTCAGATATTTTCTGACTGAAATTGAGGGACTTGAGCAAAAATCAGATTCAGAGGTTGAAGAAGGACTACAGATGTTGTCGGATTCTGACCTCCCTGAACTCAAAGTGGATTTTCTAGAGCTACAGAACTCCAAATTGCACGCTTCCAATTGCGTTGGAAAGTAGACATCCAGGGCTTTCCAGAAATATATAATAGTCCATACTTTGAATAAGTATTGACGATGTAAACTAGCGTTCAACGCCAGTTCCATGCTGCATTCTGGAGTCAAACGCCAGAAACAAGTTGCAAAGTGGAGTTCAATGCGAGAAACACGTTACAAACTGGCGTTCAACTCCAAGAATGACCTCTCCACATGTAAACTTCAAGTTCAGCCCAAGCACACACCAAGTGGGCCCCGGAAGTGGATTTCTACATCATTTACTCAATTATGTAAACCCTAGTAACTAGTTTAGTATAAATAGGACTTTTTACTATTGTATTAGACATCTTGGGA
>NC_029788.2:119054486-119060034 GCF_000816755.2 Arachis ipaensis
TTATGAACGCGTGCCTGACAACCACTTCCGTTCTACCTTAGATTGAATGGATATCTCTTGGATATCTAATACAGGGGACCGAGTCCGAGATATTAGTGTCTTTGTGGTATAAGCTAGAACCCATGGATGGCCATTTCTGAGACCCGAAAAGTCTAAACCTTGTCTATGGTATTCCGAGTAGGGTCTGATATTTTATATTTTATTTATTTTCATCCACTATAATTTCTTAATACAATTTAATCCGCCTGACTGAGATTTACAAGGTGACCATAGCTTGCTTCAAGCCGACAATCTCCGTGGGATCGACCCTTACTCACGTAAGGTTTATTACTTGGACGACCCAGTGCACTTGCTGGTTAGTTGTACGAAGTTGTGAAACAGATATAAGATCATGAACGTGCGTTATTGAGTTTTTAGCGCCGTTACCAAGAATGAAATGATCACGATTTCGCACACCAGCCGCTTGGATGATGCTAAGGGAGGAAGAGTTGTTGAGAGCCTTTCAAGGATTGAAACTGGGAATTAGAGAAGATTTTGGGACTTTATGCCTAAGCCAGTTACAGATCTCAAGCAACTTCAAGGCTGAACTACTAAAGGCTCATCAGAATGACCAAGAATTGTATAAGATTTTGCCGGCGATTGAGAAAGGCAAGTAATGGAGAGTGTCAAAAGATAAAGACGGGTTGTGGAGGTTCAAGGGCCGGATAATTGTGCCAGATATCGGGGATTTGCGACAGAGCATATTGAAGGAAGCTCACAAGAGCGGGTTCTCTATTCATCCTGGAAGCACCAAGATGTACCAAGACTTAAAGGCGATGTTCTGGTGGCAAGGAATGAAAAAGGATGTGGCGTTACATGTTTCTAAATGCCTAACTTGTTAGAAAGTCAAGATTGAACACCAAAGGCCAGCAGGAACCCTTCAACCTTTGGAAATCCCATAGTAGAAATGGGAGAGCATTGCTATGGATTTTGTATTGGGCTTACCAAGGACTCGGACAGGTTGTGATGCTATTTGGGTGGTTATAGACCGACTGACCAAGTCAGCTCATTTTCTGCCTATTCGGATAAGTTGTACTATGGAGGAGTTGGCGCGCTTATACATAAAGGAGATTGTGAGATTACATGGCGTACCTTCCACAATTGTATCGGATAGAGATCCTCGCTTTACATCACGGTTCTGGGGTGCTTTTCAATGAGCTTTTGGCACCCAATTAAGCCTAAGCACTGCCTATCATCCTCAGACGGATGGCCAATCAGAAGGAACAATCCAAACCTTGAAAGACATGTTAAAAGCTTGTGTTTTGGATCAACCGACGAGTTGGGATCAATATATGCCTTTGGTAGAATTTGCTTACAACAATAGCTATCATGCGAGTATTGGAATGGCTCTATATGAGGCTTTGTATAGAAGAAAATTCCAGTCTCCATTATGTTGGTATGAGGCAGGAGAAAAGAGTTTGATAGAACCTGAAATGGTATATGAAACCACTGAGCAAATAAAGAGAATCCGGAGGCGAATGCTTGAAGCTCAAAGCTGTCAGAAGAGCTATGCTGACCGAAGATGGAAGCCTTTAGAATTTGAGGAAGGAGAACACGTCTTCCTGAAGGTTACTCCGACCACTAGAATAGGGAGGTCCATCAAAACCAAGAAGTTAAATCCTCGTTACATTGGGACGTTTGAAATCCTGAAGAGGATTGGACCAGTGGCGTATAGGATCACGTTACCACCACATCTTTCGAACCTGCATGACGTGTTCCACGTATCACAGCTTCACAAATACACTATTGATCCTAGTCATGTCCTAGAACCGGAATCAATCCAAGTGAGAGAAGATCTGACGCTTCCAGTAACTCCGGTTAGGATTGATGATACCAGCATCAAGCATCTACGCGGAAAGGAAGTTTCTTTGGTGAAAGTAGCTTGGAGTCGGACTGGTATTAAAGAACATACCTGGGAGCTTGAATCAGAGATGCGGAAGGACTACCCACACCTCTTTTCAGGTAACTCACTCTGAATTTTGCGCCTAATTAGGTGGGTAGGATGTAAACCCCGCTAAAATCGGTAAATAATTAGTTAATAAATTGAATTTTCATTAGGAAAGCTAAAAATACAAAACTAATATCAAAATAGGATAGAGCTCGTCGAAACGATAATTTTGATACCAATTTCAAAAAATTGGCCCCAAATCGGACTGAAAGGACCAAACCGGTTAAATCGGGGCCCAAACCGGGCCCGTGGATCCAACTGGACCCATAGTTAAAAAGAAGCTGCAGCTTCTTCTTCTTCATTCTTCACCATCATTGCAAACAGATTAGGAAGAGAAGGAGCTTCCCTAACCCTCACTTTTCCTTCTCACTACCATAACTCCTCCGTCCGGGCTCCGATCGCCGCACCGTTCACGGCCACGCGTTCAGCGCGTCGAGCTCTATCTTTCTATTTGAATAATTTCACTGGTAAGCCTCATATTTGGTTCAGAATCTCTATCCCTCTTTCTTTGGTTAAATTGAAAACCTATAGTGAATCTTGTCTAATTTTTGTGTTCTAGGTTGAAGTTAGCTTCCGAAACTTGTGGGCTCAAGCTATTGAGCATATGGGTATGGTAAGAACACCCTAACCCTAGCTCAATCTTATATTTATAATGGGAAAATTGAAATTGGAACATGTATATGTATTAGGTGTAGATTAAGTGGGTATATATGCACTG
Source organism: Arachis ipaensis (assembly GCF_000816755.2). Taxonomy (NCBI): domain Eukaryota; kingdom Viridiplantae; phylum Streptophyta; class Magnoliopsida; order Fabales; family Fabaceae; genus Arachis; species Arachis ipaensis. Next base: position 119,057,192 of record NC_029788.2, read on the forward strand.
GAATTGAATTGGGAATACTTGGAGGCTTTTTGGTGGTCAAGGCTTATTTTGGGGCTGTTTTGATTGAGTTTGGAGGGGCTGTAATTTTTGTTGTGAGGCTGTCTTGGGTGATACAAAGTGATCGGCCAAGGTATGGTTTAAGTTTCGCACGTTTAATATTTACGGTGTTGTGAAAACTTAGGTTAGAGGAACCATAGGATAAATTGAATTGTTTGTTGTATTTAATGATTAGCCTTATAATGTTGTTGGAATAGATTTATTGGTGGATATATATTGAAATTATGAGGTGTGGAAGTTATTAATGGTATGCTCTTGTATTTATTTATGATGGATTATGGTTGGTGTTTGTTAATAAGGATGTAGAGTTGTGTTGTGGTGGTATTGCATATGCTGTAACTAATTCTGTGATGATCGGAATTGTGTGGAACTAAGTCCTGGTTAAACCTTGTTATATTTGGAACTGAACTGGAGAATTTGGGTTCTTTTCGTTAAATATATGATTTATGGTGAATTTTCAAATTTTAATCGTCGAATCTGATTTTTACTGCATAATTTTTAGAACAGCAGTAATTTGTTGGCTCTGCTGCGAATGTTTCAAAATGAATTTTGAAATAAAACTAATTTTAAATAAAGATTTAGTCCTATTATTTTAATGTCCTAAAATTTCAGAATGTTTGTACTTGTGGTTTTAAAGATATGAATTTTTAAAATATGATGCATTATATAATAAAAGCCAGATTCTGTTTTCTTAGATTAGCAACTTTGAGAGTTTATAACTTCTGATTATGGATGTATATTCAGGTGCAACCAATTGGAGGTAAAAATTAATTATGCTTAACAGTTGTGATTTAAATTTCAGGGCTGTCTATGTTTTAATGAGTGAGTTATGGGACTTAGAAAAGGACATGTTCATTGGCTTTTAGAACAGAATTCTGCAGAAAGTTACTCAACTTCCAAGTTACATAACTCCTTTATTAAAAATGGTTTTGACCTGAAACTAATTTAAAAAAAAAAAAAACCTGGATATATTAAGTTGAACCATATTAATTTTTAAGGCTATTGGATTTAATTTGAATTTTATATAGAATTTTAGATATTGTATGCTGCTGCTGTTTTTTGGTTTCTAAGCACTACAGAGTAGCAAGCGTTTCTCCTCTGTTTCTGAGACTAGTTAAATTATAAAATTGTGATTTTTAGTTTGTTAGAAAGCTTATTCCGAGATAAACGTTTGGACATAAAGTTTGCCAAATTCTGAGTTTATTTGTTATATTAAAAATAGAAAATAAAATAGAGTGTCGAGGATGTCTTAGTGATAGTCATGGGTCCGAGAAGACGAAGTTTAACGCTAAGGCTTGATATTTGATGATGTATTGATAATAATTGCTATGGCTTATGAATAATGATATCTGAGATACGAGTTTCCCTAGGTAAAAACCGTGGCTCACCACCACGTGTTTCAGGTTGAATCTCGATACTCTGTTGACCCTACGTTGTAAGGGTGACCGGGCACGTATAAATTCCCGGGTATGGATAGCCCATTGAGTGATTATATGATGATTGAATGTGAACTCTATACATAGACTCTTGGGGATGCGCGACGGGGGACAGTCTAAGGTTTTCGGACTTGTCGGGTTAGCTGGATAACCGACAGATGGACCCCATCAGCCATAGGACAGACATGCATCATATGCATTTGTTTGTTTTGATTGCTATGCATTTCCTGGGTTTGCCTAATTGATATATATATATATATATATATATCACCTGCTATCTGTTCTACTTGCTATTTGTACTATCTGCTCACTACTTGTGCGTGAACTTGTTTAGTTGCTTGTTTATGTTGCATTTTGGATGATGTAGAGGGATGGAGGAGATGGAGAAATGGTTGGATGTTAGATTAGGATTGAACTTGAGTAAGTTAGGTAGATTTAGAATACCTACCCCTGTTTATGGCTTCTATTTAGTACTTGAGTTGGATAACTGAATAATGGAGTTCTAGGATTGCCTATGGCATTCTCAGTACCTTATTTATTATACGCGTGGCACTTTTACCATGCTGAGAACCTCCGGTTCTCATTCCATATTGTATTGTTATTTTTCAGATGCAGGTCAAGAGGCTTCTCGCTAGGCGTCTGGATCTTGGGAAGCGAAGTAGTCCTTTGGTGTATTTTGGTTTCCTGTTGTATATATGTATATATGTATTTAGCTTACTCTCCAAGTAACTTATGTATGCTGCTCCTCTTAGAGGTTGAGGGAGAGATAGGAGTTTACTTTGGCACTTTGGTGTATTTTGAGAATACTTATGTATGTTCATATATATATATATATCTCCTCCGGCCAGCTTTAGCTTTGCAGGCTGAGTCAGGGGCTAGTTATACTGTTTCCTTGGCTTTCCTTTACTCTTTTGTTTACTTTAATCTTTTTCCTATTAGGTTTCTTAGCATCCAAGTAATCCTATTCCTTGAGCGTTGCGCTTTTCATTTTGCGATTTTTGTTTACCCGTTTGTTTCAAGGCTCCTAGTGTATTATTTTTTTCATTATTATATGTATATTTTTACTGTTTAAAGGTCCGTAATACCACACTACCTCTATTCTACGACTTAAGTGTAAAACACCGTGTAGTAGGGTGTTACACAAAGCCTATCTTTGCCCCCTTGGATCCATCTCTGAGTATTAATAAATCATTAAAAAAATATAATTTAAATTTTTTGAATATATAAATTATAACTTTTAAAAAGATTTTTTTAATGTTTTTATTTTTACAAAAATAAGAACTCTCGAATACTTTTAGTGAGTAAAAATTTATTAGAGATAAAAGTATTCTTCAAATTTTTGAAAATTTT
>NC_029788.2:119061702-119071929 GCF_000816755.2 Arachis ipaensis
AGACATAATGGAAAAGATTTTCATAATCAGTATTTTGTCTTTGTTTTTTTTTTTTCCTTTCAATACTACTCACATTTTTTGTGACAAGAAACATAAAATTTATAATTATAAAATAAGACAATAAAAAATTTTGTGTAATTATTAATCACTAATAAACTTAAAAAGGATATATTAAGTCTACTAGACTACTACTCATAATTTTTTAAAAAGAGAAATTGCATCATTTCAATTCTTGGAAAGCTCTTTCTAAGTTATATTCATAATTTTACAAAGACATGATATTCGTATTACAGTTGTGAACAAAATAGAGAAAAAAAAATCTCTAGAATTAAAGTAAAATTCATAATTAACTTTAAATAATAAGAAAACAAAGTTCTATAATTAAATCTTAAAAAAATTATACTTGGAAGGTGTGCTACTAGTAGAGTGCAGCATTCGGAAGTATTTTTTTGTCCTAGAAATGATGATAACGGTAGAAGATAGTGTAATACTCTAACTTTTAGCACCTCATGATCGTACTAAAAGTTCGAGCATTACTAACCTCTAAACCTTCAATTTCATACTATATTTATTTAATATTGAGCCTTTATGAATACGAACCGAAACTTTCACCAAGAAAACGAAGAGTCGGTACTTTAAATTATTTAATCACAAAATTATATATATCCACGTAGTATTATATATATAGACTTGCTAAGAGATCCTCAAATACAATTCCTACCGCTTTAAAAACCAAAACAGTAAATGATGAGGGAAAAATAAAATCTAACAACTCAACTTGTAAACAGAATCTTCTATGCTCCTGTAGCTCCACACTAAACCTTCGCACCTGTAGCTAAAATGGGTGGAGATAGGGGGTAAGAATTGAGAAGTTCTTAGTATGGTCAGGGTGTATAGTTATATCCATTTTATATATACTTCGCCAGCAATAACAGTCAACAAAGTACGAGCTAATTCAACAATTATAGAACACAAAACCCAATCACAAGAACACACAATCTTAGAAAATATACTCACAACCAAATATGATGCATGTCTATCCCTAGTGCAGGTAATGAGCTCATCAGTCGGTTTCGACCTGCTCCTGACGCAACTCAGCAACCTTTGTCTGAGTTTGGTTTCCGGTGTCATAATTCTGTAAGCAACATCTGTCTTACAGGTGCGACTCTCTTGAGCCGATGTATGCAAACATATCCTCTGTAAGCAATCTCTGTCTTACAGATGATGCTCTCTAGCCAATGTATGTAGCGATAACTTCTGTAAGCAACCTCTGTCTTACAGGTGCGACCATCCTCTGGATTGGTCGATGTATCTCTGGAAAGCAAATCTTGGTGGATTCACCACCATATCTCTACTCGTTTTCAGCAGGTAAACAATCATCTCAGCTTCTCTTTTTTCCTTTTCGTTCTTTCTTTCTTTTCTTTTCTATTCTCTGCTCTCCTGTAACAGAGGTTCTTTAGATTCTTTTAATCTTTTAATTCTCTGCTCTCCTGTGGCAGATGTTCTTTAAATTCTTTTCTATTTTTTTTCTTTTCTCATCATTCTTTTAATTCCTTACTTTTAACATAAAAAAACTATCTTCACACTTTTTCCTTAACTTTTTCCTAAATGTTTTATGAAGAGGGGATCATGAGATCCTTAACTTAGTAGATTTATCTTTCTAAAGCTTTTAGAAAAATTTGTCTGTTTACCACTCTCTGATTTATTTTTCATAATACATACAATAATATTCTTATAAAATAATATTTATTAATTACTTTCTAAACCACGAATTTTTTAATATTTTACTTTTGACTTCAATATTTTATAAAATTATATTTAAACCTTTACTTTGTTTCATATTTAATAAATAACCCTAAACTTTTATAAAAATATTCGTTTATCCCTAAACTTTATTTATTACCCAAAATGCCCGAAAAACTTATATAATTATAATATTAAACTCAATCTTTTCATAAAAATACAAGTATATTTCTTCAAAAATAATTTTTCTTGGCTGATTCTTCTATTTACCAAGAACCGAAATCCTCCTTATTTTCTTTTTAAAATATACAGTTAAATCTTAAGTCGTTTTTGAGTTTTACGGTTACCGATTTTTCAAAGTTTTTAATTTAATTCCTCGGTTATTAAACCTCACCTATTTTATTCAAAAACTAACACAATGATAGCTCTAAATCAGCCTGATTATTACCGTTTGGGCAGCACAAACATAACCAAATCACTAGTTTAATCACATATAACAATATATCAATAAAATTCAATATAAAGTCAATCAAACTCTATCAATAATCAATCACAATAATCATTCACTTATCCAACACAAATTTAATTGGTGAGAATTTACCGAAACTCTACCTCTGTATGAAATCAAAATACTCGAAGTTTCGGAGATGTTTTTTGACCGAAATGTTAAAGAAGAGAACATCGGAAACCATCTGTGTCTCTTAGAACTCCAATTAGCCGAATTCAAGGAGAAAGTGAGCTACGTCACTGTCAGCTTCTACTGAACAAAAGTAATGCCAACGTGTAAAGGAGGAGGATGCGAACACTTTTATCGAATTAGATTTTTTATTGGGATTACGGATCGCAAAAAATCGAAGTCAGAAGTCTTGGTAAAAGTCACGGTTTCTCAAAAAAAGTTTCGGTCTCTCTCTCTTTTTTTTTTTTCTAAGACTCGGTGAATGAAATGAAAGATAAGGTAAAAATGATGATTAGTGGTAATTAGAGAAAGGGCCGTGTGTCTTGGTTCATTAATGAAGGGCTATGTGTCACAAGCTCCGCACTATTAGAAATAGGATTTTTTCGGACGAAAATTTCAAACGAAATTTATTCCGTCTGAATGACTTTTTCATTTCGGATAAATTTGAGATAAATGTTGAACAATTTTTAGTGGAGATATTGAAATAATATATTCTGTCCTAAATTTGTCTAAATTTTATCCCAAATTTTAGCGCCAAATTTTTTTTAGATGGCGCCAAAATTTTCATATAGCTTTGCAACACATTTTGGACAAAAACTATAATTTGTCCGTATTCCATCTGAATATGCACAATAACTTCAGACAGATTTAGGACGCATTTTGAAAAATGTTAATTCTATCCCAAATTTGTCTATAATTAGTCTTAAATGCTTTTACTATAACTAACCCTTCGAAGTAGACAAAATTTTTTTCCACAAATTTGGGACAAAAATAGCATCATTTGTAAATTCCGTTTGAAAGTTCATCAATTTTCAAACAGATTTCAAATATTTATTGAAAACTTTTAAAATTTAGTATAAAAATATTATTTATATTTTCTTATCGATAATATTTTTGTTGTGATTTTATCTTTTTTAATTTGATATTAAAAATTAGATATAAGTTTAATTTTAAAAAATTTGCTATACATAGTTATTTCAATGCCACTTATTATTTACTTTGCGCTAAAAATCAAAACTTTATCAAAACCGCCAAAAATAAAAATTTTGTCAAAACCGCCTTTTAATTTTAGGGGATTTTAGTTTATGAGTGCCTTCCCTCTGTATCACAGCTAGCTAGGTTATCTTCCCATAACTCAAGCCTTTTTTTAGAACTATCTTTTGATTTCACCGTTTCATGGTCAGTTCTTCATCTCCTTCTGCGTGCTCTGCCTCTGGTCTGAATTTGCCGCTTGTGCTTCGCTCTCCTTCTGCGTGCTCTGCCTCTGTCTGTGCATTGCCGCTCGTGCTAGGCCGCTCGTGCTCTGCCTCCTGTCTCTGGTCTCAGACATCCACCACTCCAGCCTCCAATCTCGCACCTCAGACCACCTCCACCATCATCAATCGCACTCCCAGGTACTAGCCTTCACTTGCGAACAACCGCTCCGCCTCCTGCATGTGTTCGCCTCTACCGATCTCAGAACCCGCGCCCCTGCCAGCCTCAGACACCGCCCCTTCGCTAGATTGTTCGTGCCTCCTCTTCTCTTTGTGCGTCTGTTGCAACTAGGAGCTCAGCGCAGCTCCTCCTTTTTGGCGTCATTGTCACTACACCTCCAGCAGTGGCAATAACATAGTACCACTGCATTCTTTTTTCCCTGTCTTTGCTTCAAGAACCCTAGTCATCACCTCAGGTTCTTTCTTTGCTCTGCTTTTCAGTCTATTTTCTTTAATTAGTCAGTTAGTTAGAATTTGCATGTTGTTAGTGCATTTAAGTGGTTAAGATAGGTTAGGATTAGTTTATTAGATCTTTGTTAAGTTGCAAGTGTTGGATTATGGCTGTTATGGGTTGAATGCTGCTGAAAATTGCTTGATTATGCTGAATTTCTGAATTACACACCACATGTTTGATTGAATGCCTATGTGATACTTTGCATTCGATTTATATGTTGTAGCTACTATAAAGATTAAATGGCTTGGACACTAATAAATTTTCTGAAATTTGCTGTAGTGAAAATCTAAGAATAATGGCTTAAAACCGCTCGTATTTTTCGGTGTCATCACTCATCACCGAATCTCAATAACATAAGACCCATGAGATTTCACTAGTAAAAAGGGAGGCTATTCTCATATCTTTTGCTTATCTTTCAGTCCTTTTTTTAAAAATTCAATCAATGGCCTTTCTGCTTCAGACAAGACATTTCTTAGGGTGTGTATGCTTGTAAGTAAGATTTAAGAGAAGAGAGGGAAGAAGGCTTATACTTCCCCCAACAATTTTCATCTAATTACTTTTAGAGTTCACTTAAAGTGGAGATTTCATAACCCAACATCAGTCTATTTTAAACTCCCAAACAAGTGCCATGTTAATCTCTAATATAATTCATCTTATCCTTAACCTTACCTCTCCTTTCCTCATAACTCCCAAACACACTTCATGTCTTAATAATAACAGAGAAAAAGAATCATGCAAATTATACTTACACTTTTGGATGATCTAAAATTTAAATTAATAGAATTTCATGAGCCCATGGAAGCATAGCAGAGGAATAAGAAAAAATAAAGCAGTGCAAGTGCAGTTGGGTGAATGTCTGAGTTAGAAGAGTATCTCAAATTTACAACAACTAGAAAACATGGACCAGCAGAAGAGAGATTGAAAACTACAACTGCTCTAGCATGGCATGATAAACCTAATTATATTCAAGAGTTGTATTTAAAGAATAAATATACCTAAATTTCTCGTTACTTCTGTGCTACATGTGATTCCATGCCAGTTGCAGAAGTGGCTTGAAGTATTCCATGAGCTTAAAACTCCATATGGATCGTTGGATATTGATTCTTTAAATCGAAGCAATGCTATAACATCGGTCTCATTTCCTAAAATGTTGGTGGCTAGTGAAGCTTTAAGCCACACAAAGAATACATAAAAGAAAAGGAGTCGCATTGAAGTTAAGAACATTGTTTGGATGTTAATTTTTTGTTTGTAAGTTGAAAATTGTAGTGCTTGTTTTTTTTTTTTTTATACAAAATGGGAGATGCGAGCAGCCGATCGTATGTCACTTTGTTCAAAAGGTGATGAAAATTGATTTTGTTTTCCGCTGTAATTTAATAGAGAAACCGCAAATTAATTGAGAAATTATTCACATTGTAAATATTTTATTTCTTAATAAATTACTTTTTGTTAGTCAACTTGTCGGCCATGATGATTGCAATTTACAAAACTAGATGAGAGGTTGAAAAAGTGTATACTTTTTAAGCGTTTAAGTTTGTAATTCAAAGTGCGTATTATTTTTTGAAAATTATATTACCCTTAGGTATTTATTTGAAATTAAATCATATTAAATTCACAAATCATGAGTTGTTCGTACAATAATTTTATACTTTATTCATCCGGTTTTGAATCTATAGTCTTTTATAAATATGAGACTTTCTTTTCTTGATTGCATTCATCATATCATTCTTAGTTTATTTATGTATATAAGTAATAAATATTGATAAGAATTATCTAATATAGTTGTGAGCAATAATAGTTTCTGATTGCATTATTTCATATTATTCTTTTATAAATATGAGACTTTCTTTTCTTGATTGCATTCATCATATCATTCTTAGTTTATTTATGTATATAAGTAATAAATATTGATAAGAATTATCTAATATAGTTGTGAGCAATAATAGTTTCTGATTGCATTATTTCATATTATTCTTTGACTTCAATATGGAATTTGCACTTGTACAATGGAGTAGTGAGCAGTATTGGAATATAAGTATTATATATATAAAAAAATGACTTTAATTTTAACAATATTTAAACCTAATTAAAGTCAATTAGTTGCATTTTACTTAAATTATTTTTTTTAGGCGCTTCTCAAGAGTTGTGAACCCTTCATGAATTGTTTAAATTTGTTAACTTTTTGATTGTATCCTTTGTATGGCTTCTTTTAGGAAAGCGGGAGTCAGTAACAAGCTACACGTACACTTATTTTAGTGAAGACTACGGCATAATTATGCATTCTTATGAAGAAAAGGAATAAAAAGGTATTTATGACTGAAATTTTGATGCTAAAACATCCAGGGTTGTATTATGTGATTATTTGATGTAATTGACTTTGGTTTTTGACTATGAATTATAATTATCGTTGATATTATTTTGACTATAGTTTATTGGTTGGATTTAGTTTGATTATGTCTGTGTTGAAATTATGACTATGAACTTATTAAAATGCTCATGTGTACATATATATTAGTAGTTTAGTACTAAAGCATAGCTGCTTTTGGTTTAGGTTCTTTTGGTTTAGATCTCTCTTTAAAGTTGGATTCTAGAAATTGTTCAGAGACATCCAAAGACAATCTAAATATTGAGCTAGAACTTCACATGTGGAAAGAAAAGGCAAAGGAGTAAGAAATAATCAATGAAGAGCAAAAGGTTAAGTTGAAAGATGCTAAGCACAAGTTAAAGGATCAAGGACATCAACTAAAAGTTTAACAAAATAGAATTGGTTCTACTAAAAAGACAATTCATGCTTTGTATAAAAAGTTGAATCTCCTACTTCCTTCAACCTTGTCTGATCCTACGGAAGATGAGTTTGGGACATACTCTAGTGATGATAACATGAGTGATTGATATTTGGAGTATATGTTTTTTCTGATTTAGATTAAGTAATTTTTAGGTGAATTAGTTAGTACATTTTATTTTATTCATGATATTTGACCTTTTTAAAGGCTTTCTTTGTTTTAGTTGAAGTATTTTATTTTATTTTATTTTGATTACATTTATGGACAAAAGTATTTTAATAATAAATATTTTTTTAACTCTTTTATGGTAATTAACTTTTTCATGATTTTATTATGTGTTTATAATTTGGATGATGTAATATGAAAAAAATGATTATGATGGTCTTAATATAGAAAGCAGATCGAATACAATTTATTTTCTAAAATATTTATCTATTAAATAGCAAATTATTTTGTATAAAAATTATTTGAAATATTATATTAAATTTGTAGAAAATTTGTGCGAAAATAATTTTTTGTTTTGTATGAAATTTGTTTCAAATACGTAAATTCTTTTAAATTAAATTTGTCTGAAATTTAATTGAAAAGAAATTTAATTTGTAAAAAATTTGTTCAAAAAAAATCTATTATATTTGCCTAAATTCGTTAGAAATTTGTTTGCAATGAAGTATATTTTTTGTTTAAAATTTGTCTAAAATAAAATATTTTTACGTTTGAAATTTGTTCGAAATACATTGTCATTATGTTGGCTAATCTGTCTAAAATGTATCATAATAGTCAGAAACCTAGCAGATAAATTCCTATTCAAAATCTGTCACAGAATTGTCTGAAAAAAATTCAGACAAAATGTAAATTAGTAACAAGTATTTTTGGGACAAAAAAATTCGTCTCAATTTTGTTTGAAACAAAAATTTTGTTTCTAATTTGTTTGAAATTGATCTCAATTTCGTCTCAAAATTTGTCCGAAAAATACTGATTTCTAGTATTTCATCCAACCACATCATTCATATATATATATAATAAACTTAGTTAAAATAATAAAATTTTCAAGACAATTTTTTTATAGAGCATCCCAATTATTTGAGTTGGAACTTTTTATTGAACTTGTTTGAAAAATAATTGTTGAACATAGATTAGAGTTAGAACACACAACCAAGTGAGATTTGAGCTTCAATGTGTGGTTGTATTATTTCAACCACTACTTTATTCTTGTGTGTTATTCTCTTTCTTTAATTGCAATCTTTGACTTGTTTGATTCTTTATGTCCAATATTTGGTGTATCAATGCATTTATATGGTTAAGGTCATTTTTTTATTTGATCTCACTTACCCAAATTGTCTTACCCTTTGTATTTACTATTGTTACTCAATTTTGAGCCTTTTGAATCCATTTGTTCTTAACTTTAGCATAACACTACCCCTAAGCGAAAAACAAGAAATATCCTTGATTTGGATCTTTGATTAGCTAAGGCTAGTGGGTGTTACATCATTCAAGTATGGGAGAAAAGGAAAAACATTGGTGGATAAGAAAAATATGTTTTGGATGTTTATTGACAATCCTTGGAAATTGGGTACATATGCATGCATTAAATACTTGAACCATATGCATTTAGTTTTTTGAAAAAAAAGAGAAAAATAAAAAAAGCAACAAATGTTATCCCAAAAAGAAAAGTTTGAGAAATGAATGCATATGTGATATTAATTGAGAAAATGCATGAGTGTGTGAAAAATTATGATGGTCTTAATATAGAAAGCAGATCGAATACAATTTATTTTCTAAAATATTTATCTATTAAATAGCAAATTATTTTGTATAAAAATTATTTGAAATATTATATTAAATTTGTAGAAAATTTGTGCGAAAATAATTTTTTGTTTTGTATGAAATTTGTTTCAAATACGTAAATTCTTTTAAATTAAATTTGTCTGAAATTTAATTGAAAAGAAATATTTGATTTGTCTAAAATTTGTTCAAAAAAAATTTGTTATATTTGACTAAATTCGTTAGAAATTTGTCCGAAATAAAGTATATTTTTTGTTTGAAATTTGTCTAAAAATTAATATTTTTATGTTTGAAATTTGTCTGAAATACGTTATTTTTAGGTTGGCTAATCTATCTGAAATTCGTCTAAAATACATCATAATGGTTAGAAATCTAGCAGATAAATGCCAATTCAAAATCTATCACAAAATCGTCTGAAAAAAATTTCGAACAAAATTTCAGACAAAATTAAAATTAGCAACAAGACTTTTTAGGACAAAAAAATTTTTTCCCAATTTTATTTAAAAAAAAAATTTATCTCTAATTTATTTAAAATTTATTTTAATTTCGTCTCAAAATTCGTCCGAAAAAACCCTATTTCTACGTCTCCTTTTCTTTCTCCAAAGTAATTCGGTCATGCATGAAGATCAAAATGAAATTGATAAATGTTAATGCATGATTAAGGGTCATTGGTCATTAAATGAGGAAAGGCATGTGTCATGGTTTTATATATAAACTTATGCATAAAAGCCACGTTTTAAAATTTTCTTTTTTTATTCAAGGCTTTGGCCAAATATTCTTTCTTTGTTTCTTACCAAAACTAAATAATTATTAATGGTAATAATAATAATAATAACAATAATAATAATAATAATAATAATAATAATATAATTCTTTTATTTTTTTTAAAGATCTCATTATTTAATTTTTTAAAAATTTGGGGTGTTATAGATAGGGGTATTCATGGATCGGATCTAATTTACATATTTACGGTATTTATTTGAATTTAATTTAAAAATTATAGATATCGATCCGATATGCAAAGTTATCGAATTGAATTGCGGATTTCATGAAGGTACTGCATATCCGCCTTTTTCTCATGCTAGGCATATCATAATGATTTAAGACATAAGTGGTGAGATTGGAGGCTTAGAAGTATGAAGTTTGGCTTTTAAAACTCAAAAATCAACTTTGGGATGAAAATAGGGCCACGCGTACGCGCACTCCACGCGCACGTGTGGATGGCCTTAAAACTCATCGACGCGCAAGCGTCATACGCGCGAACGCGTGGGTTGAAAATTAGCCAAACGGCGCGTACGCGTCAGCCACGCGTACGCGTGGGTACTCTTGCGTCCCAGGCACAAAACTGGCACAACTTTGGCACAACTCTCGGGAAAATGGCTGGGCATTGGGTGCAGCACATTCGGCGCGCCCGCGCATATCACGCGCACGCGTGGATGGCGCTTCCTGGAAGAACAGCGCGTACGCGCCAAGTGCGCCTACGCACAGGGGGTCATTCTGCTAAAAATTTTCTAAGTTAAAAACTGCATAATTCACAGA
>NC_029788.2:119081929-119082187 GCF_000816755.2 Arachis ipaensis
GTTCTCAGATAACCAGTCCAATCCCAAGATAAGATCAAGACCGATCATCGGTAAGCAGATTAAATTATGGACAAAATCACGTTGCTTGAACCTAAACGAAACTTTCAGGCATCCTAGCCTAGTTACCATGGCCTCATGGGTAGCATTATAAACTTTTAAGTCATAACCTAAGGTTATGATCTTCAATCCTAACTCATGGGCTTTCTCAAATGCAATAAATGAATGCGATGCTCCCGAATCAAATAAAGCATTTAAAGT
>NC_029788.2:119083909-119084072 GCF_000816755.2 Arachis ipaensis
GAGGAAAGCCGAAGGCAATCCTAGAACTTCCTCCAGGTAATATCAAAGCTTATAAACAAGCTAAACCGTAAGTGGCAACTGGCTAAAGATCCTTCAGTCTAACTAATACTTCCCTTTCCAATTCCTTCAGACCTCCCAACCACCAGCAGGAGTATAATATAGC
>NC_029788.2:119090672-119120626 GCF_000816755.2 Arachis ipaensis
ATCATTACCATGGTTGTTCATCTGTTGACCAAGAGCCTCAGCAGTGGCTTGCATAGCAGCAGCCATATTCTCCAACGCAGTTATAAAGTTCACCGGGTCATTAGGGTTAGTCTCCGGTGCATGAGCATTCGTATGTCCTCTCCCACGGCCTCTATCGCGTAATGATTTAAGACATACGTGGTGAGATCGGAGGCTTAGAAGTATGAAATTTGGCTTTTAAAACTCAAAAATCAACTTTGGGATGAAAACAGGGCCACGCGTACGCGCACTCTACGCGCACGCGTGGATGGCCTTAAAACTCATCGACGCGCAAGCGTCATACGCGCAAACGCATGGGTTGAAAATTAGCCAAACGGCGCGTACGCGTCAGCCACGCGTACGCGTGGGTACTCTTGCGTCCCAGGCACAAAACTGGCACAACTTTGGCACAACTCTCGGGAAAATGGCTGGGCATTGGGTGCAGCACATTCGGCGCGCCCGCGCATATCACGCGCACGCGTGGATGGCGCTTCCTGGAAGAACGGCGCGTACGCGCCAAGTGCGCCTACGCGCAGGGGGTCATTCTGCTAAAAATTTTCTAAGTTAAAAACTGCAGAATTCACAGACTCAACCCCCAATCTTCCGACGGTCATAACTCTCTCATTTTAAATCATTTTTCACCCGTTCATCGAACGGCATGGACATCCCGGATCCAATTTCATTTCTAAATGGAGCTCTAGATCAAAAGTTATGGTGGTTTGAAGATCAAGTGAGAGATAGAACTTGAGAGAGTGTTCTTCCCTCCATGGCCTCTCTTTTTCAGCGTGTATTAGTGTTGTGTGAGGAGAGAGAGTGCTGAAAACTAGGGTTTTGGTTTAGTTATGTTGGGCCAAGGGCCCACTTTGGGTCCGGTTGGACTGGTTTGGCCCGTTCGGTCCAATCTTGGTCCGTTTTCCATAAAATTGGTACCGAAATTCTCGTCTCAATTTCCTCTATCATATTAAGCCATAAAAATATCATTTTTGGCTTTCTAGAATAAATTCTCATATATGGGTTAATTAGCCATTAATTAACCGGGTCTTACACAAAACTGATAGAAAAGTTATGCAGACTGAGAGAGAAAACCTGGATATGTTAAGGAAAGAAATTACGCATTCTTCAAGGTTGCTTCAATAGACTGGAATTGAGGGACAATCAAGACTAAGGGGATGAAATCGAGGTGTATTGAGCCGTTTGAAGTATTAAGGCGGATTGGTGGCCAACGACGTATCAAATAGTTTTACTACCATATCAGTTGAATTATAAGAAGATTTAATATTTCAAGTACTTTCAGTTAGAATGCACAATACCAATGTTGAGCGACTACGCGGAAGAGTAGTACCATTAGTAAAGGTTTTTTTGTAGTCGAGTTGGAATTGAGGAACTAACACACTTGAGAGCCTGAAATCCGAAATGGGAAGTGACTCCCACACCTATTATCAGGTAACTGGATCAGAATTTTTGGGACAAAATTCTTAATTAGGTGGGTAGGATGTTGTAACACCCTAACTTTTAGCACCCCATAATCGTACTAAAAGCCCAGGCATCACTTACCTCTATTCCTTTAATTATATACTATGTTTATTTAATATTGAGCCTTCGTGAATACGAACCGAAACTTTCACAAAGAAAACGAAGAGTCGGTACTTTAAATCATTTAATCACAAAATTATATATAGCCACGTCACATTATTTACATAGACTTATTTCAAGATACTTAAATACAAGTCCTATCCCCTCTAAAAAACCAAAACGATAAACGACGAGGGAAAAATAAAATCTAAGAACTTAACTTGTAAACAAAATCTTCTATGCTCCTGTAGCTCCGCACTAAACCTTTGCACCTGTAGGTGAAAGGGGTGGAGATAGGGGGTAAGAACTGAGGAGTTCTTAGTAGGGTCGGGGTGTAGAGTTATATTTATTTTATATATATTTGGTTCGCAATAACAGTCAATAAAGTACAATCCAATTCAACAATTATAGAACACAGAATCCAATCACAAGAACGCACAATCATAGAAGACACAATCACAACAAGTATGCGCAAACAAGTATAATGCATGTTTATTCCTAGTGTAGCTAATGAGCTTATTTGTCGGTTTCGACCCGCTCCCGACGTAACTCAGCAACCTTTGTCTGAGTTTGGTTTCCAGTGTCATAACCTCTGTAAACAACCTTTGTCTTACAGGTGCGACTCTCTTGAGCCGATGTATGCAAACATAACTTCTGTAAGCAACTTCTGTCTTACAAGTGAGGCTCTCTCTAGACAATGTATGTAGCGATAACTTCTGTAAGAAACCTCTGTCTTACAGGTGCGACCATCCCCTGGATTGGCCGATGTATCTTTGGAAAGCAAATCTCCGTGGACTCACCACCATATCTCTGCTCATTTTCAGCAGGTAAACAATCATCTCTGCTTCTCTCCTTTTCTTTTCGTTCTTTCTTTCTTTTAAAACCAAAACCACCTCTTTATGCATTCTCTAAAACCTTTAAAACAATTTCACTTAAACCAATTCTTCTTTCAAAAGACAAAAAGAAACTATTTATTAGTTAAACCCGTCAGTAAGGCCTTTAGACTTTAGGGGAGCGACAACCAATCTCATTTTTTTGAGTTCATTATAAATCCTTAACAATAATTATTTTCTTAAACTGAATTTAATCAAATAAAGTTTTTAAATCAAATCATACAAATTAGAAGTTCCGAACCAATTTCAAAACCAAAACCAATCCCAATTTCATCCCTAAAACTAATTCTTTTCAAAATAAATTGAACTCAATATATATACTTTTCTTAAATGAATTAAACTCAAAATATAACTATTTTCTGCATAAATAAAAAATTAAATAATACAACTTCTCAAATTCAATCTTTTTTTAAATAACATTTTAAACAAAGTCTTAAATTTTATAACAAAATTTTGCCAATATCTCCCATAAAACTCGGACTTTGCCATCCTTTTCGAGTCCCATTCAAACCATTTCTCAAACTCTTTCTAATCGCTTCCAATAAATCAAAACTATTTCTAACATCAAAATACTTATAAAATCAATCTAATTAAAAATTCAACCGCTGATGATGATGACTAAGGATGATAATAATAGTTGGATTAGTTTGATGACACATGAGGTGATTTACGTGTCATTGATTTTATAGATATACACATGCATATAAAGCCTTAGTAAACCACATTCCATTTTTGTTCTTTCATTCTCCCAAGGACTTTCGGTCAATAATAATAATAATAATAATAATAATAATAATAATAATAATAATAATAGTTTAATATTATCGACAGTCTAACCATCAATTTAGTTGTCGATTTTAACAATATTTTTTGTAGTGAAATTTATTCTTTAAATTTTTGGTACCCAAATTTGAGCTTTAAATTTATTTTATTTGTCTTTTACAATTTTGTGAAATACCCTTCGTCTTCATGATACAATAAAATACACACTTTTTTCCAATATTAAAAATAAAAAATACATTTTTTTGCAATGAAAAATAAATATGTCTGCATGAATGTTTATTTGACGAATTAATTTAATTTTATCTTTAATGTTTTATTTATTTTGATTTTGTATTAAATATTTTTAATATATTTTACTTATATATAGTATTTACATTTATAACCTTCTTAAATTTATTTATTCTTTATTTGACCAATTGACTTTCAACCTCTATAAATATATAGCCATAAGTTTAAAAAAAAAAAACAAAAGATCAGAACAAAAAGCATTACTGAAAATGTCTGCAAGAGTGAAATGTATCATGTTCTTATTCTTATTAGTTGTGTTACGACCACTTTCCATCAACGGTAGGTCAACGGTTGTGCAACAACCACTTGTCTTCAACGATAAGACAACGGTTGATGTAAAAAATAATGTAGAGGGAAATTTGGATCTCACCATTCACTGCAAATCTAAGGATGATGATCTTGGACCAGTGGTTCTCAGCCCAAATCAATCCTATCGGTTTACTTTCAATCCAAATATTTTTCGCACAACATTATTTTTTTGCACTTTTCGTTGGCCAGGTTCATGTCATTGGTTTGACATATATATACAAAAAAGAGATGAAATCCTTTGTGCTACTCCATGTAGTTGGATTATAAAGAAAGGTGGACCATGCCGGGATTTACCTAGTTCACATGATTGCTTTCCATGGAATCCAGATACATGTGTTCCATGACCCAAAAAAAAAAAAACAAGAGACATGTGTGTTTGAAGATACTTTTATGTAATAGTGTTATGTACATATGATCATAGGGGATTGGGAAATCAATGAATAAATTGATCAATGTTGATCATAGGAGACAACAAATATACGCCAAAAAAAATGTGAACTCTACAAATAAAATAAATAAATTCACGAATCACAAACAGTTTAGAAAAGTTCTTAATGATCTTTTTGTTTTTTTTTATAGTTGTTTCTGATCTTTGATAAAGAACAAAATTTATTTTATGTTTAATTATTCTGTCGATCTTTATAATTTTATAAAATTTGCAATTAGGTTTTTATATTCTTTTTCTTTTAATTGGATCCCACGAATATTTTTCTGCAAATTGGATATATAGACAATTAAAACCAAATTAGATTGATTATATATTATTTGAAAAAAATATTCAGCTAATTTTAATATTTTTGACATGAAAATAATCTAAGTTTTCACGTGACATTAAACATTAACTACGAGAAACTAAAACCATACCTTCGTACGGAATCAAAATATTCGAAGCTCCGGAGAAACTTTCTGACCGAGCTATCGAAGAAGAAAACGTCCAGAATCGTCTGTGCCAATATTTCTTATCATAAAATATTTGAATAATAGTAATCTTAATAAAATAGGATAGAATGTAGTTTAACTTTTGTTTCTAATTTTTTCAAAAAAAATTTAAAACTTTTAATATTAAAATTGTTCCGATTTTATTCCTATTACTTTTGATAAATTTTAATTTTATTCTAAATGTCAAATTTTTTATAATCAATTTGTGATTAATATTTTTTTTATTTTATCCTGTTTTTCATCATCGTCATGACTGCTCTCCTCTCTCTCTCCCCTCCTCACCCTAAATTTCAACGTTCCAACTCTATTTTCATCGCAACTTATTAATATATATTTTTCTTTTAACCTTAAAAGCTTTAAGATCATTTTTAATATATATAAGTGTAATAAATAATAAGATTGAAATTATAATTTTAACTTATTTTATTAAAATTAATTTAAATTATAATAATTTGATTAATAAAAAAAATATGTTATGTATTATTCGTCTTTTTTAATCTAGTGTTAAGTGTATTAACTCTAAATAATTATTAATGGATTTTAATAATCTACTTTTTTTTCAATAAATCAGACATAAATACTCAATAAGACCATAAATAACTTAGTAATACCAACAAATTTTTATATGTTATTTTACTGTGAAGTAAGAACATATCAAAATTAACTTAAAATGAAAAACAAATAATTATTAGAGAATTCTAATACACAAAGTTCTCTAATAAACAATAAATAATTTAAAACCACAAAAAAATAACTCAACACTCTCATTTGATGCCTGCAAAATATATATCTGAAATAATATTATATCAATGTTAGTGTACAAAATTATATGATTAATGTATTTTTAAAATAGTTTATCAAGAGAATAAAATAATACAGATTTTTATGATAATTTTAATATTCTCAAGTTATAAATGTAAAATAGCAACGTGTTGCCCATTAGTACCTAGAATTTGTTAATTTTTTTAATTAATAGTAATAAATTTAATAAATCTGGTTAAGAGATATAAAAATTTCTTTTTCATTATAAGCTCTCAAAAACTTCTCTATATACCATATTCATTATGCAGTTATCTTCCAAGTGTCTGTGATCTTGCAATAGCACTCGCAGATTATCTTTACTCTTTACTCTTGATAACGCAACATACAACTGATCATGGATAAAAATTGATTTTAAAAGGTATATTCCAACTTTTGATAGTGTTTGTCTCTGAGACTTACTTATTATCATTACAAATGAAATAATAATTGAAAATTGTCTTTGTTGTGTTTGTGTTTGGGGCTGAGTTATGGTGCGGGTCAATTTGTCTGGACTGTGTCCCGTCCAAAAAAAAAAAAAAGCTCTTCTGTAAGTAAGCACTAAATGACCTGAAATAAAAAAGTACCCAGATAATTTAGTTAGGTACATAGTACAGCATAGCAGAATATATATTTATTTTTTGCAATATCTATTTAGATTAATTTTTTATCATTGGTTACAATTATTTTTAAAATATTTATTTAATACATCATGTGCTAATACTAATAATATAAGATCAATCACAATGTACTAGTGCCAATGAGTAATAGCTCAAATGGCATAGTCTCCCCCATACTTAATTAAGAAGTTGCGAGTTCAAGTCTCATATTTTTGGTAAAAAAAAATCACAATGTACTGGTTACTTCTCTCTATTTTTGACCATGATATGAGTTTTTCTTTTCTAGTCAAGAATCTAATAACATCTAATTGAACAAAAAAAATGAATTAAAAGTACCAAATTAAGGACAAATGAGTGAATAATATAAGAAATTATAACTTTGAACGCGTATAAATTAAAGAGATTTTACCAATTTATTTTATATTAAATGATAAAACTAACAATATATTAATAAAAGGATAAAACTTTAAAAAAAAGTCACAATACAATTTTAAACATTTGAGTAAATAAACTGTTAAAATTTATGTTATCCATAAAATGATGATATATATTATATAATTTCTTAGCAAAAATTAAAATAAAAAAAAGTTTTGTATAGGTTAATATACAAATTAATTACGTACTAAATAAGTTGGATTGTTCATTTGTTTGTTTCAATATATTAGCATGGGCAAGAAAATTGAAATGATTATCAGAAATTTTGTAATCCTAACTTTTAGCACCTCATGATCGTACTAAAAGTTCGAGCGCTACTTACCTCTAAACCTTTTTATTATATACTATTTAATATTGAGCCTTTACGCATAAAACTATCGATGGTTTTACTAAAACTTATAACTTTTTCAACAAGAACAAACAACACATATTCACATACTTAATATTAATAATACATTGTAGTATTACATACAAAAGCAATTAAAGAACCTACCCCTCTGAATAAAACTCTAACTGACAAGACGAAGGGAAAAATAAATTCTAAAAACTCAACTTGTAAACATATTCCTCTGTGCTCTCGCAACTTCACAATAAGCCTTCACACTTGTAGTTGAAAGGGGGTGGAGATAGAGGGTAAGAAATGGGAAGTTCTTAGTAGGGTCGGGGTTCGAAGTTAAGTTCATTTTATATATACTTGGTCAGCAATAGCAGTCAACAAGGGAGAATTCAATTCAACAATTATAGAATGCATAATTCAGATAGCCATTTAGCACACTCACAATCACAGGAAATACACTCACAAACAAATATGCGCAAACAAGTATGATGCATGTCTATTCCTATCACAGGTAATGAGCTCATTTGTCGGTTTCGACCCGCATCTGACGCAATTCGACTTGCAAGTCAGATAAGGCATTCCAGCGGCATAACCTCTGCAAGGTTTCAACCTCTTGCAGTCACTGATTCTCTAGCTGAAGTATGCCGAACATGACCTCTGCAAGTACTTGCAGGTGCTGATTCTCTAGCTGAAGCATGTGCCACCTTCTCCTGGAAGCCATTACATACACACCGGCATCCCGGCATAATCATTCACACACAAGGCCCACGGCCTCCAGTGAGCGCTACGTATCGCCGTCCTCACTGAGCTTGATGAATGGATTTTTGATGGTTTAGAATTCACAAATGAAATCTCATTGCAATATAGTTTCCAAACCAACAATAATCCTTTCATACAAAAGATTATTTGTCACAAGTAACAAACCCCCTAAAATTAATAACCGAAGTATTCAAATCTCGGGTCGTTCTCCCTAGGAATTGCAATCAAGTATTCTTGTTATTGGTTAGAGGTATATTTTGGGGTTTTTGAGATAATGAACAAGAAATGTAAATTACAAAGGAAATAAACTAACAACTAAGAAAGCTCTTGGCAAGGTATGAGAACTAGAAATCCTATCCTCATTATCCTCCTCAATTGTGATTAGGATTGTCCATTGCTCCCACTTAGTTAACCTCTAACCATGGAGGAAAGTCAAGTGGATGGATTAACTTGAGTCCATAAGTCCTAGCCAAATCTAGATGAAAGACTAGCTTTAGTGGCATTCAAATCAATTAGCAACTTCTAATTATCAATCAACAAAGGAATTAGATAACTCAAGAGTCACTAATTACTCCACCTAGGCCAAGAGGGGAAAAGTCTATACTAAAATCCAACCAAGCATTTTACTTAGAAGGCATAAAAGGAAAGTAAAAGGAATTAAACAACAACAAAGCAATTCAACAATAAAGGAACATGAATCATAAATTGCATTAGAAGAGAAATAGAAGAAAAAAATTGCATCAACATAAAAGTAGAGAATCACAAGAATTAAATGCTAAACTAGAGAGAGGAAAGGTAGAAGAAGAAGAAATTGCAAAGGAAAAGTAAATCAAAGCATGAAATTAACCTAGATCTAAGAAATTCTAATCTAGATCTAACCTAATCCTAATTCTAGAGAGAAGAGAGAGCTTTTCTCTCTAGAAACTAACTTTCCCTCCAAAACTAAACTCAAACTAAACTAATGTGATCAAAAGTTGTGATTCTCCTTCAGTTTTTGGGTTAAATAGCATCAGAGATGAGTTGGATTTGGGCTTGGGAAGCCCAGAATTTGCCCCCAGCGTTTTGCCTTTAAGTGAGTCACGTGCGAGCATCGACGCGTACATGCCATGTATGCGTACGCGTTGCTTGACAATTTCCTATCCACGCGTACGCGTCATGTATGCGTACGCGTCGCCATGCGACTCCATAATCCACGCGTGCGCGTCTGCTGCGCGTGCACGTCATTGATCTCATCCCAAATCCTTGATTTTCTATTATTTCTCCAATTTGCATGCTTTTCTCTTCATTCCTTTGATCTATTCCTAGCCTTTTCAACCTGAAATCACTAACAAATACATCAAGGCATCTAGGGGAATCAAAGGTGAAGTAGAATCAACCAATTAAGGGCCTAAAAAGCATGTTTTCACACTTAAGCACAAATTAGGAGACGATCATCAAACCATGCTATTTCCTTGGATAAATGTGAGTAAAATGTCATACAATTCCCTAAATTAAGCACAAGATAAACCCTAAAAATGGGGTTTATCAACCTCCCCACACTTAAACCATAGCATGTCCTCATGCTAGAATCAAGAAGGAAACAAAGGGTATCAACATTTATTCAAATGTAAACTAACTAAATGCAATCTACCTATATACAACTATCTACATGTATGCAATTGCTCGGTCAAAATAAATCAATTCCCAAGAAGAATATATGCACAAGGGCTAAGGGTATTAACAATCAAATCAAATTCACAATTGAATTGAGTTATTAAATATTTTTACAAACTTGCAAGAAAAGTGATGATTATAGGTGAAAACATGTAATTGAGCATCAAACCCTCACCGGAAGTGTTTATACTCTAATCGCTCTAGTGTTTAGGATTGATTCACTCAATCCTCCCCTAATCATGCTTTCCAAGATTTGTTTTTCATCTAACAATCAACATTTATTTCATGCATGCATACAATTATCATGAGGTCTTTTCATAGGTTGTAATGGGGCTAGGGTCAAGGTAGGATGCATATTTGGTCAAGTGGACTAAAGATTTGGATCTTTGATCAACTTAAACTTCCCACCTAACCTATGACAACCTATACAATTAAAAGCTAGCCTAACTACCCATTCTTCACTTTTTCACACACTCATTCATTCTTTTCTTTTCATTTCACGACACTTATGCTTGATTTTTATTGAACTTTACTTTGGGGCATTTTGTCCCCTTTTTATTGTTTTTTTTTATTTTCTTTCTTTTCTATTTTTTTTCTTTTGCATATTTTTTTCTCTTTCTTTTCTTTTTCTTTTGTTTTTTCTCATTTTTCTTTCTTTCAAACTATATACAAGAATATCAATGCACAAGATTTAACATTTGATTAATACATGAGTAGGCACCTAATTCATAATACTTTCAATAAAAATACAAAACACACCCTTTTCTCAACCAATGTCCCAAGTTTCTCCACACATGAATGATACACACTCATTAGCCTAAGCTAATCAAAGATCCAAATTAAGGACATTTATTGTTTTTCGCTTTAAGGCTTGTAATGTGCTAAAATTAAGAACAAGTGGGTTAATCGTAGGCTCAAAGTTGGCTAACAATGGAGAGTAAAAGGTAGGCTATTTGGGTAAGTGAGCTAAATGAAATGATGACCTCAATCATATAGATGCATGAATACATAAAATAATGGACATAAAGAATCAAACAAATTAAAGATTACAATTATAGAAAGAGAATAATGCATACAAGAAGGAAGATAAGTGGTTATAAGATGTAACCACACCATTAGGCTCAAAACTCACAAGGTTGTGTGTTCTTAGCTCAAAGACATGATCCACAATATATATAATTCAAGCAAGTTCTATGAAAAGTTTTCACTCAAATCAATTGGGGTGCCCTATTAAGAATGTTTTTCTTGGAAAATATCATGATTTTGACTAAGCTTATTCTGTATATATATGCAAAAAATAAGAAAATGCAACAAAAATCCTAAAAGACCTAAAATAAAATGCAAAAGTGTTGGGATTAGAAATTTGTCACCCAAAAACGCCGAACGCCGACTGTTCGGACAACCTCCCCACACTTAAAAGTTTGCACCATCCTCGGTGCATCTTGAAATGAGCAAGGGGGTACGATGACTTTCTGAGTTGCTACCTTCAGCTGGTAGGTCAACCGGTGCTGCGTGTTCTTTATTCCGCTTCTGTTTTGCTTAAGGTGCATCATTCATGAAAAATAGAAAATAACACCATAAGATGAGAAAATACAAGGCAAGGAAGCGTGAATTGTTCGAATGAGGTAAATTACTAGAATGAGGTGAGTGAATTGGTGTGACATTAATGACAAATAGGTGTGTGAATTCTAAACTAGGTGCCTTTTAGAACACACACTAGCATAAAAAGCTATGTCACAATTATACGAAGAGGAACATGCACTTCACTCATCCTAGTGTGCTTGAGATGCTCTAAACTTGTAGGTGAAGACAACCAAACAAGCAATAAAGAGGCATGAGAGCATTAAAGCTAAACACATATGGATGCATATGATCACGAAACACAATGCATTAAGGTAAATGCACAACATTCATCAAGAGATTGCCTAATCAAAGATAAGGGCTCAAATCACATGGTGGCCAAATCATGTAATTCAAAAGATTTATCAAGCTCTAAAGGCAATGTCATTCACTTGGTATTCACAAGACTAAGCATGAAGAACTCAAAACCAAGTAGCAAAGTATAACCTCAACAAGAGAATCCAACAATGAACATCCAAAAATAATCATGCTAAAATAGCATTCAGTTAATAATAAGCAGCAATGTATAGTAAACAAAAGTAATAATCCAACACTTATAAGGAAAAAGAGGAAATAAGATGAAAATTAAACTAACTAACTAACTAAAAGAATTGGTTATGAATGGTGTTTGGTAGTGTTGGATGAGGGGTAGGAGAAGGGAAGAAGAAAGGGGAAGAGAGAAGAAGGAAAGAAATGGAAAGATGATGAGAAAATGAGGTGATGGAAGAAGGCTATCCACGAGTGCGCGTTTGCTGCGCGTGCGCGTGGATTGAGGTGAAATGTGTTACACCCTAACTATCAAAATGTCACACTTTTGGCTGCGCCACTCTGATAGATCGGGTATTACGATGATTTTTAAAATTATTTAATACTAAAATATGAGCCTGTTTTAAATTTTAAACCGTTTAACCGCTCAAGAGGCTACTTATCTGATAACATACAACCACATTTACAAAACAAACCACAATACTTACAAAAGATACATATACATATATCTACATAGAATTAATATTACACGCATTGCATAATCAGAATCCTATCCCTCTTGTGAAGACTTGTAAAATTAAGGGCGAGGGAAACATAAATGCTAAAACAATACAAAATATCGTGTAAACAGAAATGAGATAGACTCTTCCAAACTTCGTCATCCATATCCTGAAAAGGAAAAACCTGTAGGGGAGTGAGAACACCGTCCTCGCTGGTTCTCACCATAGGGTTAGGGAATTGCTATAATAAGATATGTAAAAACAAAACTATTTTCATAATACCGTGATCGTTGCTCGTCTTATGAATCATTTTAAAACCAACTATTAATAATCTAAACATTTTCAAGAATCTTTAGTTAAATGCCCAAAATCCGAATTCATATTTGGAATTATCAAACTTACACTGACCCATCACGGCCTCCGACCCAATATACAATTAAATCTCGGCCTCCGGCCCAATATACAAACAAGTCTCAGCCTCCGGCCCAGCAACATACATCACCACCATCATCAACCCACCACCAATACTTAAAATAGAAATCAGTCACAAGCACAAACAAATACAAGGCAAACACACTTAAAGAGCAGTTACAGCAAATATCACAGTTACCAGTTAAGCAGAACTTATCAGGTAGGCAAACCAAAACAATTTAAGCACACCCAAACAATGGCAAACAAATGCAGTATGATGCATGCCTGTCCTACTGGCCATGAGCTCACGTGTCAGTTACTTTGTCAGAACCCGACACATCTGGTAGCTAACCCAGACATTGGTCTCTAGGTTGCACATCTCCAAGAGGATCATAAACGAAGGAGAGTGCCTTTCCACCTTCTCCTGGAGGTTTCACGAAGGAGAGTGCCTTTCCACATCGAAGGAGTGTGCCTTTCCACCTTGCAACCAGAGAAGAACATGGGGGATACAATACGAAGGAGAGTGCCTTTCCACCTTCCCCACATTCACATTACGACAAGAGAAGGAATTTCCACCCTCAACTTGCCATCCAAACATATTTCCAATTTAATATGCAAGCGAGATTACCACCAGACCTTGCCATGTCTCATCATATTCTCAGTAACACCCACAGTCACTCAGACTCAAAATCTTATTTCAAAAATCATTCTTGGCCCACTTTCAAATCACAAACGTATTTAGTTCACATCTTGCCAAGAACCCCTTTTCTTAAGTAAATGTTCTTTTCAAAACTTCCAAACAACTTCATAACCAAGCCAAATTCAAAATCTCTTCTGACAGATCAAAATCACCCGTCTTCAAATCATTCGCTCCATAATTTTGAAATCAAGAGTTATTAATCAACAACCTTGGCAAAGACTCAAGACCCTAGGAAAGAATAACTTGCCTCATTTCTTAAACTTCTTAAAAATCCTCAGAATCATAGTTACCTAAGTTGAAATCAATTAAAATGAAGATTTAAAATCAAAACCAAAGCATGCAAGCCAAAAGTTCCAAACCAGTTTCAAAACCAAAATTATTTAAGCCCAAAGACCAATTTTTTTTCGTTCTTAAATCGGAAAATTTCCCAAAGGCTCGGATTTGTTTAGTTAAAATTTAAAGAATACTTCAAAACATAGGCCCCTTCATATTTAAATCAATCGGGAAACATAAACTTTTATTAACCAGCTTAAACTCGAAACATCAATTTCTTAATAAACCAAGAACCAATTCATAGAACCTCTCAAATCCAAATCGTTTTCTAAATCACATTTTAAAACAAAATATAAATTTTTACGAAAATTTGGCAGCATCTCCTCTAAAACTTGGACTTTGCCACCCTTTCGGGTCCCATCCAAACCAATCCTCAACTCTTTTCCAAAGGGTTCAAGACCAAATCAGATTTCAATAGAACCAAATTTAAACTTTAGATATCAAAACCATTTCAGGCCAAATCAATCAAAAATCTCAATTTTAACAAAATTAAATATTATCTCAGTCAAGCAGACAACCATATTCATCCAAAACAAATCAGACGATGCATAAGACTTACATAATCACCAAAGAAAAGCATTTTGCTCGTCATATCAATTTATAACAATTTCACTTTAAGATAAATTAATTTTATAAAAGCCCCTACCTTGATAAGCGAAACCACAACCTAAACACGTCTAGGAATTCCTTTCCCCTCGACTCGAAATCAACGGCAACCGAAACCTCAGCTCTGCTTGCTTCCTCAATAGCAGAAACAGCCTCAATCGCAACATGAAACCTCATTTTCTAATTCCTAAAAACATTAATATCGTGGAAATCTTAAAACGCATAACGGAAAACTAATGGTGAGGATTCCGAGATAGAGACACTTACTGGAATAAAAGGAACGGTGCAGCAGCCACCTCAACATTTAAGCGGCATGTAACAATCAGAACTCGAACTTACGTTGCCAAACTTCAGAGTTTATAACCAAACATAAAGGAACACTAATACGAGGGTTTTCGAGACGTAAATACTCACTGTAACAACAAAATAAAACAGCAGCGGTCTCTGAACTGGCTTGGCAGCAGCCCCGATAGCCATCTCAAGCGACAGCGGTGACCAAACCCCGGCGACGACAACTGAAACCAACATGCAGTGATTGTAATGTTTCCAAAAACTCAAAAGAAATGAAACCCAAAACTCAAAACCTTACCGGCACTGTTTTCCGGTGACGGCAGTGGAGTTGTAGGCGGCAGAGGCAGCGTGGCGTTCTCCGGCGGCTGGAGCTTGGCAGCGCACCTCCAGCAGCGGCGACGAGGCTCATGACAGTGGCTGACTCTCTCTCCTCGCGACAACGCCGGCGACGTTGGCGGCGTGCAAAGCGGCGGCGACTCCCCACGGATGGTAACTAGGCGGCGCGGTTCATTCCTCCATTGCGGCCTTCTCTCTCACCTCAGATCTGATCCGCGACAGTGATGGCTTCATGGACAGCAGCGCGCGACCTTCCTCCTCTATTGGATGGTGATGCAGCACGGCGGCGAAGAGTTGGCACGGTGGCAGAGGGCGGCTGGTCGGCGAGCTCCTCCTTTTCCTCTTCCCTTCTTCTCCGTGTCCCCTTCTCCGTTTTCCTTCTTTCTTTTGTTCTCCCTTTCTTCTTTCTTTCCTGCTTCAGCATGTGTGGGTGCGTGTGTTTTGTTTTTGTGTGCTGCAAGTGTGTGGGTGGGTGAGAGAGATGAGTTTAGTATGTTAGGGTTTGGGTGGTGTGTGTTAGTTTAGGTATTTTTATTAAAAATAAGGGTAGTAGTGTAATTTTATAAAATAATTAAAAAGATAAGATAATAATTAAAGACCAAATTAAATATAAATTTTCCATCTTTAAAATACCTTTCAATTACAAATTTGTAAGTTATTTTCAGTCAAATGCTAATTTAATGAAAATTGGAGATAAGCAAATTAATTCTCCTTTATTTATAAAATAAGGTTAAAAATATAAATATTTAAAAGTAAGACATATAAAATATTCACTATTTATTTATTTATTTATTTATTTTCTTTTATAAGAACTCTAAATAATAAATAAGAATTTACTCAACTTATGTATAAAAATCTCGAAAAATATGATCTTAAAAAATATAATAGATCATAAATATTTAATTAATAACCTTTCAAAATTAGGGATCTTACAAAATGGATACGACGCGTACGCGTGGGTCACGCGTACGCGTGCATGGTAAACTAGAGAGGCTACGCGTACGCGTGGGTTGATTTTTGTGCCTCAGGCACATTGTTGGTGCAGTGTAGGCGCAACTCTCTGGAAAATGGCTGGGAGGTGGAATTTTGGGATCCACGCATACGCGTGGGTGACGCGTGCGCGTGGATTGGCGAAAATGCTTAGGGCACACGTGCGCGTGAGGCACGCGTGCGCATGAGGCACGCGTGCGCGTGGGTTGGTGCTCTGTTTGTTTCAAAATTTTTCATGTTTTTACACCAAACCAAGCATTCCAAACCTCCAAACAGCTACCAAGACACCATAAAACCTTATTTAACATACTAAAATACCAAATAAACTCAACAAATCAATCAAAATATGAAATGAAACTAATTTTACCAATATTTACAAAAGAGAAAATGAAAAGATTTTACCATGGTGGGGTGTCTCCCACTTAGCACTTTTGTTTATTATCCTTAAGTTGGACTTATGGGGAGCTTCTCTCAAGGTGGATTGTGCTTAAATTCTTCTTGGAACTCCCACCAATGCTTGGTTCTCCATGGTGCCCCAAGATTTCTCATGAATTGCACCAAGTCTTGATGGAGTTCTTCACAAGCTTGGGGCTCCCAAAGTTGATCCTCTTCTTGTAATCCGGGATTCCACACTTTATTTTCACACCCATCTTGAAGTTGACCATCATTATTAGTCCATCCGGGTGGCATGACCTTGGAATTCTCATTTAAGTGACCACACATTCTCTTAGACCCAAGCAATCTAGCTCTATACCAACCCTTGCTATTAAGCTTTGAATATGTCACCATAATGAACCTTGATTTACAATGCCAACCACTAACCATCTCCCTCTTTCTCTTAAAGCCACAAATATTTCTAAGTTGACCATCTGTCTTAAGCAAACCATATTCAAGTGGGATAATGAAGCTTAGAAATAAGAGGTTTTACCACTTGAATAAGAGAATGGATGGTGATGGCTTGGGGAGAGGTGTCTCCAATATCCTTACAAGCTTTAATCACTTGTGGTGTTCCTTGTCAACCTCCACCTCTTCATAAACTTCCTCACTTTCAATCCTTTGTTCAACAATTTCGTCTAACTCTTCTCCATCATTCAAATCATAATGGGAGGTTGAGAGAGATCTACCTCCACATCGCTTTTTATCTTATTGGGAGAAGGTTCTTCAAGTTCAAAGGATTCACCACCAAGAGGATTGGATGCATGATCTCCATCACCAATGGAACTCGATTCTTGCTTCATTCCTTCCAAGTCTTCATTCAAAAATTGTTTTGGAGGTTGTGCACTCTCCTCCTCAACATCAAATTCAATCTTCTTGGAGGGATTCTCTATGATTTTAGCTTCCCGTGGGGGTTTTGCTTCTCCTAGGTCTTCAACCACTTCTTCCTTTTCTTCGATGATCATAGGCTACTCCAATTGTTCTAACACAACATAGCATTCTTCCTTCTCCACCGGAGTTTCTAATCTCTCCTTCATGCTATGCTCTTCAATTGATTCTCCATATGTGACCATAGGAGTGCTTTGAGTGCTCAAGCATTGGGAGGCTAATCAACTTACTACCTCGGTCAAGGTAGCCACAAATTCTAGTATCTCCCTTTGCATCTCTCCTTGCCCTTGAAGTATTAGGCCAAGGGTTTCATCCATTGAGGATTGAGGTAGATAAGAGGGTACATTGTCTTGGAGAAAGGGTTCATAATAGGAAGGTGGTTCTTCTTGGTAAGGGTATGGTGGTGTATATTGAGGTGGTTCTTGGGAGTATTGATATTGGAGTGGTGGTTCCATGTATGGCTCATATGGTTGAAAAGGTAGTTGGTATGGTGGATATGGATTAGGGTCATATGGAGGTATTTGGTGAAAAGAGGCTTGTGAGTATGGTTGATGGCTATGTTGAGGATATGGTTCATAGGCATATAGTGGTGGTTCTTGAAAGTCACAAGGGGATTCACCATAGCCATTGGATTGATATGTATCATGGAATGGCTCTTGTTCATAGCCCATTGGTATTTTTGATGGTATAGAATTTCACAAATAAAATCTCGTTGCAAGTATAGTTTCTAAATCAATCCTTTCTCCTTTCATACAAATATTTGGTTGTCACAAGTAACAAACTCCTATAAAAATAACCGAAGTATTCAAACCTTGGGTCGTTCTCCCTAGGAATTGCAATAAAGTGTTCTTGTTATTGGTTATGAAGTATCTTTTTGGGGTTTTGGGGTAGGAGACAAGAATTGTAAAGTGCAAAAGAAATAAACCAACAACTAGAAAGGCTTTTGGCAAGGTATGAGAACTAGAAGTCCTATCCTAGCTATCCTCCTCAATTGTGATGAGAATTATCCATTGCTCCCACTTAGTTAACTTCTAACCATGGAGAAAAGTCAAGTGGATGGATTAACTTAAGTCCACAAGTCCTAGCCAAATCCCAAGGGAAAGACTAGCTTTAGTGGCATTCAAGTCAATTAGCAACTTCTAATTATCAATCAACACAAGAATTAGATAACTCACGAGACACTAATTACTCTACCTAGGACAAGAAGAGCAAAATCTAACTCATATCTAAAAGAAGCATTTCATCAAACACATAAAAGGCAATAGAAGTAAACAACATAAATTGCAAGAATTAAAGAGAGATCTAACTACAAAGGCAATAGATCCATAATAGAAAATTAAAGCAACATAAAAAGACATGGAATTCATAAATTTCATTGAAAGGTAATTAGAGATCTACATAAGAATTCATAAAGCAAAAGTGAAATTGAAGCAAGAGAAGAAGTAGATCTAGATCTAAGAGAAGAGAACTAAAACCCTAATCTAATCCTAATTCTAGAGAAAAGTGAGAGCTTCTCTCTCTAGAAACTAAACGGCGCCATTTTGATGAATGAATTTTTGATGGTTTAGAATTCACAAATGAAATCTCGTTGCAATATAGTTTCCAAACCAACAATAATCCTTTCATACAAAAAATTGTTTGTCACAAGTAACAAACCCCTAAAATTAATAACCGAAGTATTCAAACCTCGGGTCATTCTCCCTAGGAATTGCAATAAAGTGTTCTTGTTATTGGTTAGAGGTATGTTTTGGGGTTTTTGAGATAATGAACAAGAAATGTAAATTGCAAAGGAAATAAACTAACAACTAAGAAAGCTCTTGGCAAGGTATGAGAACTAGAAGTCCTATCCTCATTATCCTCCTCAATTGTGATTAGAATTGTCCATTGCTCCCACTTAGTTAATCTCAAACCATGGAGGAAAGTCAAGTGGATGGATTAACTTGAGTCCACAAGTCCTAGCCAAATCTAGATGAAAGACTAGCTTTAGTGGCATTCAAATCAATTAGCAACCTCTAATTATCAATCAACAAAGGAATTAGATAACTCAAGAGTCACTAATTAGTCCACCTAGGCCAAGAGGGGAAAAGTCTATACTAAAATCCAACCAAGCATTTTATCAAACACTTAGAAGGCATAAAAGGAAAGTAAAAGGAATTAAATAACAATAAAGCAATTCAACAATAAAGGAACATGAATCATAAATTGTATTAAAAGAGAAATAGAAGAACAAAAGTGCATCAACATAAAAGTAGAGAATCACAAGAATTAAATGCTAAACTAGAGAGAGGAAAGGTAGAAGAAGAGAAAGAAATTGCAAAGGAAAATAAATCAAAGCATGAAATTAACCTAGATCTAAGAAATTCTAATCTAGATCTAACCTAATCCTAATTCTAGAGAGAAGAGAGAGCTTCTCTCTCTAGAAACTAACTTTCCCTCCAAAACTAAACTCAAACTAAACTAATGTGATCAAAAGTTGTGATTCCCCTTCAGTTTTTAGGTTAAAAAGTATCAGAGATGAGTTGGATTTGGGCCTGGAAAGCCCAGAATTTGCCCCCAGTATTTTGCCTTTAACTGAGTCAAGTGCGAGCATTGATGCATACGCGCCATGTACGCGTATGCGTCGCTTGACAATTTCCTATCCACATGTACGCGTCATGTACGCGTACGCGTCGCCATGCGACTCCATAATCCACGCGTGCGCGTCTGCTGCACGTGCGCGTCGTTGATTGATAAACCCCGATTTTGTAGTTTATCTTGTGCTTATTTTGGGAGATTTTATCACCTTTTCTCACATTTATTCAATGAAATAGCATGGTTTTGTAATTCTCCCTTGATTTGTGCTTAAATGTGAAAACATGCTTTTTAGGCCTTAAAATAGCTAAATTTAATCCACTTTAATTCCATTCAATGCCTTGACATGTTTGTTGAGTGATTTCAGGTTCATAAGGCAAGTATTGGATGGAAGAAGTGAGGAGAAAAGCATGCAAAGTGGGAGAACTTATGAAGAAATGAAGGAACCGTAAAGCTGTCAAGCCTGACCTTCTGGCACTCAATCGACCATAACTTGAGCTACAGAGGTCCAAATGAGGCGGTTTCAGTTGTGTTGGAAAGCTAACATCCGGGGCTTAGAAATGATATAAAATTTGCCAAATTTTTCTTCGCGTTCAGGGGCATGCACGCGCCATGTACGCGTGCCTGCCGATGCTGCTCGTGACTCACTAAAGTGAAATCGCCCCCAGCAATTTCTGAAGCACTTTGGGCCCAACCCAACTCATTTCTAATGCTATTTTATGCATAATTCAAGCTTGGGCAAGGGGGAGCAATTGTTTGGTAGTATAGCATCATGTAGGTTAGTTTCTAGAGAGAGAAGCTCCCTCTTCTCTCTAGAATTAGGTTAGATTAATCCATCTTAGATCTAGGTTCAATCTCATCTTTTTATCTTATTTCCTTTATGCTTTCTTGCTTCTACACTTTTATTCTCTTAGTTTGTGATGTTAATTTTACTTTTATGCTTCTTTTATGTTCATGGATTCATGTTGGATTTGGATTTCTTTTATGAAATTTATGTTTGATGTTCTTTTAATTGTTGATTTGAGTTGTGAATTTACTTTTCTTGCAATTGGTAGTTGGTAGATTTATTATTCTTGCACATTTATTATGCTTTCCTTTTATGCCTTCCAAGTGTTTGACAAAATAATTGGTTGCTCTTTAGAGTAGATTTTGAGCATTCTTGGCTTGGAAAGAGAAATTAGGTAATCTTGAGTCATGAAAACCCAACTTATGTTGGTGATCTAGAGTTGTTAGTTAATATCATTTTCAATGACGCTAATCTTTTGCTAATTCAATTAGTGAGTTGATTAGGACTTTTGATTTGATATTAGCTAGTCTTGTTTGACTTTCTCTAATGGAAGATAACCTATATCTTCTTCCAATATTGGAGATGACGAAATAAGATAAATTCTTGTTATTATCGTGATATGATTGATTAGTCTTGTTCGACATTCTCCCTATGTGAAAATAACATGATACCTTCTTCCATTTGTTGGAGTTGACTAAATAAGATGAATTAATCATTGTATGACTAGGATAGAAAGCCTATGATCTCAACCCTTGCCATGAATGTCTCTCTTTATTACTTGCTTTCTTTAGTTATTTGCTTGATTTACTTTTCTTGTCATTTAATTTCTTGCCCTTTTACCAATTAAAACCCCCTTACATCCTTCATAGCCAATAATTGATCACTTTTTGCAATTTCTTGTGAGACGACCCGGAGTCTAAATACTTCGGTTATAAATTCATTGGGGTTTGTACTTATGACAACTCAATATTTTTTACTGGGAGGATTGTTTGTTGGTATAGAACTATACTTGCAATGAAAATTCATTCATTTGAGGAAATTTATACCGACACGACAATTTTTCTTAAATCAAAATGGCGTCGTTGCCAGGGAGTTGCAATGGTGTTATGTTATTGGCTATTGTATATATGTTAATATGCTTCTTTGCTAGTTTTTGCTTGTTTTAGGAGTTAGTTTTTATTAGTTCTTATTAGTCTTTGTTTTCATTTTCTCTTGCTATTATGAATTCTCATCACTTTGGCTATGAGTTTGGATCAATTTATGTTGTAGGGAATGGGAACTATAATGACAATATGCATCAAGGATGGAACAATCAAAGGTGTGAAGAATCTCAAAGGATTGATCAACCTTATTGGCAACAACCCCTCCGGATTCTTATGGGTATAACTCTCATCCTAATGCATATCAATCTAATGGATATGGTGACCCTTATTATGATTGTCAACAATCATCACTATATGCCTATGAACCACCTCATCAACATAATTTTGCACCACCTTACTCACAAGCCCATTTTCACCAAACACCTCCATATGACCCTAATCCTTATCCACCATACCAACCACCTTATGAACCATATGAACCATACATAGAACCAACACTATTTCAACACAATTACTCTCAAGAACTACCTCAATATACACCTCAATATACACCACCTCTATGCCCTTATCAAGATGAACCAACTTCCAATTATGAAACTTTCTTCCCAAACAATGAACCTTCTTTTTCCACACCACCTCTAATGGATGATCCCCTCCAAGAATGTGTTAGTTCTTACATTCGAAGGCAAGAAGAGAACCAAAAGGAGTTTAAGGAGCTAGAAGCCAAGATGGCTATCCTAGCGGAAGCCGTTAGTAATATGGTCTCCTCCCGCCTAAGCCTATGCGATCAAGGAACTCCTATTTTTAAATGTGGAGAAGCAATTAAGGAGCATAGTGAGGGAGTGAGTTTAGAGCTTCAAGGTGTAGAAGAAGGAGTGAAACAAGAATTGTCACAAGGGGAGGAAGTTGAGATAAATGAGCCGGAAAAAGTGGTTGAAAACATAGGAGATGTTGGAAGTCCATGGGAATGTAGAATTAGAGAGTCCTCTTCCAAGATGCTTGATGTTGATGTTGAGGAGGGTGTACAACCTCCAAAGCATATCATGATTGAAGACTTTGAAGAGGTTGATCAAGAGATGGATTCAATCATTGAGGAGTTCCTATCTACAATTGAATCCTCTCCCATTGGGCTTGAAATTGAGATCAAAGAAGAAGATGCACAACCTCCCATGCCCTTGGTAAGCAATGAAGAAGAGATTGAATTGGAAGATCGCTACCAAGAGGAAGAGGTTGAAATTGAAGAAGCTTATGAAGAGGTGGAGGTAGTCAAAGAAGAGCACAAGGGAATGGAACTTGCAAGATCATTAGGACCACCCCTTCCTAAGTCACCATCCAATACAACATTCAAGTGGGTAAAATTCTTATCCCTAAGCTTTAATTTCTCACTTGAATATGGTTTGATTGAAAATGATGGTCAACTTAGAGCTCTTTGTGGAGTTAAGAGTAAGAGAGAGTTGTGTAGTGGTTGGAAACATCACTCAAAGTTCATGATGGTTGCATGCTCAAAGTTGAATGGCAATGTTTGGTCTGGAGCTAAATTGTGTGGGTCTAGGAGAATGTTTGGATGCTTAATTGAGAATTATAAGGTCATGCCACCCAATTGGAATCATGATGATCAATCTGAAGATGGGTGTCAAAACAAAGTGTGGGATCCCGGATCGCACAAGGAAAATCAACTTTGGGAGCTCATGGTTTGTGAAGAACTCCATCAAAGCTCGAAGATATTAAAAGTGAAGAATGGAGCTTATTGGAGACTCAAGCATTGGTGGATGTTCAAGGATAGCTTCAAGCACAAGCCACCTTAAGAAGAGCTCCCCATAAGTCCAACTTAAGGACAATAAACAAAAGTGCTAGGTGGGAGACACCCCACCATAGTAATATCTTTTCATTTTTCTCTTTTGTAAATATTGGTAGAATAGGTTTGATTTCATGTTTTGTTTTGTTTGTTGAGTTTATTTGGTAGTATAATATGTTAAATAAGGTTTTATGGTGTTTTGATAGCTGTTTGGAGGTTTGGAATGCTTGGTTTGGTGCTAGAACTTGGAAAAATTTTGAAAAACAGAGCACCAACTGCGCGTGCGCGCACCTGGCGCGTACGCACGCCTCAAGCATTTTCGACCATCCACGCGAGTGCGCCATTTACGCAGACGCGTGGATGCAAAAATTCATCCCTCCATACATTGACCCGAGAGTTGCGCCTACACTGCGCCAGCACCATGCCTGAGGCACAACCCACCCACGCGTGCGCGCACCTGGCGCGTACGCGCCGTTGACTCTAATTGCGCAATGCGTGCGCTGTGCGCGTGCGCGCCGTTAGCGCTACCTGCCCTCTCAGCCAAAAACCAGAGAGTTATGCCCAGTTTGTGCCTATTCTGTGCCTGCAACCCACGCGTGCGCGCACCTGGCGCGTACGCGTCCTTTGGCCAACTGCGCATTGGCGCGTGAGTGTGCATGACGCGTCCGCGCCGATAAAAAAAATTTTCTCTTCTTCGAATTTATTTTATTGTATTTGCTTATTTTTCATTTATTGCATTTTAATTTTATTTTTATAGCTTGTTCTTATCTTCTTTTCTAAGTTTCTTATTTTAATAATGGTGTTGAATTATCTTACTCAATTGTTGAGAATTTCTTGGTTAATCTTGGTGCTTCTAAACTTGTTTGATATTGATGGGTAATGAAATTTCTAATTTAATGCTTAACCTCTGATGATCCTTGTACCCTTTGTGCATTGATATGAGCTTACATGTCTTTCATGACCCACTATTTCTTGTTTGAACTTGATGCTCAACATACTCTTCATGTACCTACGCTTTGACTTTGTTCTTGCATCAAGTATTAATTGATATGCCATTTGCCTGTATTGCTCTCTCACTTACATGCGTAGCTAACATGTAGTGAGGACCCTATTCTTATTTGGCATTAGCCCCCGCCTATGTTCTATTTGCTTTCATATCTTTGTTGTAGGCTTAATTTTCTTTCTTTTCTCTCCTTTGAGGTTGGCCACCAAGAAGGAAAGGATTGGAAAGGCTTCTAAATAGGGCAACAAACAAGTTCACCCGCACAACCCTTCGAAGAAACTCATCAATTGTAGCAACCCATCCACATTGCCCTTCTTTTCATGCATCGAGGACGGTGCAAATTTCTAAGTGTGGGGAGGTCGTCCGACCGACCTCCATGGGTAACAACTTCCTTTTTCAATACCAATTCTTAATTTTTGTCCTTGTTAGTTAGTTGTTGCATTGCATGATAGGTTTCATGTTAGTTAGAATTTGTACATATTTTACCACTTCTTTTTATGTTAGGACTACTTAGTTAGGGTAATGATTTCTTTTCCAAGAAACTATTTTTAGGGCACCCTACCAATTTGAAAAAAAAAATTTCTTGTTGAACTTGCTTAAAGAATTTATTTTGCAACATGGTTTTTGAGCCAAGGACACAAGCATGTGAGTTTTTGAGCCTAATTGTGTGGTTACATCATATAACCACTTATTTTCATTCTTGTGTGCATTATTCTCTTTCTATGATTGTAATATTTGATTTGTTTGATTCTTTATGTCCATTATTCTATGTATACATTCATTTATATGATTGAGGCCATCATTTCATTTAGCTCACTTACCCAAATAGCCTACCTTTAATCAACCATTGTTAGCCAATTTTGAGCCTATTTAATCCCTTTTGTTCTTAATGTTAGCACATCACTACCCCTAAGCGAAAAATAATAAATATCCTAAATTTGGATCTTTGATTAGCTTAGGCTAGTAAGGGTGTGTATCATTTGGGTAAGGGAAACTTGGGACATTGGTTGAGAGAAAAGTGTGTTTTTATATTTTTGTGAAGATTTTTGGGAATTGGGTACATGCTTATGCATTAAATATGTAAAACCATATGCATTGATATGTTTGTATATACTTTGAAAAAAAATGTGTGAAAAAAAATGAATATATATATATATATAATATAATATAATATAAAGAAACAAAAAAAAATTACAATAAAAAGGGGACAAAAATATCCCAAAGTAAAGTTCAATAAAAATCAATGCATATGGAATGTGAATCAAAGAGAATGCATGAGTATGTGAAAAAGTGGGAGTCATGGATAGCTAGGTTGTGTATTAGAATTATATAGGTTGTTATATGTGTTTGGTGAGAGCTTAGGTTAATCAAAGATTCAAATTTCAAGCTCACTTGACCATATACATTCCTACCTTTACCCTAGCCCCATTACAACCTATGAATAAGACCTCATGATGAATGTATGCATGCATTGAATAATTGTTGATTGTTAGATGAAAAACAAATATTGGAAAGCATGAGTAGAAGAGAATTGAGTGAATGAACCCTATACACTTGAGCGACTAGAGCGGATACACTTCCAGTGAGGGTTCGATGCTCAATTCCTTGTTCCCGGCTTTCATGAGCTTTTCTTCTTGCAAGTCTATTTGTGCTTCATTTTGATATTCAAATTGGTAGGATTCATGAGTCATCATACTACTTAGCCCTACTTGATATATATTCTTGGAGATTGATTTACTTTTGACCAAGTAGGTAGAATCATCTTGCATTTAGTTGCATTCATATAGATAGGTGCATATAGTTTATTTGCATTGAATAAATATTCATACCCCTTTTCTTGTCCTTCTTTATTCTTAGCATGAGAACATGCTTGGTTTAAGTGTGGAGAGATTTGATAAATCTCGATTTTGTGGTTTATCTTGTGCTTATTTTGGGGGATTTTATCACTTTTTCTCACATTTATTCAATGAAATAGCATGGTTTTGCAATTCTCCCTTGATTTGTGCTTAAATGTGAAAACATGCTTTTTAGGCCTTAAAATAGCTAAATGTAATCCACTTTAATTCCATTCGATGCCTTGACATGTTTGTTGAGTGATTTCAGGTTCATAAGGCAAGTATTGGATGGAAGAAGTGAGGAGAAAAACATGCAAAGTGGGAGAACTTATGAAGAAATGAAGGAACCGTAAAGTTGTCAAGCCTGACCTTCTGGCACTCAATCGACCATAACTTGAGCTACAGAGGTCCAAATGAGGCGGTTCTAGTTGCGTTGGAAAGCTAACATCCGGGGATTCGAAATGATATAAATTTTTTTATATGTTGCTTCGCGTTCAAGGATGTGCACGCGCCATGTACGCGTGCGCACCGATGCTGCTCGTGGCCCACTAAAGTGAAATCGCTCCCAGCAATATCTGAAGTACTTTGGGCCCAACCCAACTCATTTCTAATGGTATTTCATGCAGAATTTAAGCTTGGGCAAGGGGGAGCAATTGTTTGGTAGTATAGCATCATGTAGGTTAGTTTCTAGAGAGAGAAGCTCCCTCTTCTCTCTAGAATTAGGTTAGGTTAATCCATCTTAGATCTAGGTTCAATCTCATCTTTTCATCTTGTTTCCTTTATGATTTATTGCTTCTACACTTTTATTCTCTTAGTTTGTGATGTTAATTTTACTTTTATGCTTCTTTTATGTTCATGGATTCATGTTGGATTTGGATTTCTTTTATGAAATTTATGTTTGATGTTCTTTTAATTGTTGATTTGAGTTGTGAATTTACTTTTCTTGCAATTGGTAGTTGGTAGATTTATTATTCTTGCACATTTATTATGCTTTCCTTTTATGCCTTCTAAGTGTTTGACAAAATGCTTGGTTGGTCTTTAGAGTAGATTTTGAGCATTCTTGGCTTGGAAAGAGTAATTAGGTAATCTTGAGTCATGAAAACCCAACTTA
Organism: Arachis ipaensis; assembly: GCF_000816755.2. Taxonomy (NCBI): domain Eukaryota; kingdom Viridiplantae; phylum Streptophyta; class Magnoliopsida; order Fabales; family Fabaceae; genus Arachis; species Arachis ipaensis. The sequence goes on from NC_029788.2 coordinate 119,117,878, forward strand.
TGTTGGTGATCTAGAGTTGTTAGTTAATATCATTTTCAATGACGCTAATCTTTTGCTAATTCAATTAGTGAGTTGATTAGGACTTTTGATTTGAGATTAACTAGTCTTGGTTGACTTTCTCTCATGGAAGATAACCTATATCTTCTTCCAATTTTGGAGATGACAAAATAAGATAAATTCTTGTTATTATCGTGATATGATTGATTAGTCTTGTTTGACATTCTCCCTATGTGAAAATAACATGATACCTTCTTCCATTTGTTGGAGTTGACTAAATAAGATGAATTAATCATTGTATGACTAGGATAGAAAGCCTATGATCTCAACCCTTGCCATGAATGTCTCTATTTATTACTTGCTTTCTTTAGTTATTTGCTTGATTTACTTTTCTTGTCGTTTAATTTCTGGCTCTCTTACCGATCAAAACCCCCTTACATCCTTCATAGCCAATAATTGATCACTTCATTGCAATTCCTTGTGAGACGACCCGAAGTCTAAATACTTCGGTTATAAATTCATTGGGGTTTGTACTTGTGACAAATCAATATTTTTTATTGGGAGGACTGTTTGTTGGTATAGAACTATACTTGCAACGAAAATTCATTCATTTGAGGAAATTCTATACCGACACGACAATTTTTCTTAAATCATTGATCTCATCCTAAATCCTTGATTTTCTATGATTTCTCCACTCTGCATGATTTTCTCTTCATTCCTTTGATCCATTCCTAGCCTTTTCAACCTGAAATCACTAACAAACACATCAAGGCATCTAGGAGAATCAAAGGTGAAGTAGAATCAACCAATTAAGGGCCTAAAAAGCATGTTTTCACACTTAAGCACAAATTAGGAGACAATCATAAAACCATGCTATTTTCTTGGATAAATGTGAGTAAAAGGTCATAAAATTTCCTAAATTAAGCATAAGATAAACCCTAAAAATGGGGTTTATTAGAGCTGTCTCTATTGTGTCAAGTGAGTGTTACGTATCGCCGTCCTCACTAGACACTTGGCACTAAGGCACAACAACACTCAATATCTTTTCAGTTTCTGCTCTCTGCCCTTTTATGGCAGAGGTCCATTTACTTAATAAACCGAATTCAACACATAACTTGAAACAAAATCTATTCTCAAAAACTGAATGTAAAACCTTATACTTTCTTAATAAATCGAGCTAAAAATAAGACTTTCTGTAATAAATCGAAATCAAATAGTTTTCAGTAATTAAAACATTTTCTTTGAAGCTCAGCCACTTTTTATTTTAATAAAATTTCGACCTTTCGAATCTTATGTTATTAAGTTAGACCAATAATTATTAACAAATCAAATCAATAATTTCTCAAAAATAAGCTTATAAATTAGATTTTTAAAATGAAATCACTTTTCATATTCTTTTACAAAAATTGGACAGCATATCCCCTTAAAATTGGACTTTGCCACCATTTTCGGGTCCCAACCGAACCATTTTCAACCTCTTTTCAATCATTTCAAATCTCGATTCAATATCAACAAATCAAACCAGAAAAATTCTAACATTTTCAAATTATCCCAACGTAATCTAAAAATTAAATTCATCAGAATAACTCAGTTCCTGGCTGCACTTAAACCTTCCTAACCTCAAACTTATCACAAATATCAATATATCACAAAATTCAATATAAATTCAATCAACAAGTAATCACGACATCAATTCACTTATCAAATACCAATTTAACCAGTGAAAATTTACCAAAACCCTGCCTTCGTGCATAAATCACAACAACGGAGCCTCCGTGAAGCTTTCTGACCAAACTGTTGAAGAAGAAAACATCAGGAATCGTCTGTGCCTCCTAAAACTCTAATTGGCCGAACTCAAGGAAAAAAGGAGCTACGTTACCGTCAACTTCTACCAGACAAAACTAATGCCAACGTGTAGAGAAGGAGGACACGAACACTTTTATCATATTAGATTTTTTATTGGAGTTACGGATCGCAAGAAATCGAAGTCGAAAGTTTCAAGGGTTTCACAGTTTCCTCTCTCTCTGTCCCACGTTCATTTTTCTCTCTTTCTTTTCTTTCAATATTGTTTTAGTTCCAAAAGGAAAGAATGAATATTAGATGGTGAAGAATAATGAAAGCTGACAAGGTGTCCAACGTTTGGCTTTCTTAATCAAATAAACTTAAAAACAAAATAGTTTTCTTAAAACCAAAATCTCAATATAGTATAATAACTCATAAATAACTAATTATTTAATTTTCAAAAATACCGGGTGTTACAAATTTTATGATCATCGACCGTATTTACTATATGTGATTCCTTCTTAAAAATTATTCTACAAACGTGTGCAGTCGAAAGATAAATTTTTCTTGATTCCTCAATCACAAAATTTGAGAAGACATAGACCTTTCCCTCGATGAGTTTATTCTCAAACGTCTTTGCCAAATAATTCTTGATTGAACAATGAATTTTATCACACTGTAAAATAAATTAAATATCAAAGCTATTAGTATTTATAAAGCTATTAAATCACACTCTCTTTGATTCGTGCAAGGGTTTACTTATTAAATAAACTTAAAATACGAACCACAAATATTATTGTACTGAACCTAGCATCACTTGAAAGAATAATAAAAAGTAATCAACTAACTTTATCATCCATCTAAACCATTTCTATGTAAAGTGTATTGCAAGCAAAAAAGAATTAAAAAAAAGCATGGAAACAATTAATGTATATATATATAATAGCAATATGTGTATTATCATTGTATA